>NC_056732.1:698212166-698451034 GCF_019279795.1 Protopterus annectens | reverse complement strand
GAGGGTAATCAGGACTGCAACAGTGAATATACTCGAACATATACATTTATGGTAAGTGTACACAACTGTACTATGTTCTTCATGTTTCACTGTTGGAGTCATTACATTTGGATAGATTCCCAAAGCTATGGTTGGGAGGAGGAATTTAGATAGCATTAGGGCCAGCTATAAGGCCCTGGAAGACTGCAGTGGCAAAGCCAGGTCTGGATTTAGAGAAAATTGGCAAATGATAATGCTTGGTGAAAGTATGTACAGAACTCCAGGTAGCAGCTTCTAGGATGTCCCTGGTAGGGACACCTCTGAGAAAGGCTGTAGAGGTAGATGCAGTCCTGGTGGAGTGAGGTCTGATCCCCTGGGGGATAGGTTTTCCATGGTGCTTATAGCAGAAATGAATGCAATGGCTTATCCATTCAGAAATGGTTTGCTCTGAAATAGCCTTCCCCTCTGCCCCTGCAGCAAATGCCATCAGCAGTTGTTCAGATTTCCTTTGAGGTTTAGTCCTGTCCAAGTAGAATCTAAGTTGTCTGTACACATCTAAGGAATGCAGTATCCATTCCCCTTTATTCTGTGGATTGGGAAAGAAGGTTGGCAAATGAATGGACTAATTAAGAGCCACACTGGATACCACCTTGGGCATGAAGGATGGATTGGTTCTGAGGGACACCCTGTCCACATGAAAGATGATGAAAGGCTCCACTGCCATAAGGGCCTGTAATTCAGATACCCTTCTAGCTGAAGTGATTGCTAAAAGGAAAGCTGTTTTCCAAGAAAGACATTTTAAGTCTGCAGTAGCAGCTGGCTGAAAAGGAGGTAGAGTGAGTTTCTCCAAGACAAAGTTAAGGTCCCAGGCTGGGGTTGGAGCTCTCCTGGGTGCTCTCAAATTTTTGGCTCCTCTGAGGAACTGCTTGAGCAGTGGATGAGAGAAGAGGGGTGGTTCTGTGTTATAATGAGCTAAAATGGCTGAGGCGTGGATTCTAATGGAGTAAAAGGACAGGCCCTTGTGAAGCATCTCAGTTAAGTATTATAAAATCTGAGGTAAATTGGGCGCTGCTGTGCTCATCCCTTGAGATTGGTTCCAGGCACAGAATCTTTTCCATTTTTCAGCATAAGATTTTCTAGTACTAGGCCTCCTTGCCTCTAAAATGATATCCATCACAGGTTTGCTGAGGGATGGTAAAGGAGAGATTAAGTAATTAGCCAGGCTGCAAGGTTCAGTGTTAGAAGCTAAGGGTGCAGAATCTGATTCTCCTGCTGAGACAGCATGGAAGGAGTCTGAGGCAGGTGCCATGGAGATAACCGTGACACACTGAGCAGGAGGGTGTACCAGTGTTGCCGCTGCCAGTCTGGAGCAATCAAAATCATCCTTGGTTTGTCCTGTTGTGTTTAGTAGTACTTTGGAGAGCACAGGCAGAGGGGGGAAGGCATAGACTGATAGGTTTTTCCAGCTGAAGGACAGAGCATCCACTTTCCAGGCTTGTTTGTGGGGAGTCCTTGTGCAAAATTTGACCAAATGGTAGTTCTGGGGAGAGGCAAACAGATCTATATCTGGGCTCCCCCATTTGCTTGTCAACATGTTGAAAATCCTTGGTTTCAGTTTCCACTTGTGTGGGTCCATGAGGTTTCTGCTTAGTCCGTCTGCCAGTGTATTTAATTTTCCTGGCAGGAACTGAGCTTGTAGGTGTACTTGGTAGCTCAATGCTGTGTTCCACAATGCCATGGCTAGTCCACAGAGGGGGTAATAATGTGCACCCCCCCCTGCTTGTTTATGTACCACATAACAGTGGTGTTGTCCGTCTTTACCATTAGTTGCCCAGGAAGAATGTGGTCCTTGAAGGCTGTAAGAGCATTCTGTACAGCTAACATTTCTTTTTGATTAATATGCAGGTGCATTTGACTTCGGTTCCATTTGCCCTGAACGCACTTCCCTGCCAGGTGAGCCCCCCCATGCATAGTCTGATGCGTCTGTTGTTAGGGTTTGGGAGGCAGGGGGTGGTGTGAAAGGCAGTCCCTTGTTTTGCTGGCAGGCCTCTGCCCACCAAAGGAACTCTAGGTGTAGGCAAGGTATGATAGGAATCATTGTTTCCAGGTCTTGAGAATGTTGACACCATACGCTTTTTAGATACCATTGTAGTTTCCTCATATGCAGTCTTGCATATGGAATTAGAAGAATGCAGGAGGCCATGAACCCCAAGGCTTACAGTATTTGTCTTGCAGATAGCAGGGTTTTTGTGGCCACTTGTTTGAAGTAGTTTGTCAAATGAATTTGTTTCTCTGGCGTGAGGTAAGCCATCTGGGAAGTTGCATTCAATCTTGCTCCCAGGAATATAATTTGTTGACAGGGTACCAGATGTGATTTCTTTTCATTTATGGTGTACCCCAGACAAGTTAGAACCCTTTGTACAAAGGCCAGATGATTCAAAAGTATGTCCTGGCCTTCTGCCTGAATTAGACAATCGTCCAGGTATGGGTATATTTGAATATTTCTTTGCCTGAAAAATGCAATAACTGGAGCTAGGCACTTTGTGAATACCCTGAGTGCAGTAGATAAGCCAAAGGGCAGTGCAGAGAACTGATAGTGCATGTAGCCTGCTTTGAAGTGTAGGTATCTTCTGCAAGATTCCCTGATTGGGATGTGCGGGTATGCTTCTTTTAAATCTAGTGTTGCCAACCAGGCATCTTTGCCTAGCATAGGAAGTAATTGGTGAAGAGTTAGCATCTTGAATTTTGGAATCTCCAAAAAGGTGTTTAGAGTAGACAGGTCCAGGATAGGACGCCAGGAATTGTCTTTTCTGGGTACCAGGAAAAGTCTTGAGTCGAAACCTTGTCCCTTTTCCTCTTCTGGTACCAGTTGAATAGCCCCCATGCTTAAGAGAGAAAGTACTTGTTTTTGGGCATCTGCCCACTAATTTGCGGGTAGGTCCGGCCACCCGCTTGGTGTCGGCAACGTGTGGAAGTGAAATCTGTATCCCTGGGACACTATATTTAAAACTCATTTGTCCTGGGTAATGAGTTCCCAGTTCTTTGCATGAAGAGCAATCTTTCCCCCAAAGGGACAGACAGTTGATAAGTGCTTGGAAATTTTAGAAGGAAGTCACTGAGACAGTTTACCATAGGGGGGAGTCTTATTATTCCCAGGTTTGGAAGTGGAGCCTCCCCCCCTGCTTAGTTCTGTGTGTCCCCTGGGACTGAAACCTGGGGTTTTTGCTGTGTCTAGGTTTGGCTTGAGAAGACCTACAAGGTGCTGGAAAGGACCAATTCTTAGAGGTCCAGTGCCTACTAAATCTAGGAGGATGAACTTGCAAAAAATCTTTAACAGTTTGCATAGATTTAGCTTTATCTTCCATCTTTTTAAGAACTTCCTCAGCCTTGTTGCCAAACAGGTGGTCCTGATTTAAAGGCGCATCCAACAATTTAGCTTTAACATGATCAGGCAAAGATTGCTCCTTGAGCCAAGCATGCCTTCTGAGCACAGACCCAGTAACAGCAGCCCTGCAAGAGGCCTCTAATGAATCAAAACCACATTGCAAAGTATGTTATCAAACTTGTTCAGCAGAATGCATTAAATCCTGTAATTCTTTATTTTCCACACAGTCCGGCATCAACATAATTTTCTGTTTAAGCAGTCCAATAACATGTTGCTGATACTTTAACATATGAAACTCGCAGTTTAAAGCCCTAATGGCCAAGGTTGCAAAGTGTAAACCTTCTTACCCCATCTACCGCAGCAGAAGCCTTAATGCCCTTGGGCCCCTGTGAAATAGTCTCTGGATCTGCAATATGATTTTTAAAAAGGAACTTGTGGGACTCAGGAACCCTGTAGTATCTGTCAGGTTTTCTGGGAGCAGGAGGCAGAGAATCAGGGGCCAAACTAGATTCCGAAAAAGCATCATCAACAATGTCTAGTACAGGAGGAATAGCTAAAGGCCTATGCTGAGGTAGGAGAAGGAAATCCCTAAGCCTCTTTTTTGAATCAGAAAAATCCTGGCTTTCCCAGTGGAAATGCTCCCTTAAAGTATGTAAGGATTCCCCCCCAAAAAAAAATCCTCAGGAGGGGAGGCAGAGGGAATGGAGTCCTCTGCATCAGAATCTTCATAAGTAGATAAGGGCAAATCCAGATCATCAGAAGAATCAGAAAAAACAGAATCCTGATCAGAAGATTCATAATCAACTTCAGTCCTAGGCCTCTTAGAGGGGGGGCGGGGTGGCTACCCCTGATTAGAGTTATTAGATCTTCAGCCATTCTTATTTGTTTTTTAGGCATAGAGGCCTGAGCTTGTGGCCTGGGCGTAATTTATTTAGGCATGGATCAAGATTTAGGCCTAAGTAAAGAAGGAGGCATCAGTTTAATATGCAATTCCGTAGGCCTGAATACACCCTCAGAAGCTGATGCCTGCACAGCGGCTCCAGATTCATCCAAGGTACAGACATCCGCGGGTTCCATAGTTGAAGCATCTTGCGGCATACCGGACTCCAAATGGGTCTCAGCAGAGGCCTGGGAATCGGAAGTAGCGGGTATCAGGGGCTGCATAAGCACCTCACTGAGTACCGGCGAACTGGCGACTGGCTTAGGAGAAGCGTGGTCGGCAGTTATGGACCTCGGAGGCCTGTCCCTGTCTTTATCTTTGCATTTTTTCAGAATCCCGGAAGTCGGATGGCTAACTGATGACGTTTCTGGATAATTAAACTAAGAACCAAAATATTTAGAGATGAAAAGATACCGACGACGGATAGTGCGCTGATTAAATAAGTGGAAGACTTCGGTTCTGAAACTCGAAAACGAAAATTTCAGGAGTCGGCCGACTGGCACTTGTAAACTGCTTCTGTTTTGGGCACTGCATGGCAAGAAAGACTGATGCAATGGCATCGGCTGCATGTTTTATACCCCTGATGACCTGACGTCATTAAAGAAGGGACAGCAACCGACGCAGGACCCAAGACTTTGTTAATCAGGCCGACTGAGGGCTACCTGCAAGCAGATAACCCAAATGTAATGACTGCAACAGTGAAACACAAACAACATCAAGGGATGTGCCCTCAGTTTGGAAGAAAATGAGTTAAGAGAAGAGTTTCTTGATATAATAGACATGGATAGATATATTAAGATCAAAGAGGGAAATAGACTGCAGAAGGTCGATAAAACCAAAAAAGTTAGAAGTCTGACAAAACAAATGAATGCAGTAATTAGGACTGTCCATAGAGATTCATGTGATATAATAGAAGTAAACAGGATATGTTACTGTGCTGCTAAACTAATAACGGATAAGATTTTACCACAAGAACATAGGCTAGTGAGGGGAAAGGAAGGGGAGAAGTCGAATACCATCATGGAAGTATCGAATAAAGAAAACTATAAAGCAATTAAGACAAGAAGTGTCACTCTTAGAAGACTATAGAAGAGGGAATAGATCAACAAATACTAAGAGAGATAGATGTGATTAAAGCAATGCACAGTGTCAGAACAGATCAGGATCTATCATGCACTATCGCAAATAAACTAAAAGTTTCAGCACAGGTGGAAAAACTTAGAAGATACACAGATACATAAGGGAAAAAGTACAAAATAAGCAATTTATCGATGATCCAAAAAAGTTTTACAAAGAACTGGGAAATAAGGTAAAAGGAATTTCAAAGACCACCAAAAAAAGTAGTAGTAGATACATTTTGGAGAGGTATCTATGAAGATCCTGTGGAACATAACAAAGATGCTAAATGGAGAGAAGTAAAAGAAAAAATAAGAAGTTTAAAGGTGCAGGATATAAAATGGGATGAAGTAACAGCCAGAGATTGAAACAAAGTTAAGAAAACCTCTAACTGGAAAACTTCAGGCCCAGATGCAGTACCTAACTTTTGGTTAAAAGTATTAACTTCTTTGCACAAAGATTTAGCCATGAGTAAGAACTCCGGTGGCTCTACTTGATAGAGGCAATGGGAACTAATGTCAGGCAGCACGATGCCAGGGCACCTTTATGGGCTAGGCTTGTAAAGGCTCCAGGGCCATTAGCCTAGTACACACATATGAACCTATTTATATGCACACCCCAAACAGACACCAACCTGGCTAATAACAGGCAAAACAATGTTCCTACTTAAGAGTGAACCTGCAAGCTACCCTAAAAATTATAGACCACTAACTTGACTTCCGATGCATAAACTATACACAGGAATTGATGTTGACAGGGTTTATAGTCATTTAGAAGAAAACTTAATTATGGCAGTAGAACAAAAGGGAAATAAAATATGGTCATATGGAACAAAGGATCAGGTGTTGTTAAATAAAGCCATACTGGAGAACTATAAGAAGGGGAAGAATTTAAGTATGGCATGGATTGACTATAAAAAAAAGCATTTGATAGTATCCCACATTGATGGATAAAAGAGTGCTTAAAAATACATACGATATATCCTACACCGATTGACTACATTACGGTGACCATGACTTTCCTGGTAGTTAGACGTCAGTAAACAAATATGTTTGACCTTATCCTTACAAATGGGTCCCCTGCCTTCACCCCACTAATATACTACAATACAATACAATATACAACTTGTGACTGCAACAACTACCCAACTGAAAACCAAGAAGAAAATTACACACAGATAAGGAAATTTGTGAAAATAACTGGCCACCCACACCACAAGAAAAATAATCAGACTGAAAAAATACGAAAGCAATATTACTGGTCATTAACTACTTCATACTGCTGAACTATCCCTGCTTTAGCCTCATACTCTTACCCTTCTCCTTATGTCTGTAATGTCAGACATTAGAGTTTCATGGTGAAATTGAAGTGTATTAACCCACCAGATGCGCAGTAGCAAGCCCCTCCCAAACCCCACCTGCGAGCATGTTGACTACTACGCCCACCGCTTGATTAAAACAGAAGGTAATATAGACCTTGTGCATTATACGCGTATTAAAACATAAGCAAATAACAGTTAATTGCACAAAAAAGATTACATTATACATTATAACATAAAAACGCAGATGCGATTGGTGTCAAATCAAAGCATTTTTTTATTTTGCAAATCGGGGCAAAAGTACAAAGACAGGTACTGTTTGTACAGTTACATGTGCATGTGAACTTAGGCTAAAAACAGACACCCACATTATTAAGTATACAGTCAAGGCAGTTCGTTTTCCTTGTCAGAGCCTTCATCCAGATCCAGTGCTTGAGCTTCCTGGTACTCTTTGATATGACACAAAAAGTTCAGAAACAAAGTGTCAAAGTCATGTCTGTACTTCGATCTCCACATATACTCGTCTAGATAACTGGGCATCATAATGAGTGTGCCTGTTAAACATTATAGTGTTTGATTATTAAGTTGTTGGTCTTTACGGCTTTTCACGGTTAGGGGTCGCCTTACTTAAGTATTAGTATTAAATGGTAAGCAGGTCAAATAAGCACAAGTAATATAGGACGCTCAATATTCCTTGCGGATGAGTAGAGAACACTCGTTATCATCTTAAGCCAAGAAACTGAACAATTCAGTAAAAAGATCTTTCTTCTAGTTTCTGAGAAAAACAGTTGTATGAGTAAACAAGTGGCCCTGCTCCCAAACACAACCGCGGTCTTATCTCCCTGTAGACTGCCGTACTGATATCCATCTGTCTGCCATCATCTGCCTGAATTTGTTCCAGTTTAAACTAAGTTAATAAAAACAAGTAAATAAATTAATAGACAACTGTGAGATGTTCAGCCAGTTCAGTAACTATTTTTTCAGACCAAACGCACAAAGCGAAACATACAGTCTGGCATTTTTGACTAAAAGAAATGAAAACATTTTAAGAAAAGCATCCTATATTACTTGTGCTTATTTGACCTGTTTACCATTTACTATTATTTGCACTTATTTGACCGTTACATTTGCATTGCATGTCAATCACGGCACATTGCCGTTGTTAATACCCACCCCCCGGCATGTCAATCATGGCGGGCATGCCCATTCCTGCGCGAACTAGGAGGTGGGTTAATACACTTCAATTTCGCCAGTTTCATACTTCTTGGTCTTTAGGAAATTCATGTTCAAAATCTGGTTCTTCTCCTACTTACATGAATTAGGGTAATATTTAAAAGTTATACATGATTTTGGACTTGTAAAGACTTACGTGGTCATTAGTATAGTATAAACCTATGAATCTACTAGTTATGCCCAAAACATGGCACAACAATACACTGAGTGCATCATTCATACTTGTTTCTTCCTACAACATATACTCCAAATTCAAGATTTGGCATAAATAATGAAAGAGAATTTACATAATCTCATACATAAGAACATACAACTAACCTGTAGCGTCCTTCAGTAGGCTTGTAAGCATGTACCAGAATGTCTCACTGGAGCCATGTCCTTGTGTGAAACAGACTGTTGTTTCAATTGAACCAGCAGGAAAACCTACCCAGTATCTGAGCAACAAACCATGGCCATAATCACTGCCACATATAGCACCAGGAGGTGAAGTGACAACTCTGGTTTCACAACCCCAAAACAAAACTAATTCTAAAGTTATTGTCACTATTCACAAAAGGAAAACACAATAAATATTGTATAAAAATAAATAAGTAATAAGCCACACTAAAATCTTCAACAATGACCACGTCTTCTCGGTTGAGCTAAAATCTTACAAAAAGAACATGATACACCTCATAGAAAACCACATTCCCCAGCAATCAATGAAAAAATAGCCAGTTAGCAATGGAGATATCACTCCTCCATCAACACAAACACACTGAAATTACTACACACTGAGAGTGCAGGAAAAGTAGCAACCTGTAAAGAATTAAACCTATAATACAAAGCTTGGCACTATATAAACCAAGCAACTAGGAAACAAGAAGTAGATCAAACACATCGTGTCCACTTGAATTCCTCCAGTAGTGAAAACAAAACACAAGAGATGACATCAATTACAATCAGTTTAAATCAGAATCTCCCAAACAGAAAAATGTTCACTTACCTGTCATGTCCAAGTGTGTAGTCTAAACAAGTCCCATTAATTTTTCAAGTGGCCATCATGCTGACTGCTTCTCCAGATGGTTTGCACAGACTCTACAGAACAGCTTAACCAGCAGAATATTGCCATTATCTGTAAAACTTACTCCAAATTTCAAGTCACCTATAGCAAATCGTGGCAGTCCTTTATAATCCCACTGTGACCAACCACAAAAAGTAAAATTCTTAAAAAAACAATAGTAATTTAATAAAGAAAGACTGCACTAAACTCTTGTCGAACCTTCCCTTATGACTGAGTTCCACAACTAAGCAGAATTCTATAGAAAGCAACATATATTGTTTCATAAAACAGCATACCCACCCCCTAATCAATTAAGCCAAGTCTTGTCTCCACATTATGCACCTAGACAATATCTGACTTTACTACTTTGTAATGAATCCATGAATAGATTACACTGCTGAACACATTTAGATAAATACATACATTGAAATGCATAAGACATTTTTAACAGCTCAGCATTTAAATGTCTCCTTCAATGAAATGAAATGTAATACCAAGCCAGAAACCAATGCATTTAGCACCTCATCAAGTTGGAGATGACCATTTTCACCTCTGCTGGCACCCATTGTTTAACCCAGTATGTCCACAATCAGAAACACTTAACAGAAAGCCAAGGATGTCTTTAGCAATTTTAGAATAATTAATATGCAAACCAATTGACTCAGGCATCTCTTAACACAAACTGAAAATTATGTAACTATTTTTTATATATTTAGTCAATGTTTTAATTAATGTAACAAACTTCAAAAAACTGAATTTTCAGTGGAGATTGATATCTGCAGAAAATGATAATAAAGGTACATATACCGTTGTAAGAGACCTGTTTATAGGATTGTAACACACTTGGAACAGATGTAAAAAAATAATTTCAGTGAAAATCAGGAGAACCACACATATTTGTCAGCATGGAAGGAGATGGTCAACAGGACCATGCTGCTTTACCAGGGATGGTCTGCACCTCTCCCTTCTAGGCTTTCAGATATTAGCTCAAACAATGTCCTCCCACATAGTGTTTTTTTAGGTAATACAAAACTCCAGTGCTTGCACAGTATGGATTATCATGTTGTGCCATTGTATTGAATTACTGTATGTTGCATATACATCTATACTGTAGGTTGTATATTATAAGTACTGTGTATTTATATGCACTGTGTATTTTAGTGTGGAGCTTTTCTCCCCGGTCCTCCAGTGAAAATGGGCTCAGCATGGCCCAGTAGAGAACACTGGTAAACAAATACATAAATAACTAAATATATAACTAAATAAGTAACTAACTAAATAACTAACTAAGTAACTAAATAAATAACTAAATAAATAAATAAAGTAATAAAGTAAAGAAATAAATGCACACACACACACACACACACACACACACACACACACACACACACACACACACACACACACACACACACACACACACACGTATCATACCTCACAACTTCTTAGAGCAAGAAATCTGGACAAAGCTATAAATAACAGTGTGATAAAGGCCCAAAAATTGGGACAATTTTTAAATATTGCTCTTACAAACTTAGAAAGTTGATAGAACAAGAGGTTTTGCCTTAGCAATAATTTTTATAAAGGATATGAAGACTAAAACTCCAAAGTCGGACGTTTCTGACTACTAATGATTTGCCACTATTTTGCCTGAAAACCACAATTTTATGAGAAACACACAAAAACATGAGGCAAAAATCTGGAATTCTGTGAAAATCTGTATATACACACACACACACACACACACATATATATATATATATATATATATATATGTATATATATATAGATCTAGATCGATTTTAAAACAACAAATTAATGTCAATTTGCATAACATTGAGATGAAAACCAAGAATGTACTGAGATCTCAGAGTCGGTATATTTAGTTAGGGGGTGGCTGGGGGGTGTGGAAGCAAAACTCCCCACTTGGGTGGGTTTTATTTGCTTCAGTTTGTTTTTTTTTATGTACTGTTGCCCAAGGTGAATGTTTGCTAATGTAAAGTTTTGTGGTTTTTGTCTTTATGTTCTGCAAGTCAACGCTATGGGACTATGCTGTTTTAAAGTAGATCCACACACACACACACACACACACACTATATATATATATATATATATATATATATATATATATATATATATAATTCCTGCTATTTATTTCCTCTTTAGTGTTCTTCCATAACACTGTCATCTCTGTAGCAATAAACTCTCTCCATATCTTTAATTTTCCTTCCTGTGCATTACTTCTCCTCATTTCATTCTAATATTTGTCTATTTTGGCAGCAGATTACTCTTATTTCTTACCTCTATATATTAGAAATATAATCAACAGCCGCGGTTGTACAGCAGTTAGCGTTGTCGCCTTACAGCAAGAGGTTCTCCCATTCGATTCTTGGCTGGAGCGCCTTCTGTGTGGACTCTGCATGTCGTCCCTGTGGTCGAGTGACATTTAAAGACATGCAGGTAGGTGCGTGCATGAATGGTTGTGCCTTCTTTGAAGGATGGGTATCAAGCTGGCAACTCGGCACCGTAAAAAAAATCCATTGCCAATCATTAGCGGACCAGAGTTCCACTGTGGCAACCCCTAACCGGGAAAAAACGAAAGATAGTTTATATATATATATATATATATATATATATATATATATATATATACACATATATATAGGTCTACTTCTGTTTGTCAAAAACACAGTTTATTAACAAACAGAAGGCCGAGCCCACTTAAGTGAAAGTGCACTGCAAAGAAAGTGCACCTTCACGAAAGCCAATTCACCGAAGCACGGTACAGTGGGGATAAGAAAGTATATCCTTTTCCCCACTGTAGTGCGATGTTGGAGTTAGTATATTTAAGTAGCAGAGGTGCAGGGGGGCTTGCCGCCCCTGCAAAACTGTGCTTTCAATGTTTATTTTTTTTATTTTTCTGATTCGGTGAATCGGCATTCGCAGAAGTGAGATTGCATTTTTCTTTTTCAAGATTATGTAATTTCAATAAAGAAACATAGACCTATATATATATATATATATATATATATATATATATATATATATATATATATATATATACACACATACATAAAGTATATAAATATGTACGTGTGTATATATATATATATATATATATATATATATATACAGTATATATGTATGTATGTATATATATATATATATATATATATATATATATATATATATATATATATAGCTATATAAACACACACATTATATACATTATATGTATTTCAGACACACAATATACACATACTAATGAATAGAGAGATCATTTCTTTGGGACGCCTGTACATTTCTGCCCACAAACAAACCTAGTGTCATGCCAGTGCCTAAAAAAAAGTGCCAGCAAGAGAAGAAAAAATGTACTGAAAATTATGAACTTCTGCTTCTGTTTTATGTGTGCTTTGAGCTCAACTGTTCCATACAGCCAATCTTGAGACTAGTTACCTAAAACAGCTGATCTCAATGCACAGTGGATACCTTCATGACATAATGGGATCTTCAGCTGCCATTCACTATCACTTGCAACACTGATCAGCATAATAATAAAATGAAAAAAAAAATGGATCACTTGATTGGGCAATGTGTACTGTTGCCATTGCCCAGGAATATACCAACATTCCTGTAACATGAAAGAGAAAAGACTATCAGAGCTTTTGCTTACATTAACAACTTTAATGAAGGAGTTATTTGGGTTGCTCTTCCTACCCAACTGCAATTGATATACAAATAAAAAAATAAAATGTCCAAGGATGTTTTTGAAAATCCACATGAACCACTGCAACAATTGTTCATTTTAAATAGGGGATTAAAAACAGGAATGGAGCAAGGTGTGCAAAGAAAAACGATATATGGGCAGGAACTGAAAGTGATGTCACAAAGGTGGAGGTAGTTAATGTGGGTGGCAACATTAACACATTTGTCCGAGGCAAGGATCTCTAGTAAGAACTTCTATACTGTCCCTTTAAAGTATTTCAAGTTGCTTCACACATTTCACATTATCCCTGCAAATCCAAAAGAAAGAACAAGCAACAGCAGGCTGCTAGTCATCTTTCACAACAGCAGCCCCAGTGATTACAGCTAATTTGGCTGTGCATATCTTGGATATCTAAAAATGTAATTGGTCTTACTTCACACAGATGCACTAGTCCTGAAAGCCAGATAGTGACTGTTTGAACTCAGCAAAAAGAAAGTGGTCAGTTACATTTAGTGCTCAGCTTCAACCTCCTCTCAGCACTTTATCTACTTTTATGTGCACTTCAGACATTCGTGATAATAACGATGGTCGTGTATTATATTATAAATCTGTGAACTTCTACACATACAGTAGTTATACATTAAAGTATTCCAGTTACTTCACGGAAATCAAGTTAATCCTGCAAATGCAAACTAGTCCTGCAAACCCAGATGGCAACTATATAAAATGAGAACAACAAGAGGGCCAGTTACTTTGTACAGACAGCTCCCAGCCCACCCCAGCAGTTAAAGCTAAAAATGATGGCCATGTATACTGTACTAGATTTCTGCATTGTTCCATGGAAGCAGTAGGCACACATTAAAGTATTCCAAGCTGCTTCGTATTAATCACTGCAAATGCACACTAGTCCTGCAAAGCCAGATGGTGACTATATAAAATGAGAACAACAAGAGGGCCAGTTACTTTCTACAGACAGCTCCCAGCCCATCCCAGTAGTTAAAGCTAAAAATGATGGCAATGTATTGTACTATATTTCTGCATTGTTCCACGGAAGCGGTAAGCGCACATTAGAATATTCCAAGCTGCTTCGTATTAATCACTGCAAATGCACACTAATGCTGCAATGCCAGATAGTGACTGTTTAAACAGAGAAAACAAAAGGGTCATTTACCTTCTACAGAGAGCCAACTTGCCAGCAGTTATAGCTAAAACTGACAGCCATATATTGTGTTTGGCAAATGGTAGACAACCCCACAGGATGCACAGTAGCAAACCTTGCCCCTGCTGTTTAGTCTGTCATGCCTTACATTACTTTTGTGAAAAGACAAAAGCTATAAAAGTCATTCAGGGTGGCTGCTGCCCCCACCCCACTATAATACTGCATGGCTCTTAAAAGGTGTTAGTAGCACTCAACCTTTTATTTATGGCAGGAGGCAAAAGGTGGGCAGTAGTCCCCTTACTGCATGTAGGCATTCCTCTTTCACCCTCAGTCATTCAAAGCCACTACATACCAACACAAATACCTGGATGCGGACATACACACACATACACTGCATGCTTACCTACAGACAAACTGGAGAAACATCACTACTACATATATTTAGGGTGTTAAAAGAAGCCAAAGTACCTGGATAAAATCCACAGAGAGATGTAGTGACAGGGTGGACATGCAGGCTCCATAAAGAAGGTGCCATAGTCAAGTACTCAACTAGAAAGCCAAGCACTGTTAGATGGCAGTGCTACTCACTGTTCTACTATGTCAGAGATCAGTTGCCCTCACACACATCCTCCCCGACCACCAAAGACAACTGCTTATTGTATGCAGTGCCTCATGTTTGACAGTGACTGAAAGTAGAAGAAATTATGGCCAACTTGTTAGTCTTAAGAGTGCAAAACCACCACTCCTACAATTATAAGCATAAATCACAGCAAATAGCATTTTACACTGATTTCAGTAAATGCAGCACATGGTCGGACACTGGTCATTACATGCTAGATTATTGAATGTTTAATATTAATTAAACAACAGCAGGGGTAAGGCACATTTATCCACAGCCAGCCTCCACACTCTTAACTTTATACGGACTATGCATACCTTACATGTACAACTGCAATAAAAGTGTCCATAGTAATGTATTCCAAATTGCTTTAAACAAATGTATGCTAAACCTGTAATGCCAGTTAAATGACTGCTTAACTTGATCATACACACATACAAATATTTCAAGCACAGGCATTAATACCCTTCTAGCTTGCTAATATACCAAAACAAGAAGTTATGTACTCACCATAATGTTCGATGTATGTAGTCCATCTCGCCTCACATTCTTACCCATGGGTTCGGAGCCGAATATCGGCTCCGACTCGGCCTATTTACTAGCTGAAAAGTCTCTGATTGGCTGGGCTAAGAGGGTATCCCATAGTACACTGCTTTGCATCCCCAGATCTAGTTTGCTGCAAACAACTCAGTTATTGCATACAAAACACACATCCATACAAACAAATTATCCAAACAAATTAATCAAAGGGACCCTGCATGATAAAATTTTACCTCCAAATCCTCCAGGCAGGGGGAAAGGCGGGAGGGTAACTAAGAATGTGAGGTGAGATGGACTACATACATCGAACATTATGGTGAGTACATAACTTCTTGATGTTATGTAGTCCTATCTCGCCTACATTCTTACCCATGGGACAGCGTCCCTAGCAGCTACAACCCAGGTGGCTCATAAGAAAATACTCCTGAGAACCGTGGAGCCAAATGAAGATCTGCCCCTGGAAACCACGTCCAATTTGCACATATATCATCCATCGACAATCTAGCTTGATAGGCTGTGGATGTGGAAACAGCTCTTGTGGAGTGGGCTTTAGGTGGAAAGGGCAAAGTTTTACCTGCTGTGTGAGAAATGAAGGAAATACAGCTGCCTATCCATCTAGAGAGTGTGACCTTGGATACCAGAGAACCAAGCTGGTTTTCGGAAAAGGAGACAAAGAGTTGGTCAGATTTCCGAATCTCTTTTGCTCGATGGAGATAGAAGCGTAACTGTCTATGTACATCTAGTTGGTGAAATTTGAATTCTGCCTTGTTGGAAAAATTGGGGAAGAAAACTGGCAGCTCAATAGACTGATTTATATTAGACAGGGAAGCCACTTTGGGAAGGAATGAAGAGTTTGGTCTAAGGGAGACTCTATCTTTATGGAAGATCAAATATGGGGGTTTGATGGAAAGGGCTTGGATTTCGGAGACCCGCCTCGCTGAAGTGATAGCTATTAAAAAGGCTGTTTTCCATGTTAGAAACTTTAACTTGCAGGTAGCTGCAGGCTCAAAGGGTGGAAGAGTGAGAGCTTGAAGAACAAAATTGAGGTCCCAGGGCATAACAGGTTGTGATACTGGGGGACGAAGCAATAGGGTACCTTTAAGGAATGCTTTACATAATCTGTGTGCCATAAGGCTAGGTTCATTGGCCACGTGGAAGTTTGATATAGCTGCCAGCTGAACTTTGATGGTGGCTGAAGCGGACCCCTGATAGAACAACATAGACAAAAATTCCAAAACGGAATCAATTGGAGCAGTGTAGGGATCAATGCCTCTGGAATGAGCCCAATTAGAGAACCTTTTCCATTTGCTAAAGTAGATTTTTCTAGTGGATGGTTTATGAGAGGACGACAAAATATGGACTACGTCTGGCGAAAAATTATAAAATCTGACTAAGGATGGAAGTGGAGTAGCCAGGCTGTCAGCCGGAGTGTCCTCAGAGAGGGGTGGAACTGTGTGTCGGTAAGTCTGGAAGGGGTTCCAGAATCCAAGGAGTATCCACAAGGTAGGGTTGAAGGAAGGGGAACCATACTTGATGAGGCCAGTGTGGGGCAATCAGAATCATTCTCCTTCCCAAGGATTGCGCTTTCTGAATCACCCTTGAGAGAAGGGGAAACGGAGGGAAAGCATAAAGCAGACCGGAGGGCCAATTTTGAGCTAGTGTCCCTGGGTGATTCCCCCAGTGGGGGGATCAGTGAGAAGTATTTGCTGCATTTCGCATTTAGGGGGCTGGCAAAAAGGTCGCAGCAAGGTTGACCCCATCTGCTGAAGATTCACTCTGCCACCAGGCGATTCAGGGACCACTCATAGGGCATAAGAATCGCCCTGCTTAGCTTGTCCGCTATCACATTGGTCTTCCCCGGGATGTGCATTGCCACTAGAAACCGTTGGGAAGCTATTACCCAATGCCACACACGCATGGCCTCCCTGCATAGTGGATAAGATCGGGTTCCTCCTTGCTTGTTGAGATACCACACTACTGACATGTTGTCTGAGTGTATCGCAATAGTCCCTAGAGGGAAGAATTCTTGAAGTGCCTGCAACGCAAGAAGCACTGCTCTCATCTCCAGGACGTTTATGTGCAAATGTATCTTGTGCTCCTGCCACGTGCCTTGGACCATCCTGCCGAGATAATGCCCCCCCACCCTATCTGGGAGGCGTCCATGGTCACTGTGGCCACAGGGACGGGTGAAACAAAGGGTTTTCCTAAGTTCAAGTTGTCGGTGCACAGCCAACAACGGAGGTCCTGCTTGCATTTGTCTGTCATTAGGATTGGATGGGATAGCGGAAGTCTTTGGAGAGACCATTGGACAAAGAGAAGCCATTGAAGAATTCTCATGTGTAATCTTGCTAACGGGACCAACATGATAGTAGCTGCCATGGTCCCTAGGAGTTGAAGAATCAGTCTTGCCTTCGCATGTCTCAGAGGCATCAGCATGAGAATTTGTTGTTGCAACCCTGTGATCCTTTCTTGTGGTAGGAACGCTGGCATTTGAATGGTGTCCAGCTCTGCTCCTATAAAGGTGAAATGCTGTAAGGGCAACAAGGCAGATTTTTTCCACTTTATCGTAATGACTAATTGATGACATAGACTGATGGTAGTGTCCCTGGTCAGAATTAGTAGATGCCTGGTGGGGGCGGTGAGGAGCCAGTCGTCCAGGTACGGAAAGACCTGGAATCCTTGACGTCTCAAGTGAACCGTGGTGAACACCCTGGGGGCTGTAGTGAGACCAAAGGGCAGGGCTCAAAACTGGAAATGTCTGGCTACCAGCTGGAAGCGTAGATGACACCTGGATGCCCTGTCCATTTTGATATGGTAGTAAGCATCCTTCAGGTCGATGGAGCACATCCATACTTCCTTTCCCAACAATGGGAGAATAGATTGTAGGGTGACCATATGGAATTTGGACTTGTGTACGTAATGGTTGAGTTGACTGAGATCTAGTATGGGTCTCAGGTCCCCTGTTCTTTTTGGCACCAAAAAGAATCTTGAGTAAGTCCCTAATCCGATCTGGTCTGAGGGGACTGGTTGGATGTCTCCTTTTTCTAGCAGCTGAGATACCTCTGAGGCTGCTTGATCCATATGACTGGGTGGAACGTCTGGGATTGTTCTGATGGGAGGGGGTACTGAAGAGAATGGAATGGTGTAACCTCCGGAAATTATCCTTAATACCTATCGGTCCTGGGTGATGTTTTCCCAGGCTTCCGGATACAAGGAAATTCGACCCCCGACTGGCTCCGGATAAGCAGTCGGGCACACCCTCAGGAATGAGAGTATGGGGAGCCATGAAAAGAGTCGTGGTCCCCAGAATTGCAGGGGCCCCCTCTGCCTCTGGGGCGACGTCTCCCTGAATAACTTCCCCCTCCCCTGCCTCGGGAGGGGGTTTCACCTTGTGCGGCAGGAAAAAAAACCTTTGTGATTTCTTGAACCACATCTTTCCCCCTCGCTGAGCCTTGGGATAATGCCTAGATGGGAGGGAAAAACGGACCCCTACAGCAGACAGGGTCTTTCCCTCTTGCTCGCATCTGGTGAGGGTGTTTTTCACTTTGGTCCCAAACAAAGAGGAACCATTAAAAGGGGCATCAGTGAAGGAAGACTTGAAGGCCTCCGCAAAGTGACACAGGTGCAGCCAGGCTTGCCTTCTAAGGGCTACACCTGAGCTGGCCGCCCTACTCGCTCCCTCGGCCGCATACGAAATGAGTCGCATGGATGAGTTTGCAATGGAGTTGAGGGTAGAAACCTGTGTGTTGACTGTCTGAGCTACCGCTTTAGGTATGTTACCCACAAGAGTATCTCCCAACTCCTTAAGGAGATCTCTCTGGAGCCGAGTGAAATGAGATAAGTAGTTCAGCGACCTTAAGGTGAAGGTGGCTGAAGACAAGGTATGCTTCCCGTACCGGTCCATAGTCCTAGACTCCTTGTTAGGAGGATGGACCGAAGAGGAAGACTCTGCAACTTCCTTCTGGGTGGCTGCCACCACCATCATGGCATCTACTGGGACTCCCTTTGTCAGAAATTATTTTCTGTGAGGGGCGGAGAGAAATTTGTTTGGGTGCCGAGGTACTGGCTCCACAGAATCAGGGTTTTCCCACACCCTTCGACAAATAAGGTTAAGAAGTTCATCGAAGGGTGGAGACATCCAGGAGGCGGAGGGTTGTGCGCCAAAAGCCTTAAGGAATACTGACTCCTCCTCGGAAGGGGTTTTGGAAGGCCAGTCTCCACTTTGTTTCAGTATCTCCAGGACATCGGAGAAGGAAACATCATCAGAGGAAAACTTGGGGGACCCTTCCGATTCTTCGAGGTCAGTATCGGAAGTGAGAGACTCGTCCTGGGAGTCTATGTGCTTCCTCTTGCACAATTTCTTTCTGGGAGGTTCCTCAGGCACAGGCTCTGAGGGGCCTTCAGAAAGTGGGGGACTGCTCGTGGGGGTATCCTTAGGGCCTGACGCTCTGCTGTCCAAGGATAGGTGGGTGTCAGAAGCTCTTGCCGGAGTGGTGAGGGATGGAATGACTGACCCGAGTGACGTAGCTGACGACCTGGCCAGCGCGCTCCGCACGGCCTTGAAGGTGGGTCCCCCCAAGTCCGAGGACCGACCGGCCTCCAAGGCCATGACTGGGGTCCCCCTAGCCGATGCACCGAGTGGGAGACTCGGAACCGAAAGATGTCCCGAAGCATCCCCTTCGGGCCCGACCGGGGAGACCCAAGTCTCGAACCCTGTGGATGGAACCAACATGGTCGGAGCAAAGGTCGGCACTGATAAACCCAGAGGGGGTATCGGAACCGGCGCAGAAACATCACTCGGAGCGGAACATACCGGCTCCGACAGCAAGGATGTGCTCGGAGGAGGAATCGATGAAACAACCATAGGAATTGGCTCCGGAGCCAACTGGGTCGGAGCCAAAAACAATTTAGCCAACACCGGCGACTGCAGGAGCCTCTGCACCACCCTATCCACATCCAAATCGTAAAGCCTGGAGGATTTGGAGGAGATGGGTGGAGACTGAGACCTCTTATCTGGTGAACCATGCCTCACACTCGGCGACCAGCTCCAAATAGGTTTGAGAATGATCGGAGCGGACACTGATTCACTTAATACAGACACCTCCTGCGGCCCTGAAGACAGTGGAGCCGAGGAAGCAGTATCCAATATGGTAATTTTCTCCGGAGGCTCCGAAGATGCTGATGGAGCCGGAGACCTTTTCTTGGACTTGGAGGACTTAGATTTCGACTGGGAGCTGGGAGCCGAATCTATAGCCTCCTCGAAAGATGGTTTAAGCAGTCCCTTTAAAATCAATTTGTTTTTCCTCTCTTGGAGCACCCTAGGACTGAAGGCGTGGCAAAAACTACACAACTCCTGTAAATGGATGGCTCCAAGACAGTAAACACAGACAGAGTGTCCATCCGTGATGGACATTTTATATCCGCACTTTGAACACTTTTTAAAGTCAGAAGGCTTATGTTCTTTCTGATCTTTAGACATATCCAAAGAGTTAACAACTTCCAACGGGTGCAAAGCACACAGCGTAACTACAGTTAACAACTAACAAAAAGGGCGGGAAGCCCACAACTACACAGCAAACAGTACCACAGGATAGAGCAAAGCTCTTAACCAACAAACAATAGCAACAAGAACAGAGAGAGAACCTCTAACTTAAACGGTTCTCAAAAAAAAACATACAATAAGAAACAGACGAACTACTCACTAAGGGAGGACTAGGTCCTCTAACTAAAACGGGCCTAGCCGTGGGAACTGTTAGGGATACCACAAAAACACTACTAAACACACAAACACAAATATCACAGCAAGAGTAGCTATTAAAATAGCTTTTTAAGTATAAGTCAAAAAAGGGTACTTAGCCACAGCCAAGCGAGACCACGTCCGAGCTCTACAAGCGGCAAACGAGATCTGGGGATGTGAAGCAGTGTACTATGGGATACCCTCTTAGCCCAGCCAATCAGAGACTTTTGAGTTAGTAAATAGGCCGAGTCAGAGCCGATATTCGGCTCCGAACCCATGGGTAAGAATGTAGGCGAGATAGGACTACATAACATCACTTGTTCCCATAATAAGTTTCCAGGCTGCTCTTAAAAATATCTAAACTTGTACTTACTTTAATGTAATTTAGTAGTCTATTCCATGCATCAGCTACTCTGTTAGAGAACCAATTAGTACACTTCTCATTCCTATAGAATCTTCTACATAGATTGTCTGATGACTCTCTAGTACTTTTTGTTAACCCCAAACATTCCCAAAAGTAGTTGTCACTAAATGCCCTATATACCTGAATAAGATCTCCTCTTAGATATCAGTAAGAGATACCGTACATGTTCAGATATTTAGTCTTTCATAATAACTTAAACTTTCACATCCATAAACCGTTGGTATATTTCTTTTGTACTCTTTCCAGTTCACTCACGCTTGTTTTCTTATAGGGTTTCCATATTGATATTCCATACTCAAGTTTGGGTCTAATGTAACTAACAAACAATGACTTCATTATTTTTGATTTCCTAGACTTTATAAATCTTTTTATACAACCTATAGTTCTATAACTATCATTAACCAATTGTCTGAAAAGATTAGAAAAATTCATAGCTGAATCTACCCATATACACAGGACCTTAAATAAGTCTACATTTTCAATAACTTTATGCTGTATTAAATATTCACCTTTCAGTTTATGCCTACCAAATCTCATACACTTAGTTTTTGATGTATTTATCATCATATTGTTCTCCTGTGCCCAAATGGTCAATTTAGTCAAGTTATTTTCCAGACATGCCTTATCTATAACAAATGTAATCAGTTTACCCAATTTCAGGTCATCTGCATATAGGCTGCACAACACCTCAGATGAAAAAGTTAGGTCTGAAAGATACAATCTAAATAAGTAAGGGCCTAGGACAGAGCCCTGTGGGACACCCTGACTGTAACCAAGGATTTCACCTGTCTAGTTGCTGTAGGATACTTGCCATGTCATATTTGTAAGCCATCCAGCTATCCATCTTATCAAGAGTACATCAATACCTAGTTGTACTAATTTATTGATCAGTGTTATGTGTATGACCCTGTCAAATGGTGAAGTTAAATCTATATAAATCACATCACAGCACAATTTTTCATTCATAGCTGTTATTATATTGTTATAGAACATCATGTTACAGGTGGTAATAGAGATGTTTTCAACATATATGTGCTGATATATATGGTTTCAGCTCCCAACCTATCTAGTTCTGACAATAACTTATCCAATATTACCTTCTCCATTATTTTTCCACAACATGAAAAGGAGACTTAAGGGTCTATATGACTCTCGGTTTGTCTTACTCCCCTTTCCCTTAAAAGCAGGTTTAATACGCACACATCTGCAATCTTGAGGAATCTCCCCATATTTATATGACCTAGTGAATAATAGATGTAATGGTACTGTAAGTTCTTGCTGAAGTGTTCTCAGGTCATTGTTACTAATTCCGTCTCCTCTCTGCACTTTGTTTGGATCTAGTTTGCTCAGTTCTTTTTCTATATAATCTAATTTGATTCCGGTATCTGGTGTTGTCTGGATGTCACTAGGGCAACTTACAACCTCTTTTGTGGAGCCAAACTATTTTGCATAAGACTTTGTGAATATATCTATAATCTTTTGTGTCTGAGAATAAATTTTAGAATCTGCACACGCTTTATCAGTTTGTGTCTTTACTCCTTCCACATCTTATGTAGCTATAAAAAGGTTTCCTATTATGCTCAATATCTTTATATAAATTTTCTTGATCTTGTCTCACACTATGCTTAATCTGTTTGTTCAGCTTGTTTATTTCAGTTTTCAAAGTTGTAGTTTGACTTCTCTTCCATTTCTTATATTTTTTGTCTCTCACCTTAATCAGATAACTTGTTCTTATGGAAATATATCTGCCTGATGTTGTATGCTTAGATCCTGATGTCCTTATCTCCACCCTACTTTATGCCTCTCCAATATATACCAACCTAAGGCAATGCGATCTAAACAAGCTAGAGACCTGCTACAACAAAACTGCCAAACTCGCCACAGGGGCATCCTACCATAGTCACCACTGTCTCTCACTTGCTGAACTGGGCTGGCTTGAACTCCCTCACCTCCTTCAGTGGTATCAACTCTCACTCACTCACAAACTAGTAAACCATCCTCTAAGTGTCCCATCCCTCCAGAATCTACTCCAACCCTATCGCACCACCAGACCACTAAGATTCAGCAACAAAAATCACTTGCAGATCACTAAAGCCAATAACTCTGCTGGTGAAGCACTATTCTCTTGCACCATAGCCAAATTATGGAACTCCCTTCCACCCACAATTACCTCCGTACCATCATGCACCCACTTCAAAACTTTACTAAAAGTGCACCTAAAAACATGCTGGCTATGCCCTTGCAACTCCCACTGTAATATCACCCACCCCATCCAACCACTACCTTTCTTTCCACTCCACTAACTACCTTGATTATAGCAAGCTCAGATGCTTATAAGCCTAGTACTTATTATACAGCAGGAACTTCTCATTGTAACATTTGTTAATGTCTGTTATGTACTTCACAGATAAAAATTCTAGTTGTCTACTGATGTACTATGTTCTTCATCTGTAAATATGTTGTAAGTAATTGCTATGTTAAATTGTTAATCGCTATGTAATCCAATGTAACTACTGTCTGTTTATTTTAACTGTGGAGCTTTTCTCCCCGGGGCCTCCGCTGAAAATGGACCTACGTACAGTCGGACACTCCCGGTAAATAAATAAATAAATAAAAAAATAAACATTTTTTTTGATTTTTTGCACTCAATTTCTCTTTCAAAACTTTCTACATTCCATTTGCAGTTTTTCCCACTGAACACCTCACTCCAGTCAGTTTTACATAGTGACTGTTTTGCTTCCATATAATCTGGAATTAACCTTCTGTGCATTCGCTTAGATTTCAGTTTGGCAGAATTATCTAGCAACAAATTAACCTTTAGAATCCCATGATCACTGCACATCAATGGTGGTAAAACTTGACTTGAAGTTACAGTAATTTCTTTGGGAACACAAAAAATGTCTAGTATGCTCCACCCCCTAGTAGTTTTTCTATACAATCTGAAGCAATTGTTGTTCCTGAATATACGTTGTGAATAATTTCCTCACTAACTTTGTAAAATTAATATTATTCCAGTCTGTTTCTGGTAAATTTAAGTCCCCAGCTAATATTATTCTTCCCTCCTGTGTTTCATGCAATAAATGTATGAATTCCTCTATGTCATCTGCACTTGACTTTGGCGGTCTAAACACTCCAGTTGTTATATGTTCCAGGGTTGTCTTTATTGTCACAGTTACACTGCCTATAGTATTGGTGTTAACATTGAACATGTAATAATCTCGGATCTCATAGTTATCTTTAATGCCTATTATACCACCTTCACCTGATTTTTTATTAGAATGTCTGTTACAGTAAAAACATTTACACCCTGACAGAACTGGTTTCCAGTCATTGTTCTTTAACCATGTTTCACAAACAGTAACATCATCACTCTTGTGGGAACATAGCAAATTTTCCAATGGAAAAAAACTTTATTATTAATGCTCCTAGCATTAACAACCATAAGAGATGCATCAAATGTTGCTATCTGTGGGCTATTAAATTTTTGACATAGCAAAAATCCTGCATAATGTTTGTGAAATATTGCAAAATATCTGCTACAAAAATTCTCTTCCCTGATCTAGACAAATGCACACCATCCTGTCTGAACACGTGTGCCCAAAACAAGGCTTGGATGCCCTACACATTTTCATTCCCTCCAGTAGAGCACTTTTGAGTGTGTACCTTTAACCCCTAGTGGGCGTGGCTTCAGCATTTAAAAATTGAAGTTATCACCTTACATTTTTAACAAATACCCATTGACAGAGGTCATATATCAATACAATTGTGTTTGCTATCATGTATGCTTCAAGATAAAATTTTCTGATACCTTGTATGTAACATGGTTTTGGAATTATTAATGCAAATATGAACAGGCAATATTTGACGCCTAGAGGAGCAGTAGGGTGTAACTGCAGAAACGCCTGGAGACATCACTCGGCTTTAATGAGTTAAAACAGGACATTTCTTCCATGTAGGTATTTACCCAACATTCACAGTGACCTGACTATCCTTTCTATAAGGTGATGTGTGAAGATACATCCTAACACCAGTACAAGCAATACTATCTAAGAGGGCTATCAGTTCCCTACTATCAGTCAGAGATCCTTACAGGTGACATCATTTGTACAGGCACGAATAAAAACAGATCCATACTTCCTTACACTAAGGCATTCCAATCCAAGGCTTGTCTCGCATCTTCTATTTTCACTCCTGGCAAGCATAACACTATTCACTGTTCATTATCATCCCTGCAAATATATATATCAGTTCCTCCAATAACTGAATCTCCAATTACAAGAATCATGACAACAGGGCTAGTTTTTGCATCCATATACAGACTCCCTAGCCATGCTGATGACTGCATTCACTTCACTTCATATGAGATACATTTCAGAGGTATGGCAAGCCAGGTCCTGTAAAGCAGATTTAGACAACATACAAAAGTAGCAGTAAAATCATACTATATAATACATTTTAAGAAAGCCACAAGATACACATAAAGAGGGCAGGCATACATTCAATCACCAAAGTAAACCACAATACTGTTAAATAACATTGAAACACATTTCAAACTGCAAAGTGTGCAATATAGCATTAGTAGGTGTTAATTCAGGTGTGCGGCCAAATACTTTAAACACTTACTTAAATTTACTATAAGCAGTCCGTGTTCACAAACTTTTTAACTGGTCTTCCCCATGCAGTGCCAAATGCCCCCCCCCCCCCCCCCACCAAAAAAAAAAAACCCTCATCTAGTTTCAGCAGAACTTTCAACAATAAAAAGCAAATGTTTTCTAAAGTATCAACCCTGGCAAGAATGGCAGGTGATTTTGTATTTAGACAGTTAACTTTTTTTTTTTTTTTTTTACCTTTAACAGATATGCACAGCTAAATCATATTACCTTTGTAGTTCAAAAATGTGGAAAATCATCTGCTTGAAACTTCTGTAAAAGTCCTTTGAATTGTAGCTGTGCTACTGTTAAGAAAAAAAAAAGACTGAACCATGAAATAAAGTAAAACTTTACCGCAATTATGGGTCTAAAAACTGAACCACAATCGCGGCATTATTTCAAACGGTGGGTGTTTGGAGTATCTTAGAATTTTAATGGTTTATAATATCTATCCCACCTTACATTTCTTATCTGCTTTGTCCCATTTATGGAGATTTTTTTAATTCTTTTTTTAACAGGGAAGCAAGAATTTGATAATGCTTCCTGTTTTCAACTTCACCAGTCAGTGTTTCTCTCTGGATCAGCTGCTGCACATTATTATCTCTCTTTCTCTCTCTCTCACACACACACAACCACCCCCCCACACACAAAACTAAACAATAAATAAATAAAATTAAAATGGAATTGATGAAGTAGTAGTGGTATACTTGTAATTATACACAGTGTATAAAATCACAGAATGCTGGGGACTGTTTAACACGTTAGTGCTTACAAATGCAGCAAACCTTTAAATCAGAGAAGTTCATTTCATGCTAGTTTAGTGGTTGTTTTCTCCGCAAATCTGTATTTTTTTTCTCCACACATTTGTAAATGACAGCTTCGAAAAAAAAACACGGTGAATTGGCATTCTACAATGTATGCTCTGTATGCACTTATGGTCTTGTATACAATGCTAATTCACTTTGAAAGTTAATCGAACAACGAGTTTTGTATCATGCTGGCACGATCTAGTCTAGGTAATCTGTCATACTAATGCAAGGATGGCCAATAATTATTAAAAAAAAAATGCTTGAGACATAAAAGCAAGATGCAGTCTGTCGGAACTAGATCTACATTGTTTGAGTTTGCAGATAGGAACCAAAACCTGAATGGGACTGAATACGCAAAGTTAACTGATATGTGGGCAGGAATAACCAGTGATGTCCCAAAGTGGGAGGTAGTTAACTAAAGGGGATGGCAATGTTTGTATTTCAGTCCAAGGCAAGGAGCTCTATTTAGAAACGAGACAGTGCCCCTTTAACATAAGTTTTATTGATTCTCGGCTGGAGCGCCTTCTTTGTGGAGTCTGCATGTCCTCCCCGCGGTCGAGTGGCGTTCGAAGACATGCACAGAATGGGCGTGCCTTCATTGAAGGTTGGGCGTCGAGCTGGCAACTCGGCACTGTGAAAATCTACTGCCAATCATTAGCAGACCGGAGTTCTGCTGTGGTGACCCCTAACCGGGAAAAGCCGAAAGAAGAACAGCAACACTGTATGCAAAACAGTATATGCCTTGCTATGACTCTCATCCTGTTCCATCTTACTTTTCTTGCCTTTCACTTTAATACAGCTGCATGTACTTATTTATTTAATTAGTTATTTTTATTGTCTGACTGAATGATTGAATGTGCTGCATTCTGGTTACTTAGTAATAAAATCTGCACAGACGACAAAAAACACATCAATCCACTACAGGACTTTGTTCCCCCTCTAATACATCATCAGAAAGTGGGGCTGGATGACAAAGAATCAGGAAGCAATTGGACAGTTGCTCAGCATGCAGTAAACAGAAAGACCAGTTTATTAAACTTAAATATAGGTCCACTGAAGTAACTAATAAAAACTACACATTTTAGAATAAGAAAGCCTACTTTAGAAGATAAGGGCATAATCACAACAAAAAGAAATGATAAAAACTTTGTACTTGACTTTAAGGGTTAGGGGAAGCAGACAGATACCCTTATACTCAGGGTGCACTAGATAGAGGAAAAGCTGAAGAGTAAGACATGCATATTAATGGTAGCATTTCAAAAAGGGCAGATGAAGCAGTAGCAGTCGAGGTGTCATCTCCAAACTTGCCTAATTAAGTACAACTCATTATGACATGTACATTTCCTAAGTTAGTGATGACTGTTGGAGCAGGTTATGGAAAATATAATTTTCATATTTTGTCTTCGAATGCACTAAAGAACATGGTAGCAAAAACAAAAGTGTGCAGCCATGTGTGCATGAGACGGTAGCATAAATTTGGTGTGGAAAGAAGATAGGTAACTTGCATACATCTGTCTGAGCTATACAGCTTTGTTTGTTCCTGAATTTATAAATATTACCAATAGTTGCTGATGTAATGATTATATCTCAAGAATAATTTCCAAGCTGACATAAATGACTGTGTGTGTGTGTGTGTGTGTGTGTGTGTGTGTGTGTGTGTGTGTGTGTGTGTGTGTGTGTGTAAGAGCAAAGAAACAATACAAGTGATGTACAACTCCTGTGATACTGTAGACGTTTTGTGAAAAGTTACATAAAATTTTCAGATTTTGTTTTACTTGCTCCAGTAAAGCACTGGTGGACTTAACATCAAGAGAAGTATTATTTATCCATGCATGCATGCCATAATAGCAAAAAAAAAAAAATAACAAAAAGGAGAAGGATGACATGCAAACAACTGAACTATACAGCATTGCTTTACCCACAGTTGTGATTATTAGAAAAACTTACACATCAGTAACAGTAAGTCAGGAATGGTACCCTCAGCATTAGCTAACAAAGCCGCATGTGGAAATTGGCTTGCTTTGGTATGCACAGAAAGCATCACTGAGGTATGTAGAGGCCTTCAGTAACTGAAAAGTTTATAGAAGGTTATGACAGTTATAAAATACTGTCCATATCTGAATTAATGATGCAAATATTTGAATGTAATAGTGTTATGTTGAGTAGGGTGGGGGGGTCTATGCAAGCAGTGAGAGTTATGACAAAAAATGACTATAAAAGGTATGCGAGATAAACATATCCAGATATATAACCATTTGTTTTAGGTACGGGTACAGGTTATTAATATTGATAATATTACTCTAATACTGGAAATAATTTCTCTAGAATGACATAAACATGCACTCGTGTATGCACAGGATGACTGTAAAAAATGACACAAGGAGGTGACAAACAAGCACACATCCTGTACTATTCAGCATTGTTTTTTCCCCAAAGTTATATTATCAATATTTGCATATTAGTAAACAGTATCTATATAGTGGTACTCCTGGAATCAGTGACATGTGGAAGCTGGTGTGATTTGGTATACACCCATGAAACCAAAACTATTAGATGGATAGGTCTTAAGTAACTGAAAAAAGTGCAGAACAGTTTTATTTATTTGCTAGAGGAAAGCTTTATATTCAATGTTTTTTTATTTATTTGTTTTCTCTTAAAATCTGTCACTAGATAAAGCTAAGGGCCTTAATCTAGTCATTCTCCTATGCAAGAATAAGAAAAACTTTTTTTCTTGTATCATACTCTTTTGGCCAGACTTTTCTTCTTTTTTTTACACATTGCAGTGCCTACATTTCTGAAAAGTAGACAAGGAAAAAGAAAAGAAAGAAAAAACAGGGGCAGCTGTTTACTTTGGTCATGCAGACTATATCACAGACTATAAACATATTAGTTAAGAGCAAAATTTTGTTTTATTTATAGTTAACTCTCACCCACCTCTTCCCCTCTTTTAAGTGTTCCTCCAAACATTAATGACACGAAGAAGGGCATATACTTTAGAGTCATCTACAAGTTTAACAAAGTCGAAAAAAGTCTAATATGTCCAGGTTTTCTTGCTCTGTCGTGTTTCACAAATACAAACAGTGGTTTGTAATTCCACATTTATTTGTCAGTTTCTGAGTTGCTGGTTTTATTTCTGTTATCTCCATCTCCCAAATCCAGTTTCTGCTTCATTTTCAATGTATTCTCAGTTCTTCTAGTCGACTAGTCGTTTCTTGTGCTTTTTTCTTTTTTCTCAAGCATTTTCTGTAGAAACACTTGAAAAGGTTTCACTGGCACAGTCTCTCTGTGATCTTTATTACAAGAATAACAAAAATCAGAATTGCCTTCTCTTTTGCAGCTCACTTTTTGTTGGACAACATTTTGTATTTTCTCCTTAACATGTTCTGCATCAAGAAATGATTTTGTCCCTCCAGGAAAGAATATTCTGAAGATAGCTGTGTACAGCTGTTTGAATTTCATGCCTGCTTCTTGACATTCCCCGATTGGTAGAATAAACTGATTCCTCTTTTGCCTGGTGTACAGTGAGTAATCATTCTCCACAAACACTCTACTGTCTCCCACTTTTAGTACTTTGTACTTCTGCCACAGTTTTATCAGAATCAACTTCTTCTGCTGGTAGACCTATTAAAGGTCTAGGTTGCTTTCTCATGACCAGGTATAGAGCATACACATGATGTGCCCTTTCAATTAACAACTCCTGCTGTAGAATACTAGCCCAGCTGCTTATTTGTGCTTTCATAAAATTAATAGTCTGCTCCTTCCAGCTTCTCTGGTACAGCAGAAAATCTCAGGATTTCCCTACATGCTCTGTCCTCTAATTCTATAAATTTTTTTTAAACGTCTCTTCTGGAGCAGTCTCATTCAGCTAGGCTTTTCTTCATTTCAACCTCTGATTTTTGTAGCTTTATCACTTCATCTGAATATCTATTTAAAGCTTCTTCCATTTTATCCAGTTTTTTGTTGTTTGAGTTGATATACTCCATCAGTGTTTCATTTATTTTAATCAGCTCTGAGAACATTTGACTTCTTTTTTCCTCTAGGTTACTAGAAGTCATGTCTTGCACCAAAGCTGCAGCTTGCAATGCTTTTTTGCTGAACAGCTGCACAATTATTCCCAGTCAGCATTTTTCCTCAACTTTTCTGATTGATTTTCTTTCAGGTTCTCTGAATTTCTTTTTTTGCTGGAATCCGGGCAGTGTACTTACTAGCCAGTTACTGAAATTACCCCAAAATATGAGTTTACTGGCTAACTCTTCTGAGATTCTGTTTTCACACTAGGAGAGTTGAAATTAAGCTGTTAATCAATGTGTAGCCATCTTGGAAGTCAGCTGTCTTCAGCTGTTAACTGCAAGACTTACTGCCATCCCTACACAAGAAAGACTTTCTTTGTGACTTGCTGCTTAGGAATTACTCTACAGTAGAATGGTTTATCCAAAAGTCAGAATGAAAGGTAGCCAAAAAAACTCTACCTTTACTAGCCACTGAATGTCACGCTCTGTTAGTATTTTGTTGTTTGAGGAGATTGCTACACTACAATGCATTATTCCAGTGAGGACTTCAACATCAAATCTCAGTCTGATTGTAGCTGAAAACCTGTTTGATAACATCTTAGATTTTCACAGTTTTGACCACTGCAACACGGGGTACATTCTGTTATGCAAATTAACAGATGTGTTAAAGCAGGCTGTTCTACTTTAACTTTAAGCATGCTCCCATCTCTGCTGCTACTTCCTAAAAAATTCAGAAGTTCCATAACTAAAGTTGGTGTGACTTTGAGGAAATGTGTCACACATAAAAAAGACCTCAATAAAGTCTTTTAAAGGACTTTTATAATAATGAAGTTAATTATTTGTTTATATCTGGGTGAAGCTGGCTGTACTGATGCCTTCATTGGGCTGGCCCTTGACCAAGAACTGGTGACCACTTATTTAGAGGATGAGGGTTAGGGAGATGAGGTACAAATGCCTGAAACAACTCTCTGGGAACTTCCAAAAAGCTAGGAGGCAAGCCAGTCAAAGGCAGCTCCTGAGAGATACCAGTTCCATACCAATTTCAAGAGGAAAATAAATAAATAAGTAAACAAATATATAATACTACCCAGTCTGCCACAACTCAGTGAAACTATTCTGATTTTGGTGAAATAAGATCTATCATACTCAGGACAGGCGGGTTACAGTAAACTTTCCTGGGTCACATCTATGCACATATGGAGAGGTGTGGATAGGAAGACCTATTTTTCCTCTGTCTTTTTTTGCCACTGTACCTGTAACCATCAAGTCTCTCCCTACTAGCCCCACCCATTCATGTTCCCTAGTCTGGGCATTCCACAATGAGGTCAAGTAATGGTTGCGGGGGGGGGGGGTTAATACAGGAACCCATGCTGGTGGTTCCTGCTCTGCCTGCATCCCAGCAATGATAGAGTTTTTCCTAAACATACTAATGGTGGCTACCATGAGTACCAGTGTCACAGCACAGTTGCCCTACACCCTCCCCCTACTTATAGTCCTAAACTTACTAATGGTGGCTACCATGAGTACCAGTGTAAAAGCACAGTTGTCCTACACTCTCCCCCTAATGTGTGTATTTTGACACACACACACACACACACACACACACACACACACACACACACACACACACACACACACACACACACACACACTCTGTTATGGCTACCATCACCATATTGGGACAGCTAAGCCTATGTATCCTAGTCCTACATCCCTGGTATCAAGCAAGCCTCTGTTTCTATGGGAGACGGTTAACCAACCAGGGCCTCCATCAAACCACTTCCTCTCACCCTTTCACCCTTCCTTCTTTGGCTATTTCAGCACATAAATCACTATTTGAACTCAGGTCATCTGGATCACATTCAAGATTTTCTCTCTCTAAGCCACTCAGCCATAGATGAAAATACTTTACCCTTGCTTGTTATATATTACTTGATGGCAGTGGGTTGGCTTTATATATCTGAATGCTAAAGCCACACTGCTATAAATTTCTGGTGGCCAGTAGAGAAGATATTGCACACAGGACTTCTATGACCTGCAAACAGTTCTATCACCGGTATGTATGTGTACCTTTGTAACTACAAATTAAAAATGCACAGCAAGTATTTTATTTTTTTTCAGACACAGTACTTGGGAAACAGGGGAAAATGAGCTGTACGTACATATTAATGACACAGCTGACTAAAGAGTTCAAATAAGTGGGTACTGGCTGAGATTGCACAGCATGCAGCAAAGCAACTTAGCCCATCCTCAGATGATCTCAAAATCCAAAATGAAACAAATGGAGCTGGAACTGGAGGTAAAATGCAGTGACGCAGCTGACTGAAAACAGTTCTGATTGTTGAGGAAAGCAAGAAAAATGGGATGACGAAACTTCAAAAAGGAATAAACATCACCAGCATAAGAGTGAAATACTAACCCTTTGTCAAAGCCATATGATTATTTTATTTATTTATCATTTGTTGACTGGGAAAGCCTGACTAGGACAGATCTTATTTTCAGTGGAGGCATGTGGAGAAATGCTCCAGACGCATGGTTTTGGATTGTGTGAGGAAACCGGAGTACCCGGAGGAAACCCACACGAATGCCGGCAGAACACGCAAACTCTGCACAGAAGATAACCCAGCAGAGAACTGAACTTGAGAACCTCTTGCTGTGAGGCGACAATGTTAACCGCTGCACCACTGCGCCACCCACTATTGCACCACCCAGTGATTAATGGGAGGGGGAGCCAAGCCCTGGATGCCAAGCTCAGTTATATTTTTTCCTCAGTATGAACAAGGGGATGACTTTGATAGTTTTATTTGAAAATATGAAAGGACATATAATCAGTACCACCTGACCCTGCACTATGAGTGAGGTTTTTACTTCATCTCCACACTGATAAGGCACTGAATGCATTAAATAAAACACTTTGCATGGAATGTAAATATAATAAACTATAAATACTCATTAAATGAATGCTTAAATTTACACTGGAAGCTTTTAGGACAAGTTTGGAGAGCACAGAAGAAAGGCAGAGGGCAGCTTTAGTGATTTCATTGCAGAAATAAGCGCTTATGCCCACAGGACCATTGGTGGGTGCTAAGTTACTACTTATGAAATATTGGAAGACCTTGTGATAAGTTAGCAAGCACTCATTACTTTGCCTGAGGATATGGAAATCTGGTTGACTGACCAGAACTGTAACCCTGCTGAGGAAATGGGAAAAAGGGGGACCTCTATCTAGCCAGCAAGGCAGAACTGCATAGGAATAGGGTATCCAGCACAATACATTGGTATATGGAAAAACTGTGTGGAGAAGTATAAATCTTCATAGCAGGATGCACAGACAAAGAAAGAAATACTTGCTTTAGTATATGACCAGCACCTGGTGTAAAATACTTCCCAAACTGGGCATACTGGGTCCAACTGCCCACAGAGACACCATGGCGAACAGAAGTTACATCAGGAAACTAATAGGGTAGTAACATGGTGGCAGTAGGTTCTGTAGAAACTGTAACTGCTTCAGATTATAGCAAGGTCAAAGGTAAAAAAATCTTTGCTCACAGGGACTCTGTATCAGACATAATTTTTAAGTCTACAGTTAGACAAGGGACATTACTTCCCCAGGCAGTCAATTTCCATAACAGCCTCTGGATAGACACTTTTTCAGGTGCCATTGGCCAAGGTTCACTTGAACTGGGAATAGGGCATGGAGACAAGGGGGTACCAGCATTAGATGATGCCCCAGAATATTTTTTACTAGGTAATGAGTCGGATAAAATGGTACCTAGTACACTTGCAATTAAACAAAGCCAGTTATGGGGACCTGGACATGATTAGTCAAGCTCAACAGGGTCTCCTTTCCCCTCTGATTCTGCCAAGCCCCTTCTCTTGGCTGTGGTTTCACTAGATAGTATGTAGGGACATTGGGAATCTTATTTATCCATTCATGAGTGTCACTAATTAGATGACGAGGCATTTGGCTACCTTAAGAGAGTCATAGTTACTCCCGCCATTTACCCACACTTCATTGAATTTCTTCACTTTGACATTCAGAGCACTCTGCAGAAATCACATCTTGTCAACACCCATCTCGGGCCTTCACGTTCCTTTGTTTTAAATAAACAGTCAGATTCCCCCGGTCTGCACCAGTTCTAAGACAGCTGCTAGCTGCCGAATGTTGTGGGACGCTGGTCGGGACCGTTACCAGCCACAGCCGGGGTGATCCACAGGAAGGGCCTGGCGCATGTCCAGAGTTGCCGCAGCAGTAGCGTGGCGAGGGGGTGACGCCTCGTCCAGCTGCGGCATGTGCCCAGCCCTGCTTCATTCCTGATCCCAACCGACCCAGCCCTTAGAGCCAATCCTTATCCCAAAGTTACAGATCTGACTTTCTGACTTCCCTTACTTACATTGTTCTAACAGGCCAGAGGCTGTTCACTTTGGAGACCTGCGGATATGGGTATGGCCCGGTGTGAGACTTACACCCTACCCCCCCCCCCCTGGATTTTCAAGGGATGGCGAGACTTCACTTGACACTGCTGGAACCATGCCGCTTTCCAGGGCGCGGGCCCCTGTCATGGGGCAACCCATTCCAGGGTGCCTGCCCCTTTACAAAGAAAAGAGAACTCTCCCAGGGGCCCCTGCTGGTTTATCCGGGATAGTTTGTATCACCGCACTGGACGCTGAGAGGCGCCCGTCTCCGCCACTCCAGATTCAGGGATCTGAACTCGACTCCCTTTCGATCAGCCAAGGGTGATGGACCACATCGACCATCCCTTCGGAACGGCGCTTGCCTATCTCTCAAGACCAACTGACCCATGTTCAACTGCTGTTCACATGGAACCCTACTCCACTTCAGCCTTCAAAGCTCTCATCTGAATATTTGCTACTACCACCAAAATCTGCACCCACGGCAGCTCCACCCGGGCCCTCAACCTGGGCTTCAGTGCCACAGCAACAGCCCTCCTACTCGTCGTGGAGTAGCTCCCTGGGCTTGCAGCACTGGCAACAACCAGGTATAGGCCCGATGCTCCAGCACCATCCATTTTCAGGGCTAGTTGATTATGGGAAGGCAGAAGGGGGAGGACCTAGCCAATGCCCGATCCCTCAACAGAGGCTGGTGATGCAGTTACTTCAGGAAAATAACTAAATCCTACACCACAGCTACAGTTATATAAAGTTAAAGGGCCTTTCTCTTAAAGATTTTTTTTTTCCAAGGGAAAAGCTGTTTGGGAGCAACTAAGCAGAAACCTGAACTACAGTTTTTAAAAATCTTGAATTCCATTGTAAGGGCTGGGAAAGATTACAAAGGTTCAGCAAAGACACACACGGCTCTAACATTTGACTCTAATAAACTTTAAGAGGATACAGACAAGGTGGTGCATAATCCTCATGGGCAAAGGTAGTATGCATACTGGAACAAAGGTCTGTTGTACAAAAAACGGACTCCTGAAAAGGGGCTATAAAAAGTGATGCAGCAAATAGTTGTCTCTGTTAACATGTACTATTAGCCACAGCCCAGAATCTGATTTTTTTTTAATGGACATAAGGGCATATGTGTCATAATAAGGCTATTAAGGAAAAAAAAAAACTGATGATACTGAGAACTGTTACATGCAAAACAGCCTGCACTTGGTGGGCCTCCCAGAAGGAATGGAAGGCAAGAACTATAGAGATTACCTGGAAAAGATCTTGCCATTTGTCTTAAGTTTGCTGCTCAAGATCCTCCCTGAAAAGGCACTCACAGCCCTCTTGTCACCATCTAAAGGAAGAGGATCTCGTTCTTTTCACATCATCTTCAAAATGTCTTCTTTTGCAGACAAAGATACCTTGTTGAAATCAACTGGAGAGGGGAAGAATGTGTAGGAGCTATCACTGAATCTCACACTGACACAAATGTTCTCCAGGGGGGCTGACACAAACAACTGTTGCCAAAGCCAGGAACTACAATTAAATGCCAAGAAATGCATAATAGTATCCTTTGGGACGTCATTCATCCCTGGTAACTGTCATATCGACAACACACCCTTTAGAGTTGACCTAGTAATCAGGGACTTACAGACAAACATAAATAGTAATCTAGCCTTTAACCATTACATGTCTACAGTAGTGAGAAAATCATTCTATGTTGCACAACTTGTAAATAAAGATATGGCATCTAAGTCTAAGGCAGTCATTGTTCCACTGTATTCTGCATTCATCAGACCTATCATTGAGTACAATGCCCCCTTAGGTATATACCTAACCAAGTATATCCAATAATTAGAACGTCCACAGAAGTTCCTCACTAAAAGAATACAGGGCATAAGTAAAATGTACTATGCAGACCACTTCAACGCCCTATCCCTGTATTTTGTCTCCTACAGGCTTTTGAGGGGAGATCTATACCTGGCATACAGGGCATTGTCAGACCACTCTGATGGACCTCCTGTATATCCACAAAACCAGTTATCTCTTCTAAAGACTTAAACCTTGCCTGTGATATAAATAGGATGTGCTGGAGAGACACGTATGTATCCCAGAGACTACCCCATCTATGGAACAGGCTCCCCAGCAATGTGAAGCAGAGTTTCTCCTTAACCCAATTCAAGTGGAATTTGGAAAAGTAGATGGGGAACAGGAAACCCATCCCTGGTTTGGCACCTCTGTCTCTAATGAACACAGGCAACCTGTAAATCCCAGGATCCTTCTTACACTTATCAAGGGTACTGAAACTTGTTAAGAGATTTGGGATGCATGGCTAGTCTTAAAAGAGGCCTTGTGGTTGTTAGCCTAGTAAACACTTATGAATCTATGAACCTATGGGATACTTATGTATGCTATCATTCTGTTGTCTTTTAGGATACAAACAGTATCAGTGAGGCGGAGACCCCATTCAGTGAAGTGGAAAACAATACCATTGTTGTTGCTCTCCGTCAAAATGGGGAATTTCTGCTGGGAAGAGGTCGGCCCAATATGCAACAAAGGCTACAATTATGGCAGCACATTGCTGACAGCATAAATTCTGTGGGCGGCCACAGCCGGACATATGAACAGGTGTGTCACAGCGCCAATGACAAGATTACTACTGCATCAAGGCGAGCAGCTGCTGTTGCCAGAGAACAAAGGGTAACCAGGCAGGGCCTGCTGCAGAACCACCTCTTAACGCCAATGAAGACTTCCTGGTGAATATCTTCCAACATGAGAGTTCACAGCAGAGTGGACCAAAGCATGTCTTCGATGTGGGCACCACTACTTCTGAGTCTCAAGATGAGCTTCCAGGTAGGATTTGTTATATGACCAGTTGAATACTGTTGCATAGTAAAACAATTGAAATAAAAATTACTTCTGTGTCATATGTCTTTTTTGGGGGGATTTAAGATTGCTACAGTTATAAGCTTAGTTTGGAGTTGTCAGCATCATTCTTGTTGAACGTACAGTTAATGCAGATATAGAGGAGTACATGTATTACCCCCTGTCTTACTGTTAAATGTGATAATGTTGCCCTTACATCTTGCTTAACTTACTTCAGGACCATCAGTAATCCAGCAACATATGACTCCTGCAGATGATAAGCCAATACACATTTATGTCAGTACTGCATATCAATTAAAAGAAATATCATAATGTCTCATTTTAGGCCTGTTGTGTGTAACGCTGTACTGTCTGTACTAGTGGCAGCCCTGTTAGCAGTTTAGCATATACTGCACCATAGTAATGCAGGTATTAATGTATGCCTGTGTTTCTTCCTTTTCATCACAGGTTATCATGACAGTAGATGCGTGGGCCCTGTGCCACCTGATGTCAGTGTCTCAGCAAACACTACTGATGATGATGGTGACAAAAGTGAGGCACAGCTGGGGGAGTGCAGAGGTTCAATCTGACATAGAGTTTGACATCCAGCCACCCCTTTCATTTTCCCAAGACATAGCCAGTGCCTATACCTATCCAGTCCACCGAGCTGACAGATATTGGATAGGTGGAGGGCGAGGACATTGATCAGGAATGTGTGGCTACTGTGGCTTCATTGCATGACAATAGCCAAAGTGTGGGTGAGGTGCCATGCAGGAGGGTTGATGGGGGTGCTTGGAGAAGGCCTGCTGTCCCTCCTCCACCTGGTGCTGGTGTCTCTTCCCATGTCACTCAACGTATATTTAGGGATGTCATGGAAGCACAGGCATTTTCAGAAAGGTGCTCCAGACAAATACGCATACTTAGGGCTATAGATGTGGCACAGACTGACCTGCATGACTGCCTCCACTGTGTTGACAATTCACTGGATCTGATGAATGATACATTAGAATGAGGGTTGTCTGTAATAGAAACGGGCAGTGTCTGTGAAGGAACATCTGCTGGGAGGGGGACATCGTCTTTGTGGGCATAGGTCAGCCACATCTGCTTATAGCCAACATGGCCATGCCCAATCATGCTCCCATAGTGGCAGTACTTCTACTGGTCTATTGGTGAGTTTGTTGCCCACACCCAGATGTGGCAGGTCATATAGTCATGGTTCTGGGCATTCCCATGAAGGGAGCATGTCCAGTAGACATCAGTCACGTTCATGTAGCAGCACAGCATCTGACCTTGGGCATGAAGGTACCAATTCCCATGACCGGGAGTGACAATGATGAACTACAAACTCTACCATGCATGGTTCCACACCTGTCTGAGCTACCAAGATGCAGAGCTACCACTTTGCTTGGTTGTGTTCATGCAGACTCTCACACACCACTTTCACATGGAGGACCCCTACAGGCACACACAACAGTTACATGGTTCAGCCTGCCTGCTTCCCTTTCTTATTCACACACATTCACTGACCTTTTGTGTCAGCCTAGGCCTCCTGCCCCCCCCCCCCACAACACCCAGTGCAAGTGATGACAACTATGACACATGTCTGTTTTATCTCTGCTGGATTCAGGGATACAAAAGCTTTCTGTCTGATGCACAGGGTGCATAGCTACATTAGTGCTTAGTATATCTTGCATTTGTATTGCTGAACTGATAATTGTACCTGTCACTTACATTTGCTTTGCCAAGTTATACAGTGGTCAGCATCATCATTTCACTACTTTATAGTGTATTCTCATGTAAAGATTGTGAAGTCAGGAACTGCAATGTGTCACATTACTTTCAATACACTTGCTCTTCTGGCTACACACACACACACACACACACACACACACACACACACACACACACACACACACACACACACACACACACACACACACACACACACACACACGTGACTACAGTGATAATAGAACCCCTATCTAAGTACACAGACTACAGAATTCAGTACTTTATCCATAAGCGCCACAGCACAAGTCTTACTATTACATGGCTGCAGGTAAAATTACAGTAGATTACATCAGCAGGCCATGTCGTTACAACATGTTGGGAGGTCTGCATAGGCACACAGATTCACAGGTTCATAGGAGGTCAGTGGCCTAACAGCACAAGGGTGTGTAGAAGCCCAGCTGTGTAAAAACACAAGTACCCTTGAACATAGCTGGATGTTTGAGTTTAGCAGAGCAAGGTTGTCAGCACCACTGACTGTCCCTGTCCCTGAGGGAGCACACAACATTACACTTTGCAGTGTGGTTGATACATGTGTGCAAAAAAAATACTGAGACCCCAGGGCTGTACGGGTTAATATTACCTTATCAAACGATGAAATGAGCGAATGCTGTTTCATCAAACCAATAAAGTTGAAACCTCTAAAAAGCACTCCCTACTTAAATATACCAACTCTGAGATACCACCGTAGTGGAGATAATGGCAAAGTCCCGAAACTGCCCACCGATTTTTATTTTTCCCCGGGGAAAAAAATTGATAGTCTGTGTCTTCGCTCTTTAGGGGTTTCGACCTGGTCGACTCAATGAAAGAGCGTTTGCTCTTTTCATCATTCGTTTGCTCTTTTCATCATTCGACAAGGTGATATAGACCCAGTTGTACTGCTTAATGGGGGAGGGGCAACACATGTACGTAATGTGAATATATAATATATACTTAGAATGTGCCCTCAATTTCCAATGTTTCCACATGTACTTTTATGTCATACAAAGGACATGGACAATAAACACCAATAACAAAACATCATATATACAGTTCCATAGTGCAGGGAGCAGCAGATTTGCGCTATGGTTAACAAAGTGTACACACATGTGAGTTACACTTGTTTGCATGTAGGTAAGCAGTGCGAAAACGCGGGCCGCACTGCTAACATCTGATAAACAGAATGTAACAGTGGCAAGCAATTGCATGTATAGGCAGTTCTGTATCTGTTTTCCACAAAAGTTAGACATGTCGGTCCAGACAGCACAAATACATTTACAGGACTATAGTACACAGTATATCTGCAGTCATATATTGGATGATAAATGTAATAATACATAGATTACTCCATTAATAACAGTAATACTATATGGGATATGCTGTATTTGAATCCAGGACCATGCGTATGGCAGTTCTAAATTTGCAACCGTTGCCACAAGAATGTTCAGGAAACAGTTGCCTATGTTGCACTTCACTGTTGTAAACTGCAATGTCACAGCAGTAAAAGGCTGCACACACTGTACTAGAACCCAGTATCATCTGTACTCTATGGCCGTTTTTTCACAATGGCCAAAGGCATTCATTGAATGCATCCAGTTGCTACTTGGTCTGTCTGCTTCCCAGGTGGTCTGCCACACTTCGCGCAAACCAGATAAACACAGCCAACTCCCCGCTTCTACTGTTTGTGCTATGTGGTGCATCACGCAAAAAGTGCAATTAAAAACAGGAAGAAAAAAGACAATACAAACTTAGAAATGGACACACACAAGATAAATAAGTGTCTGCTGTCACATGTTAAGGTACTTTCTGTATAAATCCACCGCTATTTACTTGATTATTGCACCAAGTTAAGAAATACAAGGATATGGTATAATATTATTAAAGAATACATTCTAGGTTCAGGACTTACCTTACAAATGCAGCAATTGACACAATTTTATTTCAGGGCTAAAATATTTCCTTGTCTCTATTTCCATGGTATTAAAGTATTCAGGAAAAAACAGAATGGAGGCGACATGGATGCTTTATAACTTGTTAAATAGCTCCACAGTACTGAAAATCACTTGGTTATGCTGTAATTAGCACCTATGAGACATACCTCCTGCTTTACTAAATATATCAACTCCATTGGTGATCATTAGTGTGCAATGCACATCTACATTCCACTGCGTGCACCAACCCTTAAATAAGGTATACACACGTAATCTTATTACTTTTCCCCATTCCTGTGATAACGCACAAATATGCAGCTCAAAAAGTGAAGGAAAGGTTGCAAACCCTGTACTAGAACCCAGGACCTTCTATACTCTAGCCTAACACATACACGTGCTGCCACAGGAAGTTAAGTGACAAGCGCTTAGAAACCTGCCATTCATTCTTCCGTTTCCCATGGTTGCACTGAGTGCCGCATTGCTCAAACAATGACAAACATTAAAAAAGAAATTTTAACTTTAAGCAAATAAAGAAGACACATTTTAACAAACAATAGAGTATGAAACAGAACTTGTGAATTGTGCACTGCTTACATGCATTTTTATACTTCACAGACCTACATGTACACCTCTGTAAGTAACCTGACACCCTCCCCCCTGATGCCAACATTCACTGTTGCCATCTGTTGGACACAAACACTGTGGAAGTGCCTACATGGAGTGAACATCCCTACACTGTTACAATTTTTTTTTGATTCTTAATGAGTTTTGACCTTATTTGCACCTTCCCCGTGCTGACAGACCTGAATCTACAGAGTTGGTAACCATGTAGGCAGGAAAATAGAAAAGAAGTCCAATATTGTACACTCAAGAGATGGTATTACTTTGCTACATATCTGCATAGAAAAATGCAGGTTTTGATAACATTTTACTGTATTCCATGAGATACATACTGCATATGCTCACAACACAGTAGTATGAAGGGTATGTCTCATGGCCTTTACACCTTTAGCTGTCTACATTGGTTATGAGTACATTCTTCATTTGGAGGGTGGGGAAGCAAAGCTACATTTACGTCACGGCATTTAAAAAGGAATTGTTGCTGTTCTTAGTCTAATTTTCTAGCATTCACCATATCTAATACTGTCATAATGTGTGTGGGGTTACATGTTACAGTCAGTTCTTTGGTCTTGTTTCCATGTAGACTCCTTTCCACGGTCGTGTTCAGAAATCTTTGTAATACATGGGCAACATGAGCACGGGGTCTGCATGGTTGCTTTTTCAGACTGCTGAATCACCCCACTGTGTTGGTTTACTTCATTAGCATGCAATTCAGCTACTTATGCTGTAATCTGCATGCCACGGAAATTGCCTGTTTCTGCATGAGTACACAGCACTACTCGGAGTTCACTGGATTTAAAAATCTTTGTGGACGTGTGTGCATCATGCTGCAATGTGCATATGGTCAAAAATGAGCGTGTAGACTTTACTGACTCCCCATACTAATATTTAAACTGCTGAGGCCAAAACCAAAACAATTTACTTCACTGTCACACTGCAACTGCATGACTCCAGTTGCACATCTGATGCAAGTCTTGCTGTAGTCCTGCTTTTGAGTTATATTTGCCACTGGTTCACTGCTATCTAATCAACCAGCTGCTGCCTGTTTTTTCCTTCAGATTCAGTAGTTATAAATTACCTTCTTATCCTAGAATAGTCTTTTTAAAATCTCCTAGCCAAATTCTTAATTATAGCACATCCTAAGCTATAGACTATTTAAAATGAATTATGTCATATTGGTACCATCACTAGAGAATCATTTTGCAGTGCTACTAAAGCTTGACACATTTAAAAAGTCAGTGTTTTTGTATAGGGCTGCCAGAGCAAGCAACAAGTGTGACTATGAACTTTCCTTGCTGTACATAGGCAGAAGAATTTCTTTTCTTTGAAAACCTTGCTTTCTCACTCTTTGGGATTTAGCAGTATTGAAAAGGCAATATTATGTGAAGTGAAGTCTACACAGCAACATTTTGTCATCTTGCCAATTAATAGTGATGGTAACTAGCTGTCTTGTGAAATTGAGGAATCCTTCAGCTCATCATGTTGTACATCTTGTGTACATCATGCTGCAATGCGCATATGGTCAAAAATGGCCGTGTAGATTTTATTGACTCCCCCCTACTAATACTTAAACTGCTGACGGCAAAACCAAAACAGTTTTACTTCACTGTCACCCTGCAACTGCATGACTACAGTTAAACATCTGATGCAAGTATTACTGTAGTCCTGCTTTTGAGTTATATCTGCCACTGGTTTACTGCTATCCAATCAACCAGCTGCTGCCTGTTTTTTCTTTCAGATTCAGTAGTTATAAATTACCTTCTTATCCTAGAATAATCTTTTTAAAATCTCCTAGTTAAATTCTTAATTACAGTACATCCTGAGCTATAGACTATTTAAAATGAATTATGTCATATTGGTACCATCACTAGAGAATCATTTTGCTGTGCTACTAAAGCTGGACACATTTAAAAAGTCAGTGTTTTTGTACAGGGCTGCCACAGCAAGCAACAAGTGTGACTATGAACTTTCCTTGCTGTACATAGGCAGAAGAATTTCTTTTCTTTGAAAACCTTGCTTTCTCAGTCTTTGGGATTTAGCAGTATTGAAAAGGCAATATTATGTGAAGTGAAGTCTACACAGCAACATTTTGTCATCTTGCCAATTAATAGTGATGGTAACTAGTTGTCTTGTGAAATTGAGGAATCATTCAGCTCATCATAAACTGAACTAGTATAGCCATTGGTTTTGAGGAATAAAGCCCTGACTACAGCCCAAGCGACCCAAGATTGATTACTGGCTTGGGAGCTTTCCAGAACTGTCAGGGAGGAGAAGCATGCTCATCCTAGGATGGATACAGACAGCTGCATGCTATGGCAGCCCTTCAGAGGAAGGAGGCAGGACCACAATCTGGATGTAGGCATGTGGTACAATAAGCTGCAGCTCATAATTAGCCTTCAATGAGGTAAGTGCACATGCATGACGGTAAGTCATGGTAGTCCCCATGGTGATGTGGGTTAAATGATCCAGTCCCCATGGGACAGGTTAGGCTAACATGGCAAAAATGCTGCTGTAGGTGAGGACACAAGAAAACCTCAGTGTTGCCTGAATAACTTCCTCTTCTAGACAGCTCTCAAGCTAGTGGATATGGATGGATCCCTAACACCAAGGAGTAGATTCAAGTCTGATGGGGGGAGCTCAATTCTTGGCAGGCATGGGGGAAAAAGTACCAAAAACAATTAAACTGAATACATAGAAACTACTATCATGAAAGTTCAATCTCTTTGATCCACAGCAGTATGACCGTGGAGAGAACTGATAAGTTTGGAGGGATGCAGGATGAACTCCCCCCCCCAAAAAAAAAATGTGCAAGGGGTAGGACAGCAAAACTTCCTTGAAAAACACCAAACCAGCTGCGGTTTCAACAAAATGAGTTATAGTGACATACTGAATACCAGGAAACATCCGGCATACAAGAAAAAGATACCTGAAAGCAAAAAGACCTGTACTGTACATATTCATGTAACACAGAAGAGCTGCTGAAATTTTCCTGAGATCTGCTGTTAAAATCAAGTGTCCACAGGACTACAAGATGATGGGAGCATGATAGTACAACAAGTGCAAGAAGGTCTAGTCCAGCACCGATGTGGTGATGGAACAGCAGCAGTGTAGTAAAGATGTGCTATGGGCAGTACAAGCAGCTACACTGCAGGCTTATTAGCAGTGTTTTTAACTAAGTCTGCTAAATACTGCCTTGAATAAACCTTCTTTCATTTACTTACAGCAGCAGCTTTTCTCCACCTCAGTGCACAGACCTTTCTTTTATTTCAAATTCAATGACTTTATAGTGAATGTAAAGCAAAAAGAGCACATAAGATACTATTTTCAGCCTTTGGCTTTATTTCCATTTCCAACGCTTTGAAAGTTGTTTCTCCTCAACAGAGATTAACTACCTAGTTTACTCTGTGTGTGTGTGTGTGTGTGTGTGTGTGTGTGTGTGTGTGTGTATGTGTACGCGCGCGCGCATGGGTGCACCCGAGCACATGTATGCACATGCATATTCAGTAGCCACATCATATTCTTTACTCCCTACTCTATTAAATTTGCTAATTAGTTTTATTTATTCATTATTAATGAGCAGTTCATTATCACAAAGCATTTTCATCCATAAAAGATACCATCTAGTGCACTTACCTGGTTAATGCAAAGTAAATACATAAAGTTATAATCTTTTTATTGACATCTGTCATCTGCAATGCTGTTAGCAGCCTAATGTTGAAATATTATGTCTGCATTCTCTGTATTTTCTAGAGAACATAGTCTAGTCACTTGTTTCAGAAGCATTAATTGGTGAAAGGCTTCTGTTTACATGCATGAGTTTTCCTTAGAAAGTGAGCACTGAAAGTACAGTTTAGTAAGAAATTAAAATAACAACAGATGTCCTACTGATCACTGTCTGAAGTATTCCTGATATATGGGTAGCCACTACTGAAGTCCGTCCAGGGTACCAAATCTTTCCCTTTCCCTAGGTCACATGGCCAACATATGACCTCAGCTCATATACTATGGGGTATAAAGATGAAAGTACAAGCATGGATCAGACTATCTCCAAGCCAGTGGCCTGAAGACTAGTGACAGAGAACAGTCAGCTAGGAGGGGTGTAGTTCGAATTGGTAAGAAAAGTCCCCTGTGTCCACGTAAGACAGCAAAGGGTACAGTAGAGGGAGAGACAACAGAAGACAGAAGTGACGAAGAGAAGTGGAATGGTAGGTGGGATGGAATACTGCAACAGTGATGAGCAGGACATCTACTGTTATGTTTAGTCCTTACACAACCGCACTATGTCCTGACTGAAATCACTGTTTCAGTATTCCTGACATATGAGTGATTCCCAGAGCTGGAGGAGGATGGAGGGCTGTCTATTGAGAAGAGGAAATGAGTTGTCCAGCAACCCAGACAGGAATGACTTAGCAAAGGCTGCCGTGGACCTGGAAAAAGCAACAACTTTGTAGTGTTTGGTAAAGGTACGTACAGAGGACCAAGTTTCTGCCTCCAAGATGGACATGGAGTGTATCTTTTGTAGAAAGCCCCAGAGGAAGCAACTGCCCTAGAGGAATTTGTTTCAGGGCAGGGAGGCAAGATCTTATCATAGTGAGAGTAACAGAGAGAGAGAGTCTTTGAAATCCAGGCTGCAATATTTTGTTTGGAGATTGGCTGCCCCAGCTTAGGGGACATAAAGATACAAATAGCTGGTCAGTCTCACTCTGAAGGATTTAGTTTTGTCCAGGTAAAATCTGTGTTCCCTGTGAATGGCTACATAAAGTATGATCCACCCCCCTACCCCCTCCATATTGGGGATTGGGAAAGAAGGTGAAACCTGAATGAGAAAAGTACAGTTGTGTACACTTACCATAAATGTAGATATTCAAGTGTATTCACTGTTGCAGTCATCACATTTGGGTTATCCCTGCCAAGGGAGCCCTCGGCCGGTCTGAATACCAGGGACTTAGTATTTCTGCATATATTGCTGTCGCTTGAGGACTGATGCTGTCGTCAGTGGTATAAAGTAAGGCAGCTGACACCATTACATCAGTTTTTCTTGCCCTAACTTGTCAGGAGCCCCCAAAGTAGGAGGCCAGGATCTGGAGGAAGAACCCCACCAGTGGAAAATAAATACCAACATGCCCCTTGTAAGGAAAGGAGAACACAAGGAAGAATGGTAACAAAAGGAGAAAGAGAATAAAGGGGGATGAAGGGAGGGAAACCAGGACTGCAACAGTGAATACACTCGAACATCTACATTTATGGTAAGTGTACACAACTGTACTATGTTCTTCGTGTTTCACTGCTGCAGTCATCACATTTGGGTAGATTCCCAAAGCTGAAGAAATGGGTGGAGGCAGTCAAGGAAGCTAGGTGCTGGCTAGGATGCCCTGCAAGACTACAGACGCAAACCCTGCCCTGGATTTGGAGAAGAGAGGCAGGTGGTAATGCTTGGTAAAAGTGTGAGCAGATGTCCAGGTGGGAGCCTCCAGGATGCCCCTTGTGGTGACTCCTCTGAGGAAAGCTGCAGAGGTGGAGGCTGCTCTGGTGGAGTGTGTCCTGACCCCCTTGGAGGAGGCTTACCATGCTGCTTGTAGCATAAATGGATGCAGTGTGCTATCCATTTGGAAATGGTTTGCTTGGAGATGGCTTTGCCTTCTGCCCCTGTAGCAAAGCTAACCAACAATTGACCAGATTTTCTGAAGGATTTAGTCCTGTCCAGATAGTATCTGAGCTGTCTGTGCACATCTACAGAGTGAAGAATCCTTTCCCCTTTCTTCTGGGGATTAGGAAAGAAGGTGGGTAAATGAATGGATTGGTTGAGAGCCACACTGGACACCACCTTGGCATGAAGGATGGGCTAGTTCTGAGGGATACCCGGTCTGCATGGAAGATGCTAAATGGTTCCATAGCCATGACTGCTTGCAGCTCAGAGACTCTTCTGGCTAAAGTGATGGCCAGAAGGAATGCCGTCTTCCAGGAGAGAAATTTTAGCTCTGCAGAAGAAGCTGGTTTGAAAGGAGGCAGAGTGAGCTCTTCCAAGAGAAAGTTAAGGTCCCAAGCTGGTGCCCTTCTGGGAGGCCTCAAGTTGCTAGCCCCTCTGAGGAACTGTTTGATCAAAGGGTGTGAGAAAGGGGCTTCTCAGTGGGAAAATTAGCAGAAATAGCAGAGGCATGAATTTTTTATAGATGAGAAAGAGAGACCGCTGTGTAGTAGGTCAGCTAAGTAATCCAGGATGAGAGGGATGGAGGGCTTTGCCATATTGGCCCTCTTAGCCTGGATCCAGGTGCAGAACCTTTTCCATTTATCTGCATAAGACTTTCTGATGCTAGGGCGTTTGGCCTCATGGATAACATCCAGAACCTGTTTATTGAGGATGGCAGATTAGTTCGGGGTTAGGGAATAAACCAAGATGCCAAGTTGAGTGTCTGCAATTGGGATGCATGAATTCCCCCTTCCCTCTGGGTTAGCAGGTTTGGAATGTGAGGAAGATGCCATGGAGGCAGTGGGGGCAAGCTGCACAACAAGGGGTACCAGTTTTGCCGGGGCCAGTCTGGAGCTATATGAATGGTCCTTGGTTTTTCCTCCCATATATTGAGCAGTACCCTGGGGATGTAGGTAGGGGAGGAAAGGCATAGACCGAGAGGTTGACCCAGGGGAAGGACAGGGCATCCACTTTCTAAGCCATGCAGTGATTATCCCTGGTGAAGAATTTGCTGAGCTGATGGTTGGTGTGGGAGGCAAAGAGGTCAACCTTAGGGGTTCCCCATTTCTGAGTGATTAGGGTGAAGGTACTTCTGTTGAGCTGCCACTCATGTGGGTCCAGAAGGTTTTTGCTTAATTGGTCTGCCAGGGAGTTTTGAGAGCCTGGTAGGTATTTTGCTAACAGGTGTAGTTGCATGGAAGAGGCTGTGAGCCAAAGAGTCATGGCCAGCCAGCATAGAGGGTAGGAGTGAGTCCCTCTCTGCTTGTTGATGTACCACATCACAGTGGTGTTGTCTGTTTTGATCAAGAGAACCCCTGTATACAGAAGGGGTTTGAAAGCTATCCAGGCGTGCTACACAGCCATCATCTCTTTTTGACTGATGTGCAGGGGGATTTGCTGTGGCCTCTATTGGACCTGTATGCACTTGCCATCCAGGTGTGCACCCCAAGCATAGTCTGGTGCATCTGTGATGAGGGTGTGGGCAGCGGGGTGTGGGGAGAAGGGCAGTCCCTTGTTGTGGGAGTATGCTGTTGCCCACCAAAGAAATTCCTTTCTGAGGCAAGGAATTACAGGTAGAAGGCTCTTTAGGTACCACTGAAGTTTCCTCATATGCTGTATGGCATACGGAATGAGGAGTATGCAAGATGCCATGAACCCAAGAGCTTGCAGTATTTTCCTTGCAGAAAGCTGGGGCCTGGTGGCCAGTTGAGAGAAGTAGGCTGTCAGGAAAATTTGTTTCTCTGGTGTAAGTTATGCCATCTGGGATGCTGTGTCCAGACTTGCTCCCAGGAAGATTATCCTTTGGGTGGGCACCTGTTTTGATTTATTTTCGATGATTGCGTACCCTGGGGAGGTTAGTAGGGTCTTTACACAGGCCAGGTGCTTGAGCAGCTTTTCCTGGCTGTCTGCCTAAATAAGGCAGTCATCTAAGTAGGGGTAAATTTGAATATTTCTTTGTCTGCAAAAGGCAATGGCCAGAGACAGGCATTTTGTGAAAACTCTGGGAGCAGTATATAAGCCAAAGGGAAGCGCAGAGAACTGAAAGTGTTGAAATCCTGCCCTGAAGCAGAAATATTTCCTGCATGATTCCCTGATAGGAATGTGGAGGTAGGCCTCTTTTAGATCCAGGGTGGCTAGCCAAGCGTCCTTGGAGAGCATGGGTAACAGCTGCTGGAGGGTGAGCATTTTGAATTTTGGGATCACCAGGAAGGTGTTTAGAATGGATAGATCGAGGATGGGGCGCCAGGTGCCCTATTTTTTGGGTACCAGAAAAAGTCTGGAGTAGAAACCTTGGCCTTTCTCTTCTGCCAGAACATGCTCTACTGCCCTCATGGACAGAAGGGAAAGAACTTGCTTTTCTGCCTCTGTCCACTGGTTTTGAGGCAAATCTGGGAACCCTTCTGGGGCTGGAAGGGTCTGGAAAGAAAATTTGCATCCCTGGGACACTATGTTGAGAACCCAGTGGTCATTGGTAATAGTGGCCCAGGTGTTTGCATGAAAGGAGAGTTTTCCTCCTAGGAATAAGAGTAGGTGGGCAGAGGGAGGGGGTGGTGGAGGAGAGTCATTGCGAGTTCTTACCAAAAAGGCGTGGCTTAGAACTTCCTGGTTTTGAAGTGGAGGTAGTGCACTGCTTAGATCTCTGCTTTCCCTGCGGCTGCTGTCTGTGGGGTCTGGTTCCCTGGAATCTGGGCTGAACTGACCTGGTGGGAGCAGGTAAGGACCAGTGCTTGGATGGACAATGCCTGTTGAACCTGGGTGGCTAGAGCTGTAAGAAATCCTTAAATGTCTGCATAGATTTTGTTTTTTCTTCCATCTTTTTTAAGACCTCTTCTGCCTTACTGCCAAATAAGTTGTCTTTGTGCAAGGGGGCATCCAACAATTTAGATTTAACATGGTCTGGCAAGGGCTGTTCCTTAAGCCATGCATGCCTTCTAAGGACAGAACCAGTGACTGCATTAACTCTTGTAACTCTTTAGATTCTGCCCAAGCAGGAAAGGAAGACATTTTTGTTTAAGGAGTTCCAAGGTATGTTGCTAATATTTAAGCATGTGGAACTGACAATTTAGTGCCCTGATAGCAAAAGTAGCTGAGGTGTACACTTTTTTACCCCATCTGTCCAATGCTCGGAAATCCCTGTCCGAAGGGGTGGGATTGTTAGCAAAGGTTGCTTTAATCTCTTTTGGCCCTTGAGAAATGACCTCAGGGTCAGCTGTTGGAAGTTTTAAAGATATTTGTGTGAGTCAGGGACTCTGTAGTACCTGTCTGGTTTTCTGGGAGCAGGAGGTAGGGCATCAGGAGTCAAGCTGGATTCAAGGAAAACATCATACACCACATCCAGGACTCGGGGGGATGGCCAAGGGACTGTGTTGTGGAAGATCTAGGAATTCCCTGAGTCTCTTTTTAGACTGAGGGTAGTCCTGACACTCCCATTGGAAATGCTCCCTTAAAGTATGCAGGGTTTCTCCAAAGGAAAGATCCTATGGGGGAGAGGATGAAGGAATGGATTCCTCTGCATTAGAATCCTCGTAAGTGGAGAGGGGTTGCATGTTTTCATAGTCAGATGCATCAGATTCATCTGACTCTTGTTCAGACAAAACTACTGGGGACAGATCTCTTTTCCTTTTTGAGGGGGTAGCTTGGCTTCCCCTGATCAGCATGATAAGGTCTTCCGCCATTTTAGGCCTTTGAGACTGAGGCAAGGTAGCAGGCTCCTGAGAGTGGTAGCTCCTTGGGTGGGGTTTGAACCCTGGGCCTAAGGACCTCAGTTGTTTTTGAAAGAACGGTTGTCTCGAAAGAAGACATTAGTTTGTGTTGAGATTCAGTGGTGCAAAGGACTTCCTCGGAAGCCTATGCCTGCTCAGCGGCTCCGGACCCAACCAAGGTACAGATGACCGTAGGATCCTTAGACGAAGAAGAGGTTTCGGCATACTGGACTCTGAAAGGGTCTCGGTAGCAGCCTGCGAATCAACTGAAGCGGGCATCAGGGGCTGCGAAAGAGCCTCACTGAGTACCGGAGGACTGATGACTAGCTTAACGGAAGCGTTGTCAGCAGGTTTGGACCTGTGCGGTCTGTCTCTGTCTTTATCTTTATGTTTTGTTGGAAGATCTGCTGTCGGATGGCTTACCGATGGCATACCGATTCGAGGACTGTAAACAAAAATATCTGGCTACAATAGGGACCTGACGATGGACAGTTCTGGCATTGAACAAAGCACAGAAGCGACAATGGGGGACGTCGTGGTCTGGGCCTAGACAAGTGATGCTGTAAGAATGGAAGTCTCGGTGTGGTATTTGCTTTCCATAGGCAAGATAATTACTATTTTTTTCTGACATCGATTAGTGCAAGAAAAAAGGAACCCCAATTAGGTACTTAGCTTTAAAAGACTTCAACTTCAATTTGGAAACGAAAACTCAGGTAGCGGCTGACTGGCACTCATGAGAACTGCTTCTGCTTTGGGGTCCATGGCAAGAAAGACTGATATAATGGCGTTGGCTGCCTTACTTTATACCACTGACGGCCTGACATCAGTCCGCATGTGACAGCAACTGATGCAGAAATATTAAGTCTCTGATATTCGGGCCGGCCGAGGGCTACCCTGGCAGGGATAACCCAAATGTAAAGACTGCAACAATGAAACACGAAGAACATCAGCTTCTTCACTACCTTAAGCATGTAAGATGGGTTAGCCCTAAGAGTGACCCTGTCTTTATGAAAAGGAAAAGGGGGAATGACCATCAGAGGTCATAGCTCAGAAACCCTCCTGACAGAGTTAAGGGCCAAGAGGAGGATGGTTTTCCAAGTACAGAATTTTAGAAAAGTGGAAGAAGCTGGTTCAAAGGGAGGCACAGTAAGCTTTTCTAACACAAAATTAAGATCCCAAGGAGGAGAGATGGGTTTCCTTGGAGGGTTAAGATGCAGAACTCCCCTGAGGAAAAGCTTGACCTCAGGCCTTGCCATAAATGCAGGTCTAAGAGGGAGGCAGGGATTGACAGCAGACAAGTGAGCTTTTATTTAAGAGTAGGCCAAGCCTGATTAAAGAAGTTTGGAAAGGTATTGCAGTACTGTAGGGACCTGAGCTAAGAGTGGATCCTGACTATGTTTGCAACACCAGAAGGAGACCCTTTTCTACTCAGCTATGTAAGATATTACAGTTCTGGATCTCCTAGCTTCTTGTAGGACTTGTACAACTTCTTTAGAAAACAGATGTTTTTGATGGATTAAAATCCTATCATGCATAGGGTCAGGCTGACGGATGGAAGATTCGGGTGGAGCAGCAATCCTTTTTACTGAGTTATCAAGTCTAGCCATAGAGGAATTCTTCTGTAATTTCCCTTTACCAGGTGAAATTGCAGGGGGAAATTAATGTTGCCTTGGCCAAAATGGAGCCAGTAACAGCAATTTGGGTGTTTCCTTTTGTGCCTTGAGAAGAATTTCTGGAAGAAGCGGCAGAAGAAAGAAGGCATAGAGGAACTTCCTTGTCCACTGGAAAGAGATGGCATCTGTCTTCCAGGATGTGGGACAAGGGTCCCTGGAGCGCAACTTGGAGGGAGCTGACTGTTGCTTGGAGAAACAAACAGGTCTATCTGTGGAGTGTGACACTGAAGTGTGATGTTGTATAAGACTTCTCTATTCAAAGTCTACTCATGAAGGTCCTCTAGGAAGCAATTGAAGCAGTTTGCTAGCACTTTGTCCTGAGAAGGGATATATACTACTGTGACAGTGATGTTCATTTGTGTTGTCAAATTCCATGCCTACTATGCTAATCTGCATAGTTAGTAAGACCTGGTGCTTCCATGTTTGCTTATGTACTCATTCGACTGTGGTGTTGTCTGTGTATACTTAGACCGGCCCTGTTTTCCAAACCAGGGCAAAAATCTGAACAGTTTACAGAAGAGTTGATGTGTTCTTTCATGAACTGGGGCTACCATTTCCCCTGCACTCAATGTGATCATGTTCATGACCCCCAAACCTCGTTCGAGGCATCCTTGTAAACCTGTTGAAGAAGAGGAGGAGGTGTGAAAGACAATTGTGGGTTGAGGTTGAAATGTTCCTTCCACCAGATAAACTCCTTCTTGGGACATGGGAGGGAGGGAATCAGGGTGTCTGAGGGGTGGCAGTGCTGAAACCACACAGATTTCAGGGATCAGTAGATTTTCTTCATGTGGAGTCTAGCCAGGGGGAAACAGAAATGGTGGCTGCCATGAATCCCAAAGTCCTTAGCATCACCCATGCAGAGCAATGGGCTGTGGAGAAGAGGCCTTGGAAGTAATTGGATTAACTGAGAATTTTCTCCTGGGGGAGGAAGGCATGCATTATCTTTGCATTCCAGAAACACTAGGTCCTAAGTAGGAATCATGTGTGAATTTTTTGTAGTTTGAAGATAGATGGTGAACTGAAGATCCTGAAGAAGAAATTCTGCAGAAAGAGCCTAGTTCAGAGGGTCATCCAGGTAGGGGAAAATCTGAATTCCTTGAGTGGGACAGAGAGCTACTACAGGCACATGGCACTTGGGGCTGTGAAAAAAATCAAAAGGCAGAGCAATAAACTGAAAATACTAGGAGCCAGAGAAAATACTGAGAAACCTCATGAAAGAGGTGAGAATGGGAATATGCAGGTAGGCATCCTTCAGATCTAATGATGCTAAGAAAGCCTGTGGGAGGAATAAAAGTAAAAGAGTCTGAAGAAAGAGCATTTTTGAAAGATGGCACTTTCAGGTAAGTGTTCAGGATAGACAGGTCTAGGAAGGGTTTCCACTGCTCTTCCTCTCCTCTTCTCTTGGGATCAGAAAATCCTGTAATAAAACCCTTTTCTCGTGATTTCCTTTGGGACTTGCTCAAGGGTAACCTGATTCAAAAGGTCTTGAATAAGGAAAATCAGAAAAAATATTTGGTTTGGGGAGGAAGTGTCCTGCCTCTCAGAGGGGTAATGTTTTCCCCAACACATGGCAACGTTGCCACTGAGGATGGAGAGAACCTATGTGTTTGGGGTAACAGCTTCCAACCTGGCCAAGAAGAGTGATAGACTTCAAGAAAGAGAGCTAACTGGGCTGAGGACAGAGGAAAGGATCCTGCAGGGGTAGACACAGGTTTTTGTTTTCAAAGGGTGGCCTCCCAGCTGGAGGTTCCCTTTGGGATTTTTCAGAGTATCTTTTCCAAGGGGTTTTCCTTTGTTTCTTAACTGTCCTAAGATCACTTCTAATGAAGGAGGAAGGTTTAGATGGGCAGCCCCTATGTTATCTAGGAACTGAGGAGAGTAGAATCTGTCTACAGTCTTTCATGGTCTTACCTTGGTTTTGGAGAGTTTTGAATGGAATGGCCGCCTGAAGGCCAAAGAGTAAGCTTTTGGCCACAGGAAAATCTAGACTTTTTATTTGAAATCCTCAGATATGGGCTGACTGTGAAGCCATGCATATCTATGGATAACAAATCTAGTAGCAGCAGTCTTAGAAGCATCCACAGAATAGTAACTGCACTTAAATCTGTGCCTGGCAAACTGAGTGGCCTGCAAAGGTAAGCTCTGTGTTTGATGCTTAGAATCTGTTGTAAGAAGTTACAAGTTAAGAACAGAGATCAAATACTTTGAGATTTGAGTCTGTTAATTAAGGGCCCTAAAGGCAGGGGTAGCAGAAATACAAACCTTCTTCCCCATCTATCCATAGCCCTATGTAAGGCATTAACACTGGACAGAAGCTTAGGGGTCTGATATGAAGAGAGATACTCCAGAGGGGTCTGCCACTGGGTTCTTAAGTAGATATTTAAGGTCATCATGAACCTTGCAAAACCTACCACAATGAACACTGAGCAAACTCAGCAAAAGTAATAAAATAAAAAACAACACCAGGCTTCGATCCAAATATTTAATACACTTTAGCGCCTTGGCAAAATAGCCTTCAAGAAGTGATACAAAATACAGCAAAAAAATCTTCCCTTTATATACCAACCCATCATCAATTAACAAATAATTAAACAATAAAACAATTCAATTAAACACTTCCAATCTAGCTCCAGATTAAGTCCTACTGGAGCAAGAGTGTTATATTTTAAAATATAAATTGCTTCTTTGAAAAGCAGCATATTTTTAACAATCTTTAATCACCAGTTTTTAAAAAAACTTTCTCCAAAATAGTTGCCTGTAATAAAGTATGATTCCCATCATGTTTCTCAAAAAAGTGCATAGCTATAGAACTTTTATTCTATTCTTTTTTATATCTCTAATTTGCTCTTGTACTCGCACCTTAAACTTTCTTTTACTTTGTCCTATATCATAAAGATTACAAGGGCACCTCAAACAGTAAATAATACCTTCTGTATTGCACCCATAGCTACCACTCACCATAAACTTCTTTTTATTTATCTCAGTAAAAGCAGGCACAATATGTCTACATATACTGCAATTATTACATGGTATTGTACCATTTAATCTAGGGGACCTAACTAAATTGACATCCGGTAATGTAAAATAAGTCTTAACTAATATGTCTTTTAAATTCTGTCCCCTCTTATATGACATACATATTTTTTTACTAATAATTGTTTGTAACAATACATCATTTTGTAAAAAATTCCAATAATGAACTTCTTCACTTAAAATATTATATGTAGTTACAAAGAATATTTTATTTTCTTCATTCTTTTTGTTTCGCTTAACATTTAATGTGCCTCCTCTTTCTTCAGTACGATTAATTTTTTCAACTGCCCTATTTAAAATTTTCTTATCATAACCCCTTTGTATAAACATCGCCATTGTTTGTTTTATTTCCTTCTGTAAATCTGTACTATTATTACAGATTCTGCAGACTCTTAACAGTTCCTCATAAGGTAATGCTTGAACTGTGTGTGCCGGATGACAAGTAGTACCATGTAAAACTTGACTACCATCCATAAATTTTCGATGAATGGAAGTTTTAATAAACTGATCTTGATCCCCACACAAACATAGATCCAAAAAATTCACTGAAGTCCCACATTGTAGTCCATCAAACTGCAATCCATACTCATTATTATGCAAATCCTTTACAAACTCATAACCATATTGTTTTCCATTTTCACATAAAAATATTAAATCATCAATATATCGAAAATAAAATATAACATATTGTTGAAAAAAACAATGTTTGTACACATAATCCTTTCAAATTTTCCCATTAATAAATCTGCATGCATGGGGGCAAAAGATGCCCCCATGGCTGTCCCTTGTAATTGATGGTATATTACATTATTAAAACTAAAAAAAATTATAAAGAAGGCAAAATTGTAACATTTATACTATAAAGTTACATACTGGAGTATCTTCCAAAAAATGTTGTACAGTTGCAATTCCATCTTTATGTTTGATACTAGTTACAAACTTTTTACGTCCAAGGATATCCAATACATATGCGGATTCCAATGGACAGTTTGTATTTTCTGCAGAAAGTCAAAAGAGTCCCTGATGTACCCCTCTCAGAGGGGTAATGTTTTACCCACGACATGGCAACGTTGCCACTGAGGATGGAGAGCACCTATGTGTTTGTGGTAACAGCTTCCAACCTGGCCAAGGACAGTGATAGACTTCCAGAAAGAGGGGTAACTGGGCTGAGGACAGGTGAAAGGATCCTGCAGGGGTAGACACAGGTTTTTGTTTTCAAAGGGTGGCCTCCCAGCTGGAGGTTCCCTTTGGGATTTTTCAGAGTATCTTTTCCTAGGGGTTTTCCTTTGTTTCTTAACTAAGATCACTTCTAATGAAGGAGGAAGATTTAGATGGGTAGCTCCTATGTTATTTAGGAACTGAGGAGAGTAGGATCTGTCTACAGTCTTTCATGGTCTTACCTTGGTTTTGGAGAGTTTTGAATAGAATAGCCACCTGAAGGCCAAAGAGTAAGCCTTTGGCCACAGGAAAATCTAGACTTTTTATTTGAAATCCTCAGACATGGGCTGACTGTGAAGCCATGCATATCTATGGATAACAAATCTAGTAGCAGCCGTCTTTGAAGAAGCATCCACAGAACAGTAACTGCACTTAAATCTGTGTCTGGCAATCTTAGTGGCCTGCAAAGGTAAACTCTGTGTTTGATGCTTAGAATCTGTTGTAGGAAGTTACAAGTTAAGAACAGAGATCAAACACTTTGAGATTTTAGTCTGTTAATTAAGGGCCCTAAAGGCAGGGGTAGCAGAAATACAAACCTTCTTCCCCATCTATCCACAGCCTTATGTAAGGCATTAACACCGGACAGAAGCTTAGGGGTCTGATATGAAGAGAGATACTCCAGAGGGGTCTGCCACTGGGTTCTTATGTAGATATTTAAAGTCATCAGGAACCTTGTAAAACCTGTCTCGTCTCTTAGCAGCTGGTGGTTGACAATCAGGTGCAGAAGAGGTGGACTGAAAGGCATTTTGGAAAGTCTCAAGGACAGGTGGGACTGCGGAAGAGGCAGGAATATCCATTTCTAAGAGGGTGTAATACCTCTTTTGAACATCAGAAAAATGTTTCATTCATGTTCAGTATAGACTCCCCAAAAGAAGCTTCCTCAATAGAGGAATCAGGTTAATGGGAGTTCCCTTCATCGGAAGAGATTTGCCCTGGAAAATGCAGCTGAGAGGAAAAGTCTGGAGAATGGTCAGAGTTGTAATTCTGCTCCTCACCAGAGGAAGACGAAACCAAGGTAGGATTTACAGGATTAGCCTGTGGATGTGGAGACAGAAAGGAGGGAGGTTTCAAGGACATAATAGCTTTGAATAAGCCTTGTGAAAAATCCATCCACTCCTCCTATCTAGCTGTTGAGGGGAGGTCACATGCTTAATCTACTGGGGTTTTTTTTTTCCTTTTTAGGCATGACATCTGCCTGGATGAGGCACAGAGTTTCAGAGTCATATCTAAACTCTGTTAGAGAGCCTGAGATCTCTTCCCTAACCAAAATTTGTGGGCATCATGTAGTCCTTCTGAAATGATGAGATGCAGTTCTTCAGATGTATCAGCAGTCTGCAAGGCCTCAGGAGCCATACCAGCATCTGACAGGGTCTCAGTAGTGGGCAAATGAGAAATAGCTAGATGCACCATGGGTTCTTTAACCTCAGTGGGTATGTCAGAGTCAGAAACATGCTGTGGATCAGTTCGAGGTCTCTTAAGTTTCTTCTTCAGTGGTAAAGTAATGTCGGAGGATGAGGTGTCAGCCATCTTGGACTGCGCCAAGCGTTTAAGACGCTGGGTCTCAAGAAAGGTGTTGAGAGTAGAAAGTCTAGACCCAAGGGTTTTTGGGACAATTAATTGGGAGACAGAGCAAGATTTGTGATCATGTTCCAGGCCTAGGCAAAAAAGCCACCTGGTATACAATTCATAGGTAGGTACTAGGCTATCAGCCCTGGAGCCTATATAAGCCTAGCCAAAAATGTTCCCTGGCTTTCGCCACCCAAGAAAATGATTTTCCTGTGCCCCTGTCAAGCAGTGCTGCAGAAGTAATCCCTGGGGTGAATTTTCTATTTCCCATCCAGTCATCAAGATTTTTCCTAAAGAGGGCCAATGAGGAGCTTTGCTTGACAAGAATGGGTAGTTTGTTCCAGAGTATGGGAAGTCTCTGGGACAGGAATCTATAGGCTGTGTGCACTACCTTGCCCTCGTCTATGGCTCTAGTGACTGAAGTCATTCAGGTTTAGTAGATATGATCTACCTTTTAGAAATCCAAACTGAGTGGGGTCCAGGGTTTGGAGGTTACCTATGTCTTTGTTTATAAGCTCCAAGATGATACATTCCATGGCTTTGCAGACCAGGCTTGTCAGACTATTGGGGTGGTAGTTTCCGGGGTCTGTGGTGGTACCCCCTTTGTGGAGTGGGATAACCGTCGTTGTGCGCCATTCAGTAGGCACATAGCTTGAGGTGAGGCAATGATTGAACATGGTACTTAGGTGGGGTGCCAGTTCATTCTGTAGTTCGTGCAATACACAGTCTGGGATGTTGTCTGGTCCCATGGATGCTGTGTTCTTGCTTTGGAGAGTCCGGTCTTTACTTGTTCATCCATGATTACAGGGGCTTTGCATTCTTCCGGTATTAAGATGGGCCGTTTGGAGGGTGAGGGGGTGTGTGTAAAGTTAGCACTGAACCTATCTGCCAGGATGTTGGCAATATCAGTTGGTTCTGTATATTTAGTGCCATTGTGCTGTAGCTCAGAGCAGATCTGAGTATTGCCATTGAGATTCTTGACATAGAATGCTTTGTGATTGTCTTTGGAATCAATGATGATTTTATTTTCATAACTGGCTTTGGCGGATTTTATGAGGGATCTCAGCTTCTTGCTGAGGTTGACCAGGGAGTTCCTCCAATCTTGGGATTTTACTCCTTTTTGCAACAGCTTCTTCCTGATGTTGTAGAGTTTGTTTATGGCAGGGGACCACCAGATTGGCTTCCTCTTTTTGGAGGATAGTGTCTTGGTTCTGTTGGGGATAGCATGATCCATGCACTCGTGTATGTGCTTATACAGTGCATTTGTGTAAGATCCAGCAGTCATACCTTTATTTTCCATCTGCGTGGGTGTCGTGAAGTTTGCCACATCTGTCTTAAGAAGCACAAAGTTAGTTTTGGAGTAGTCTTTGACAGTGGTATCCTTAATGGGGGGTGGGATATGGATGTCTAGGGTGATTAGCTTGTGGTCAGATCTGACCGAGGAGTTGACCTCTGGCGTGGAACACCGGTTACCCATATTGGTAATGACCAGGTCCAGGATATTACTGCCCCTGGTGGGGATGTGGAGAAGCTGATTTAAGGTGTTGGAATTTATGAATTCCAGAAAACGTTGAGTGAATTAATTGGTACACGAGTAGTTTTCCTAGTTGATGGTGGGGTAGTTGAAATCGCCCATAATTAAGGTATTGGGTTGTACCCTAATATTTTCCAGTATCTTGCCCAGTGTTAATTGCACTTGGATAATTTCGGATGCATGATGTTGAGCAACTAGCCTGGAGGTGTGGATATCCTTAATGAATATGGACACGCCTCCGCCTTTAGTGTTTCGGTCCAGGTTAGGTGGCAGAAAGGTGTGGTATGAATTACAGCCTGGTAAAGCAGGGGTGCTCTCTGCTCTCTGGAGCCTTCAACCAGGTCTCTGTCACTGCACATATGTCGATGTTCTCCATTTTAAGGAGTGCCTTGAGTGAGTGCATTTTGAGGTTTAGACTTCTAGCATTGAGTAGCATTACCCTCAGAGTTTGCCTTCTTGTTCCTTTTTACGGTGGTGACTTTAGCATTTGAACCTTGCCTAAAAAAGGCACTATAGAGGTGGCAAGAGCCTTAGCCAGTATCTGGAATCCCAGGGGTGACAGGTGCAGGCCATCTCTGGCAAAGCACCGTGGTCTGTTGACCATATTGTCCCAGCCAGACGGATACTGGATCCCCTTAGAATGACACCAGAAGCTTAGCCAGTTGTTGAAGTCAATCATTTTGTCCTTGTACTGTGGTATCATTCTGGGTGATGGCAGGGTGCTACTCAGGGCTAGGGTCATACCCTCCTGGGCTACAAGATCCAAGAGCTCCTCCATGTCTCTTTTCACGTAGTCCACGGAGGTACGTCTCAGGTCATTCACACCAACATGGACAATGACAGAGTTGTAGTTGTACTTGTTGAAGAGTGACCTGAGTGCATGTATTATGTGGTGGATCCTGGCACCCGACAGGCAGCTAACAGTAACTTTCTCCTTGTTTAGCCTGGTGAGTGGGACATCAGTATGCCTGGCTATAGAGTCTATGACTAATGTGTTGGGTATGCTGTTTTGCCTTATGGGCTGAGGCTGAGTGGCACACTGATTTTGTGGGCTCTATGTTATTTGGGTAGTGTTGGGGGGTGGTGGTTGTCATCGTTTCAGCTTAGGAGGTGTCTGTTGCTTGGGCAGATTTTTATTGAGAGCCTCTGTGAATGTGGGTGTGTGCTTTGTGTTTCTATGTGTGGGTTTTGGTAGTGTGGGTTTTGAAGGACTATGTGTTGAGTGTGGTGTGGTGCAGGTGTTAACATTCTCCTCTTGACTGTCTAGTCCAGTCTTGGCTGGAGGGAGCTTGGCTTCCAGTTTGGCTATATAAGTGCATCTCTCACAGGTTGTAGTGTTAGGTGGTAGGAAGAGAGGGTTGTCAGTGTACATGAGGCAATTGCTACATTGCCCCAAGAGGCCCAGATTCATCAACTGGACAGGAAAAAACTGTGGGAGCTGACCTATGGACATGCCTGGATAGCTGCTTATTAATTTAAGTACTAAGAACTGGTTTTTCTCTTGACAAGTGAGGAAAGTCGAGTGCTGTAGTAGTATGTAGTTTATTTAGTGCTTACAACAAGTTCTGAGCAAGTGCTGAGCACAAGGAAACAGTTTTGAGTGCTGAATCTAAAAATCTGTACAGAATTGCACTTACTCCTTCTAGCTGATATTTACAACTTTAACAACAAATCATAAGATAAAAAAGGAATATTCCCCACTGAGGCATTTATCTGGATAAATGAACAAAGCAAAGGTACTAACAACCAAGTAATGAACAGTCTGACAGATGAATAGCCTGTGTTCGGGCTGGCAGCGAGATGGTCAGTGAATCAGGCTCATATGTCTATCTTTATAGCCGAATGCATACGAGCTGAGGTCATATGTCAAATGAATGACCTAGGGAAGGTAAAGCTTTGGTATCCCAGATGTTCTTCAGCAGAGACAACTCATATGTCAGCAATACTGCAACAGTGATTTCAGTCAGGACATCTTTCAGTACAATAAATGACTTGCATGCTTGTGAAACTTCCCATTAATGAGACAGATAAGTGTTGCTCTGAACAAATATATTTAGTCGATGCACTCTTCCTGATAACCAATATTACTCCGTTACAACTTCAAGTTTTTAACCTTCAGTTTTATCACAGATCAAACATGGACCAAAACACTCCCCAAAATCTCAGTGCCAAAATCCAAATCCAAAGATAAATCATACAAGAAAGTACAAAGTTTTTAAAAGATACTAATGAGATTCTGCTATACTAATTATCTCACTTATGATACATTATGTAATTAGGACTAAAACTTAATTTTAGCACTGCAAAATACATTTAGAATTACAAAAACTTGTGTGCATCTTGTCACTTTAGAAATGGGTTTCTTTTGACTTATCAACACCAGTTTTGGCAAACATAAAAAGACTAGAAACCATTTACCGAAACTACTTTTACAGTCTGGAGTTTTCAGCCTTCCCCATTGTTGTGTGAGCTCGGAGTTGGGATATACAAGTTCAGGGTTGTGAGGAGGTGCTCCCCCTGCCTCCCCACATAGATGGGCAGGTGGGTTTGCTTTCTTGTAGGTTTAGCATGGCAAAAAGACCTATCTCACCTCTCCCAACTCCCCAATATGGACTTGATCAGCGTTCACAATACATAAATCAAAAAGCAAACAAATTAGACAAATGAAACAAATAATCAAATAAAAGATATAATACTGCAAGCATTGCAGTGAACTGAACTGCCAAGTTAAAGTGCTAAATGCACGAAACTGGGAAAAGAATTAGTTGCTGGATCTCTATTCTGAACAAACTTCTGTCTGTATCCTTAGTACTATAGCCTGCTGGTATTAAAAACATGCACGTCTGAAATGCATCACCGTGTGTGCCCCAAAAAGGGTGAAGCTCTAGTCTAAACTGTACTCTACAAAACGGAAAAGTGAACAGTAAGCTCACTTAGAGCATTCTTAATGCAGATTAGGTTCTGCAGTTTGCCCAGGAGCAAAAAAGGCAAGTTTATCTTGTGAGTTAACTGATGACACTTCATAGATACAGTGACATGAGTAGCTCCTCCTACTTTGTCTATTTATGGCAGTGATACAGCACTACACTGATGTCAGTACTGCACAGCATAATGTTTACACTAAAAACAATGTGTTAATGGACTTAGTTTTCCCTAGTGAAATGAGGTGAGACAGGGTACCATATCTTTTCAGATTCTGTGAAGCAGTCATACAGTGACAGATATTCATATGGATCCCTGCTCTTGGTCCATTGCTCTTGTCTTCAGTGACAGCTTCTGATACCATCAACTAATACTACATGCAGAAATAACAATAATTGTCACATAAGAATCTATCACATAAGCCATGTCTAGTGAAGTCTCAGCTGATCTTTACACCACCTTAAAATGATTCTCATTTAGCTAATACAATACAATGCCATACAGAGAATGGAGGTCTCCAGTGAACTTCTGCCCGATGGTGTCCTAGAGGTGTAAGTGAACATGTTTACTATTTTACACATCTGTGTATATGGCTGATTCACTCACTAAGTAACAAGTCTACATATAAATAGTGCCATACAGTGAGTGATGACTCATTCCGGAGACCAGTTTGACTGCTGGAAGAACTACTGTGCTCCCACTGAGACCTGTGTTAATTTCATGTTCACACATACCACTCAGTTTGCTTCACATTTCATACTAGTAAATACCTCCTTTCAGAAACATCAGTTCTATCTCTGAATGACTGAGACAGCTGCTAGAAAAAGTAAGGATGTGAAAAATGCAATTTTTAAAGCACATCTTCTGTATAGTGGAATAAGTCCTGTCCCATAACAATAATAATGTGGAGGGAAGGTATCTGCATCCTTAAACACAGACTGATCCCTATAGTTTTAGATGGCCCTCTCCTACCCTTTAGACAAAATAAGCAACCTATGATAAAGCTGCTTCCAACAGCTGCTGATGACTTGAAACAAGGTCATCATCAACAAACTGACATTTGTCAGTGAACACACAGCCTTAAAGGGTTCAGCCACTGTCTTACTATGTAGACTATTAAACAGCAAAACTCACAGATGGTTATAAATCAGGATAGCATTTTAAAATCTTTTTACTTTACTTCTGATTGGGCATTCATAGCGGGCACATGAAAGGTGCGATAATTTTGGGGAAGACCTAGGAGGCAAAGAAATTAAATGCTGTTCATTGTCATACGCTACGCAAGCAGAAAAGATTTGAATACAGGTCCCTAGCTTTGTAAGAGAACACATTAACCAGACTAGCACAGTATCACCTAAATGAGGCCCTCAAATCCAATAAGAAATTATCTGAGCACCAAGATTCAGTACCTCAAAGATAACTAACCAGAAATTAAGCTGTGTAACCTATGCCAAGTTAACACTTTAAAATAAACCAATTAAAAAACATCAGTTATATGTTGCCATATGCCTCTCTCATGAAGTGTTCTGTGATGCATGTAACGATTACACTCCAGAAGTGAAAAACAAATAGCCTTGTCACACCAAGTCTCATATGCATGAGTTTTTAACAGCAAGTCATGGACTACCTCACACATGGGACAGCCACAGAAACAGAATCATGAACAAGAGGATAGAAAAATAAAATGATGAACAGCTTTTCTTTGTGGTTGTGAGACTGTAGAGCTAGTATATTTAAGTAAGAAAAAAAACTTTTGGGGCAGTGTTTACCATACATGAAATTTTACATGAAATGTGATTCAAATAAATGTGTTTTAGATTACATTTTTAGATACGCTCTGATTAGATAACAAGTTTTAGAAGACACGCAATATACTTCTAGCTATCCATCCTCCCACGACCCCTTTTTACCATTTTTGGCACATGGAGTCAGAGTGTCACCTCAACAGTGACAATCATCTAGAGCCAAGGTTTACACACTGGGTGTGGCTACCCTGCCATGGTTGTACCTCAATAGCACACACTCGCACATACTGACACCTATGGCCAATTTAGAGTGTCAAATTCACCTACGTGTCTTTGCAACATATATTTATATATATATGTGTGTGTGTGTGTGTGTGTGTGTGTGTGTGTGTGTGTGTGTGTGTGTGTGTGTGTGTGTGTCTGTGTGTGTGTGTATATGTATGTGTATATGCATGTGTGCATGTGTGTGTGTATCTGTGAGAGGGAGGCATAGCACAGTAATGAAAACCTTTTAACATCCATCTTATTAACTGGAAATCCTAACATTCTTCAGTACTGGTGCAAACATGGAAATTAAAATGATGTAACAAGGGGTTGGGGGCAAAACTGAAAGACCACTATTAGCAGCGGCAAAGCATCAACAATGAATGAAAGTCCTGCAGGAAGTATTTCAAGAGACAGCCAAAGAGCAAGCGTTCCATTTGTGGAAAAAAGTTCCAACATTGCCAGAGGAAGGGGATATTCAGTTGGAAAGTAAATCATGGTAAAACAATTCAGTAAAACTGGTCCATGGGACAGTAACTGGCACGGACCTTTTGAAGTAAAGGAATTAATTGGACCCATTGGTCCTAAGATTACTGAATGTGCAGAAGTCTAAAAAAACATGTTGGTACAAAGAGATTGGGGTAAAGTAATTAATCAGGGAGAGCAAATGAAGGGTAGGTAAATAATATTTTATTTATCTATTTTTCAGATGCCCATTTACTGGTTTGGGAGACCAAAATTGCCAGAAGAGAAAAAACCTTTATTGGTAAATGCTCCCAGAAAACAGATTGGGCAACACAAGTTGATACAGTTATTATAATATATGCAATGGATGTTGCATATAATCTGAAAGGCCAATCAATATCAAAGGACAAGAAGGGATGGTTACCTGATTTTAATACATTTACAGTAAAGCAAATAGCATATGCAGAAGTAAATAATGCAACTGAATGCTAGGTATGTCCACGAATACCTACGGCAAAGGCTACAGTATATTTTCAGCAGTACCCATGGAACTAAACGATTTGCTAAAAATTAGTAACAGGAATAGAGTTTGTGGTAAATGAGACAAGGTAGATGTTCCAACCTTAAAAGTAAGAATAGTTCCAAAAGGAAGTATATGTATACAACATACAGGATCAAAACCAGTAGGGGTCAGTGAATGCAATATCACAGCAGCTAGGGGATGTTTAAATAAATACTTGGAAAAGGAGTTAGAAAGCAGGGCAGAAGTGAGAAAGTTTTTAGATCAACAAATATTGGGAAAAGCAATGTAAATAATGAATGCAATGTTTAATTGGAAAAAACAAGTAATCACCGTGGTATCCCCGAAGTCTCAAAACAACCCACTAAAGTGTAGTGCGTCCAAAAACAAGACAGTGTAAGAAGCTTCTCTGTGTGGAAGATTTTCAGCCCATATATTTCTAGTTAATCACTGCATATTAATCAGATCAGACAACAGTAGTAGAAGTAGCGAACTTAAAATTGTCTTAAGTCAAAACAAAACAAAACAAAAATAATAGAAAATATATAATTGTACAGCATTACTAAGTATTCAAAAGTAATCCATGCAAGGCAGGCAGTCTGTTTCCAGTCGAAAATCCTTTATTAAGTACACAGACAAGCGATCCAAGTAAAACAAAAATAGAGTAATAATTTCCTCACAAGCTTTCTAAATATATATATACTTTTCATCAGGTATGGGAGTGGTTTATTGTGCTGTAAAACAAAGTGTTATTGGTACACATGTTAAATTCACATCCTTTCCCCCATCAGTGTGACATTCGAGCTGGTCCTGCCCTACTTAGTAGCTGTCATAATAATATATAACCCTTATGTACTTTAAATAAAATTTATAATGATGTGGTACCTCTTATTTAACCAGATTATTAAGTAGATTATTAAGTCTGCAATTTTATCCAAGACAATATATTACATGGCTGGAAATATGTCAGCCTTAGTTCATTTGGCAATCAAAAAAATATATATATATAAATATATACATATACATTTTGCATGTAAAAATCAATTTCTATTTTCATACCCTATTGGTAACAAAGATCGCTTTCGTCCTTCTAGACTTCTTCAGGTCTGTGTACAAGAACCCTAAAAACAATCTATAAAAAATCTATAAAAATATACATAATTGTATAATTAGTAGGTATTGTTATTACACATCATTTTGAATAAAGTGGAAAAAAGAACCAGAAAAAAAAATAAGAAAAAATGTATGTATGATGACGGAAACAAAATATACACTTTAAATTTCAACTGATTTAAAATGGTATTTAAAACCAATTTGTAGAATAAAATAAAATAAAATACAATTATTCATGTAAACAATGTAGCAATTTTTCTAAGTTCCAGTGCACTTTTAATTGAACAGTAGTAGTTTAGTCCAGGCTTCCTAAAACAGTTCAGCTTTAATTGCAACATGAGTTCATGTTTCTCCAGAATATTCAGGATGTCTCCTTCAAGATCACCCATGGAAATATACAGTGATTAACTAGAAATATATGGACGGAAAATCTTCCACACAGAGAAGTTTATTACACTGTCAATGTTCAATTGGACAGACTAGAGGGAATATCCCTCAGAAAATATCAGGAAAGATGTAGTACAACTTGTACGTTACAGAGTTTTGGAGGATGCAAATTCTTAGGACATACACAAGTTTGCTACTAGTCTTAATCCAAGACTACAGGAGGGCTCAACAGGTACATCATGTGAGCAAGACTACATCTGCAAAACAAAAGCATATAAATTGCTTCCTGTGGAATGGGAAGGAACCTGTTATGTTGGGTATGTAATACCATCAATAAGATTAACTAAAGAATTACCTGAAGGTAAAATTAGGAATGTCAAGAGAAAGAGAGCATTAAAAACAGTATTGGTACATTAGAATACTCATGGATCTACAGTCATGACATAAATGCAGCAGAAGCAAAAGGGTTAAAGAGTATAGATTTAGGAAATCATTAGAAGTACTGGCTAATGTCACACTTGGGGCAATTACAAACAGTGGAAATAACAGCTATTAGGACAATGGTACTACAGAACAGGATGGCACTTGATTACTTACTTGCTTCCCAAGTGGGTGTTTCTGCTCTGAGCAATGAGGAGTGCTGTACTTATATTCCAGACAAGACAGAATCCATAAAGCAACATTTAAGTACAATACAACTAGTATATGAAAAGGCTAGAAAGGACTGGAACAGTGACTGGAGTGAATGGTTAAATGGGTTATTTTCGGAATGGTGGGAAACCATTATCACAGTTTTAGTTGCTATAATAGCCATTATGTTGTTTATCATAATAATGTGCATGTGTGTTAAACTTTGCATTAAAAAGACTTCTTCTTCTTTCGTCTTTTCCCGGTTAGGGATCGCCACAGCAGAACTCCGGTCCGCTAATGATTGGCAGTAGATTTTTACGGTGCCGAGGTGCCAGCCCGACACTCAACCTTCAACGAAGGCGAGCCCATTCACGCATGTCTTTCGGACACCACTCGATCGCAGGGAGGACATGCAGACTCCACACAGAAGGCGCTCCAGCCGATAATCGAACGGGGGAACCTCTTGCTGTGAGGCGACAACGCTACCACTGCACCATTAAAAAGACTGTTAATCAGGTATCTATTGTAACTAATGTGAGTGGTAAAGAAAGTAATATAACCAATGGAGACATGATTTTTCTGTAAAATTCAAAGCATGATTTAAATTTTGATTGAAAATGTTTTGGTTTTCAAAATAAATAGGAGGAATTGATAGAATTATATAAAGTAAAACTGGTTTTCCTCATAGTAATAACATGTAAGTGATAGAAAAAAAAAAAAAATATATATATATATATATATATATATATATATATATATATATATATATATATATATATACATAATTTGGAAGAACTGTTTTTCTTTCACAGTAACAGAGGTTTGGTAAAACTGCTTTCTTTCATAGTAACAGTGTGATATTTTTTGAAATAGTATGTAACACAGCATGTGCAAGTACAGAACGGAAAAATGCAATAAACAAGTATGATTAGCTTAACAGAATGTGGTTGAACAATAAGTATTACACTTCTAAATGTTTTTGTAAAACATGGCACTGACTATAGAGGCTTGTTGAAGTATCATAAACAGTTGAATGTATACAGATATTCAAGTGAATAAACCTGCTAAAGGGAAATGGCTAACACATTACAAAAAGTTACAGACTATCCTATCACTATCAATGAAAGAACATTTTGGCCTGATGAGGAACCAGTTTTCTCTGGATGAGATAAGAATGCAGACAAATAATGCTTCAATACAGGAAAAGAATGTTTCATCAAGGACGAAGTTTGAAACTACATAAAAGTGACTAAAGAACTGTCTGATGGATATTTTGTAATTTGAGTCATCAGAGGAAGGGCAGTGTATCTGACAGTAATCTGTGTTATAAAGAAAATGTAAAATCTTGACTGTAATGCTTGGTCGGCTTGTTTCAATAAACCTTTCAGTAAATACAAATATACAGTTGTACAGTGTCTTAGTCTGTGTAATCTGATCTTAAGTCAGTTTAACATATACCTCTACATGGGTATTTGATCAAAGCATCTCCCTCTAAAACAGTTGCTCCAACACACAAAAACACTGAGTAAAAATCTAGTCTAAATTAAAAATTAAGACAGCACTAACCTTATCTATGTGTATGTATGTATATGTGTGCATGAGCTACTTTAGAAGACTGAATTAACACAATATCAAAATTCACCAGATCTTGATGAGTATGCCAAAAAGGCACAACAACAAAAACTCAAAAAGTACAGTTTTGTACCTACCATAAATGTAGATGTTCGAGTGTATACACTGCTGCACTCATTACACTTGGGTTATCCTGCCGTCAGGCAGTCCCTCAGTTGGCCCGAGTTCCAAAGTCTTGGTCCGGCGTCTGTTGCTGTCGCTTCTTCCCTGACTTCAGTGTGCCAGGGGTATATAAGATGCAGCCAACGCCATTTTCTTAAGTTTTTCTTGCCCCAGATGTCAGGTGCCCCCAAAAAGAAAGGCCATGCAAATTGCTAATAAAACATACATAAGAAAAGCAATCAAAAACTTTCAGTTACCAGCAAATACTCCCCAAAGGGTAGAAGGGTTAAGTAAGTACCAGCAAGTAAGAGGGAAGGAGGGAGGGTAACCTAGACTGCAGCAGTGTATACACTCGAACATCTACATTTATAGTAGGTACAAAACTGTACTATGTTCATCGTGTTACACTGCTGCAGTCATTACACTTGGGTAGAATCCCAAAACTGAGGTAGGGTGGCTGGTTCTATAACGCATTAGGGGTGGCTATAAGGCCCTGCAGTACTGCAGTGGCAAAGCCCGCTCTGAATTTAGAGTAAAGAGGCAGATGGTAATGCTTGGTGAAGGTATGTACAGAACTCCAAGTTGCTGCTTCCAAAATGTCCTTGGTAGGTACTCCTCTGAGGTAGGCAGTTGAAGTGGCTGTTGCCCTGGTGGAATGAGACCTAATGCTGTTAGGTACAGTTTTCCCATGGTGTGTATAGCAGAAACGTGTACAGTGCCCTATCCATTTTGAAATGGTTTGTTTTTAAATGGCTTTTCCCTGTTTTCCTGCAGCATATGCTACAAACAATTGCTCAGTTTTCCTGAAGGCTTTCTTTTTGTCCAAGTAGAAGTGTAACTGTCTGTATATGTCCAAGTAATGCAGTAGTCTCTCCCCTTTATTCTGTGGATTTGGATAAAAAGTTGGCAAGTGGATAGTTTGGTTTAGAGCCACACTTGATACCACCTCAGGCATAAAAGTAGGGTTTGTTCTTAAAGACACCCTGTCTAGGTGGAAAATGATGAAAGGTTCCACTGCCATTACTGCCTGTAATTCTGAAACTCTTTGTGCTGAGGTTATTGCCAGGAGCAGAGCAGAGCAGTTTTTGAAGAAACATCTTTTAGGGCTGCTGAGTTAGCTGGCTCAAAAAGAGGTAAAGTTAATTTTTCCAAGACGAAGTTGAGGTTCCAAGTTGGAGATGGTGCTCTACGGGGTGGTCTTATGTTTTTAGCCCCTCTGAGGTACTGTTTTAGCAAAGGATTAGAAAAAATTGGTGGGTCTGTATTGTAATGAGCAGAGATGGCAGAGGCATGGATCTTAATGGATGAAAAGAAGAGGCCTTTGTCCAGCATCTCAGCTAAGTATTGTAGTATCTGAGGAATATTTGGGACAAGAGGGTCAAGGCTGTGAGACTGGTTCCAGGCACAGAATCTCTTCCATTTTTCCGAATAGGCTTTCCTGGTGCTAGGCCTTCTGGCCTCCAGAATGACATCCATAACAGCTTTGGAGAGAGGCATTGCTTGCTTGACTAAGGAATCTGCCATGCAGCCAGGTTTAAAGTTTTGAGCTGGCCATGAAGTACCTGATTGTTTTGCTGAGTCAGAAGTTGTGGGATTTGAGGCAAAATCCATGGTGGACCTTGTGCTAAGTTCTTTAAGATTGGGTACCAGTGCTGGCGTGGCCAGTCTGGGGCAATCAAGATCATCTTTCATTTTTCTTGTCTGGCTTTTATGAGTACCTTTGAAAGGAGAGGTAGTGGTGGGAAAGCGTATACTTGCAGGTTTTTCCAGCTGAATGAGAGGGCATCCGCTTTCCATGCTTGTGGGTGGTAAGTCCTTGTGCAGAATTTTTGTAGCTGGCAATTCATTGGGGACGCAAACAGATCTATGTCCGGGCTCCACCATTTTTGTGCTATCATCCTGAACATTTGTGGATGTAGTTTCCACTCGTGCGGATCCATGATGTTTCTGCTTAAGTCGTCTGCCAGTGTGTTTTTCTCTCCTGGCAGGAATTGCGCTTGCAGATTAACTTGAAAGGTTAGAGCTGTGGTCCACAAGGTCATGGCTTGTCTGCAGGGGGGATATGAATGAGTGCCCCCTTGCTTGTTTATGTACCACATAACTGTGGTGTTGTCTGTCTTTAGTAGTAGTTTTCCTGGATGCAGAAGGTCCTTGAAAGCTATAAAGGCATTATGTACAGCTAGCATCTCTTTTTGATTGATGTGAAGATGCCTTTGTTCTGCGGGCCACTTGCCCTGAATACATTTTCCTGCCATATGTGCTCCCCAGGCGTAATTCGAAGCATCTGTTGTCAGTGTTTGCCTGGCTGTGGGTTGAGTGAAAGACTGTCCCTTGTTGAGGTGACAGGCTTGAGCCCACCATCGAAACTCCTGTTGAAGGCAAGGAATAAGTGGTATTACTGTTTCCAAACTGTGACAGTGTTGAGACCAGACACTCTTTAGGTACCATTGTAGTTTCCTCATATGCAGTTTGGCATATGGAATTAGTAGTATGCAAGATGCCATGTAACCCAAGGCCTGCAGAATTTTTTTTGCAGGGAGTTGGGTCTTTGTTGCTATCAATTGGAAATATTGAGTCAGTTGTCCTTGCTTGTCTGGCGTGAGATAAGCCATCTGGGCCGTTGTATTTAAGCTGGCACCCAGGAATATTATCTCTTGTGAGGGTACTAGTTTTGACTTCTTTTCGTTTGCTGTGTACCCTAGGCAAATTAGCAATCTTTTTACAAACGCCAGATGCTTTAGAAGAATGTCTTTGCTCTCTGCTTGAATAAGACAGTCGTCCAAGTATGGGTAAATTTGAATTCCATTTTGTCTGCAAAATGCAATTACTGGTGCCAGGCATTTTGTAAAGACCCTGGGCGCAGTAGATAAGCCAAAGGGCAGTGCAGAGAATTGGTAATGCATTGAACCTGCTAAGAATCTGAGGTATCTTCTGCAATTTTGTCTGATAGGGACATGCAGGTATGCCTCCTTGAGGTCCAAAGTTACGAGCCAAGCTTTCTTGCCCAGCATGGTAAGAAGCTGCTATAGTGTCAATATTTTGAATTTTGGAACATCCAGGTAAGTATGGGAACCAGAAAGAGACTTGAGTAAAATCCTTGTCCTTGCTCCTGTGTTGGTACCTTTTGAATAGCTCTCATGTCCATGAGTGCTGTAATTTGTCTTTGAGCCTCTGCCCATTGATTTGGTGGCAGATTTGGCATTCCTTTTAACCTTGGCAGAGTGTGAAAGTGGAACCTGCAACCTTGAGATACAATATTGAGAACCCATTTGTCTTTGGTGATCATATGCCAGTTGTGAATGAAAAGTGCCAGTTTCCCCCCCAAGGGGGCTGCCAAGAGAGAAGTGTTTGGCAGCTGTAGTGGGATGTCATTGGGACTGTTTTTTTATAAGGTTGAGGCCTGTCTTCCCCTTCTTTCTGGGTTTTTGCACCCCACTGTCGAGGCCTGTAAGTACCTTGTGGTTGACCTCTGCCTCTAGGACGTCTGTATCTGCCCCTTTGAGGTCTGCCTGAAACTGGAAAGGACCAATTCTTTGTCGGCCAATTTCTGCTAAATTGAGGAGGCTGAACCTGTAAGAAATCCTTCACCATTTGCATAGATTTTGCTTTATCCTCCATTTTCTTTAAAACCTCTTCTGCCTTAACTCCAAATAAAACATCCTGCTGCAAAGGTGCATCCACTAATTTTGCTTTAACCTGATCTGGTAAAGTCTGCTCTTTTAACCAAGCATGTCTTCTAATGACAGACCCTGTAAATGCTGCTCTACAGGAGGCCTCTAATGAATCAAAACCACATTGCAAAGTATGTTTTCCCACTTGTTCAGCTGCATGCAATAAATCCTGTATTTCCTTATAGTTAGGAAGATCTGAATTTGGAAGCATTTTTTGTTTCAACTGAGACATCAAATATTGCTGATATTTAAGCATGTGAAACTGGCAATTTAAAGCCCTCATAGCTAAAGTTGCAGATGTATATACTTTCTTCCCCCATCTGTCTAATGCTCTGGAATCTCTGTCAGAGGGGACTGGATTTTTTGTTGTAGAGGCCTTTACCCCTTTGGGACCCTGGGAAATAGTTTCAGGGTCAGCAACAGGGCTTTTATAAAGAAATTTGGGAGAGTCAGGGACTCTGTAGTATCTGTCTGGCTTAACTGGAGCAAGAGGTAAAGAATCAGGATTTAAACTGGATTCGGAAAACACATCATCCACAATATCTAACATTGGCGGAATGGCAAGGGGTCTGTGTTGAGGTAATAAAAGGAAATCTCTGAGCCTTTTCTTGGATTCTGAATAATCCTGGCCCTCCCAATGGAAATGCTCACTCATGGTATGTAAGGTTTCCCCAAAGGAGTAGTCCTCTGGTGGAGAGGCTGAAGGAATTGATTCCTCAGCATTAGAATCCCATGAGGGGGTAAAGAGTATCCTTGGTCTGAGGCTGAATCTGAAGAGATGGACACCTGGTCGGATGAGTCATAGTCTGCATCTTGTCTAGGCCTTTTATCAGGAGGAGGGTGGGATCCCCTGATCAGAGTAATTAGGTCTTCGGCCATTTTGAGCATCTGTTTCCTAGGCATGGAGGCCTGTCCTGGTGAATGTTGAAGGTGTTTCTTTGTTTTAAAGGGGTTTTAGATTTAACAGAAGATTTAATGGTTAACTGAGTAGGTCTGAAAACACCCTCTGAAGCTGCGGGTTGTTCAGCTTCTCCGGATCACTCTGAAGGGTTAGTCTCTGTAGGCTGTAAATCTGGTGTATCCGAAGGCCCTGCCATCTCCACGTGGGACTCAGCAGCCTGTGGTTCCAAAGAAGCGGACGTCAGGGGCTGCAAAGTCGCCTCGCTGAAAAGCAGAGAACCGGCGACTGGCCTAGAAGAGGCTTCGTTGTCAGTTTTGGGCCTCGGATGCCTGTCCTTGTCTTTGCGCTTTTTGTGAATTCCGGTCATCAGTTGTTCCGACGGCATGGTGTAAGTGAATTTTCTGCCAAAATAATGTCGGGCAAAGTCAAACCGACATTTAACAGTGCACTTGTTAAACCTAGCACAAAACTGACAACCTGTGACGTTGTGGTCTGGGCCTAGGCATGGGATACAATATGAATGGAAATCCTTATGAGGTATTTGCTTCCCACAACAAATACAATTATTAACTTTTACTGACATCAGTCTGAGGCAAGAAAAAGTTTCCCCAACAGGGTACTTAGCTTTGTAGAAGACTTCGGTTCTGGATTCGGAATGAAAATCTCCGGAATCGGCCGACCGGCACTTGCGAACTGCTTTTGCTTTGGGCACCACGTGGCAATAAAGACTAAGAAAATGGCATTGGCTGCATTTTATATATCCCTGGTGCAGTGACGTTAGGGAAGAAGTGACAGCAACTGACACCGGACCAAGACTTTGGAATTCGGGCCGACTGAGAGACCACCTGATGGCAGGATAACCCAAGTGTAATGACTGCAGCAGTGTAACACGATGAACATCAACAAAATCCAAAACATTGCATGAAGTACAATAGGTTAACTACTGTGTTAACCTTATAAATTAAGTCTAACATTCAAGAGGCTCATACTACTTACCAATAGGAAACAATAGCAGATGTTGCGTATCATGCACCCGGCAATCTTGGCTTTGTGTATCATACGCAAAAGTCTGAGAAAACAGGGTGTCTGGAGTGGTTCCATACATTCACCATGACTCTGTTCGATCTGGATTTAACGGTTTTGAATTTTCATTGTTGTGCCTTTTTGGCACACGTCTCAATCTTGTGAATTTCTATACTGTGTGAATTCATATCTGTGTGTGTGTGTGTGTGTGTGTGTGTGTGTGTGTGTGTGTGTGTGTGTGTCTATGTATGTATGTGTGCGTGTGTGTGCATATATTATATCCACATTTATCACTGGCAGCAAACATCACTCTCTACACATATCCCTACTTGTATATACTAACTCAATGGTCACAACTATGTATGTGTGTATATATACATATGAGATATATATATATGTGTATAGATATATATATATATGTGTATAGATATATATATATATATAGCTATAGATATACATATGCATAGATAGATAGATATACATATGTATGTATATATATATATATATATATATATATATATATATATATATATATATATATATTTATATATGTTTGTTTGTGTCTTTCGGCTTTTCCTGGTTAGGGGTCGCCACAGCGGAACTCCGGTCCGCTAATGATTGGTAGTTGATTTTTATGCTGTATATATATATATATATATATATATATATATATATATATATATATATATATATAGTTCCCCCTTCACAAGCTCGAATTGCTGAAAGCTCAAAATTCATAAGCTCGAGCCCAGAATCTCGAGTTTCAATAACTCGAACTTGTGAAGGGGAGACAACAAAAAAAAGGAAGTTTACTGACATATATGCAGGGGGCCAAGTCCCCCTGCAGTCTCCCTGCTGAAATATACCACCTCTGTGACCACACTATAGCAGAGGAATGGAAATTCTCATGTTGTGCGCTTCTTTATACAGCTCAGAATGGGAGATTTCCCTCATCCCTGTTGTGGTGCAATCTCAGAGTTGGTATATTTAAGTAGGGGGGGTGTGGGGGTGCTGGGGGGCAACCTGCAAAAACATTGTAGAGACATGTTTGTATGTCTTTTACGTCCGCTTTAGAATTTCAAGTTGCTGAAAACTGGAGATTCTGGGCTCGAGCTTATGAATTTCAAGCTTTCAGCAATTTGAGATTCTAAAGGGGAGCTCTACATATATATATATATATATATATATATATTACATAAAGGAAAGTTTATCTAATCAAACGCTGACATCATCGAAAATCCCAGAATTTGAAATCACAATTGACCCCCCCCCCCCACTAAATATATATTCCAACGCCGAGATCGCACTACAGTGAGGAAAGGGCAAATATTCTCATCTTCACTGTACCGCAATCTCACAAAAACCATGTCAAGATCCTAGATTTTTGATGATGTCAGTGTTCGATTAGATAGACTTTCGTTTATCTAATATATATATATATATATATATATATATATATATATATATATATATATATATATCTATATATAAAATAGGTGTACTAAATAAAATCAAAAGACCCAAATAACGTTCAAAAGGTCAACCACAAGAGATCAACAATGCAAACACTGACACATCACAGCAATGAAATTCTCTATACGAGCAATGAGCTTAAAATAAATGCTAAGAAGTATAGCATCACTTTGGGAAGACAACCCCTTCTGACTGCTCTAGCCCTCCTGTACAACGTAGGTTTGGCCTGAGGTAGACTACTGGCAAGGCCTAATGGTTATAAGACTCAGTTGTCTTGGAAAATCTATGAATCTATAATGATATGTTTCTAATCTCCTAGGTCCTTAGTCAGTTCTTTCTACCGCTATGACTATTTCTGAAAAAGATCACCACAGAAATGGGACAAACTATAAACTTTCCTTAGGTCACTTCAGACTTTGCCCAAAAGACATCCCATCTTGGACATTTATTTATTTATTGACATGTTTTTAATATATGCCACTTATCCATTCTGTAGCACTGCACCATATCAAAATACATCTATTATCTACAGTCTTTACAACAGGTGACAAAACCAGACTCTTTCATTATTATTCCAACTTTCATTATTACTATTCACTGCCCCTTAGAATTCGTATCCACTAACTCTTTTTTTCCCCATCTTAATTTCTACCCTTTCCAAAGTTTCCTCATGAACCATTTTTACAGCTTTGCCATACACCAGATAACAGAACCCTAAAATTCTTATCACCACTGGACAGAACTCTTCCTTTCATTGCACAAACTATTTTAGTGAAACATAAGCTTAGTGTTGTATTCTAGATACTATTCATCTTTTAATCAATGACTTTGCAGCTGTGGAATCCGTGTGGTTAAGTCACCTCCCAATTAAAGTATATCTTCTCTCTCAGACAGAAAGAAAACTACTTCAGAAGCAAACTATGAGAACTTTGGTTATGCCTGAATGATAAAGCCTTTGCTTGGGAACCCCAACTCTCCCTATTCTACATTCATAGTAATAAATCTTCTTAACTCCCTGCCTACCCGGGGGGTGGGGGTGATAGTGGTGTTGAATTAAGAATATATTTTACAAATTCCGTCACTTCTCTTCCTACATACCAAAACTTTTAAACTTTTCTATTATGTTTTATAATGCCTGCCCACTACATACCAGACATCTGTCAAGTGGGACACCAAAGTTTCCTTTCTAAATTCTATTACTTCAGTCCAACCAACTGCCAAAGAGGTCTACAACAGAGCTGAGCATCTCCTTTTAATCTAATCTTCATTTATTTATTTTTTTATTGTTTTATTTATTTCATTTTGTTTATTGAGTTATAGCAATGATCCCAGTAGACCAATTGCAGGTTCAACCAGAGATACACACACACTTCTCAAGTGTCCAGATTTTCACAGAAAGTCCAAATTTCAGTATCATATTTATGGTCTGTTCCTCATAAAATCTGTGGTTTTCTGTCATATCACTGAGATGATCTGAGAACTGAAGTCCCATCAGACTTCAAATCCTTCAGAAAATGTATGTTAAAACAAATGATGTTGCTCTAGCAACTTTTTAGGTTTGTAAGAGTAGTATTTAAAATATGTCTCTATTTTGGGGCTTTTGCATCCTCCCCCATTTTGTTGGACTTTGTCCAGATTTCTTGCACTAAAATGTCGAGAGGCATGGATACATATAAAAGTGTTACAGTCTACAAAAAATAGAAATTCAAGAAAGTAGTTTGGAATGTGCAACTCAGAGACAACGTAGTTTGGCATGGAAAAATGGATGAAACACATCAGTAAAATGGACAGGAAAGTACAGTTGTTTAAGAACATTAGTCATATAACAGGAAAGACGGGGCTGGAACTTACTGGAGAAAACTGGCAAGGGAACCAAAGTACAAGGAGCAAATACCTAGAGAAGGAAAGGTAATGTATCCTCTTGCCTCCAGACCTCTTATATCCCCCCTTTCTCTCTCTCTCTCTCTAACAACTATATCACAGAAAGCACATGTTTATAAGAAGGTGTAAGGTGCATATTTGATATACGAGTCCCTAATCCTCAGAAATGAATTGCCCCAGAAGAACTAGAGCAACCCAACAGGAAAAACACAAGTGTGCACATCCAGGAAGGGAAGAAGAGGAGAAAAGGAAATGCCAAACGGTACACAATTAAGAAGAACAGGGGGAAGGAGGGAGGGTCAGACTACTACAACAGTGAAAAGTAGGACATACACTGTTACGGCAAGTTCTTACATATCTCTCCAATGTCCTTCCTTATCACTATTCTTTACAACTGGGAGAGTATAAAAGCTACTATAGAGGATGGGAGGAGGAAGCCACAGGATGAGCCCTCCAAGAACCCATGAAAGGGGGGCCCTGGGAAAACCTGCACTGGCTGTAGAAATCACATACGTTTAACGTTTAGTAAATGGGTGTATAAAAAACAAGTAGCAGCTTCTAAAATGGATGTAGTATCCAAATCTTTGAAAAAAGCACTTGAACAGGCAATCACCCTGGCCAAATGAACATAAATAGTAGAGGAAAGCTGCTTTGCCATGAAAAGAATAACAAAAGGAAATGACCTTAAGAGATCTAGGAGGAGATTGTTTGCTTGGAAACAGCCAAACTCAATTTCCTGGGATGAAAAGAAACAAAAAGCTGCTCAGATTTCCTGACTTCTTTAGTTTTATCTAGGTAACACCAAACTATCTATGTAGTGTCCTCAGGTGTGGAGAATCGTCTCACTAACATTTTGTGGGGAGGGGAGAAATGAAGGCAGATGAATTAATTGATTCAAGAACAAATTATTAACCTTCTTGGATATAAGGTAAGTATTAGAATAAAGACAGACCCTGCCTTTGTGAAAAAATAAAACAAAACAAAAAAGGTGTAACTGCAATGAGTGCCTGAAGTTTAGAGACCCTTTTGGCAGAACAAAGAGCCACCAACAGCACCATTTTCCCAATACAGTGCAGCAAAGAGGCGGGAACTGCGAGCTCAAAGGGAAACTACGTTAATTTCTCAAGAATGGAATTAAGGTTTCAAGAAGGAGGAACAGACTTTCTTGGGGGCCTAATATGAAGGATGCCTTTCAAAAATGTTTTTACTTCAAAACCAGAAGCATGGGTTGGATTCAAAGGCATACAAGCAGATATGGCTGACAAATAAGCTTTAATAGATGAATACACCAGACCAGAAGTGAGCAACTCACACCAACAGAAAAGTACTGTAAGAATACCCCCCAAAAAAGGGTCCAGGTCACAGCTGAGACACCAAACAGAAAATCACTTCCATTTAGCCACACAGGATCTTCTAGTAATGAGTTTCTGGCCTCCTGGAAAACTCAAAGCATGTCCTCAGAAAATCACCCAAAGTATCAGCTGAAGAGTGGGTGAGTAAAAGTGGATGAGAAATCCCTTGTCCTCTGTCAGTAGAGCCATCCTATGACGTAACTTGTGACTATTGCTCCTGGCCAGATTAAATAGTAGTAGAAACCAACTCTGTCTGGGTCAAAAGGAAGTAACCTGTAAGATTTTGAGCCTGTCCCACATTATTTTGTGCAGGATCTTTGGCAGCAGAAGAGGGGGATAGGTATACAGAAATATTCCACTCCAGGAGAAAGACATGGCATCCACCTTCCAAGCCGAAGGACTTGGCACTTTGGAACAGAACTGTGGAAGTTGTCTTTTCAGAGGAGGGGCAAAAAGATTTACATGAGGAATATCTCACTGATGTACAATGTCCAGCAACACCTCCCTGTGAAGCATCCATTTGTGAGGATCTATCCTGAACCTGACTAAAGGTCTGCCATAAGACTGTGCTCTCTGGGGATGCAAACCACCTGAAGAAACAAGTGACGGCGGACCACAAAATCCCAAGCTTGGAGAACCAGCCTGCAAAGGAGTTAAGACTTTGCGTCCCCTTGCTTGCTGACATACCACATAAGAGCGGTATTGTTTGTGAAGATGTGAAGAGGGCATGGAATCCAAAGGGAGGGAAAGGCACGAAGGGCCAGAATTGGGACTCTCATCTCCTTGATGTTGATATGGGCTGTTAGTTGTTAAGGGTACCAGAGACCATGGACTTTGAGGTTATTGGAAGAAGCTCCCCAACCTTGGTTGGAAGCATCCATATACAGCTCCAGAGTGAGAAGAGGAAAATGAAAAGCAGGTCTGGATTCAGAGAGATCTGACAAATCCAGCAGTGGAGCACGTGTCTGAGACAAGTCAAGAGAGGCACAGAAAAATCCACAGGATGGCTATACTGAAGCAAGTCTTGAGATACCACTGAAACTTTCTCATATGAAACATGGCCAAGAGAACCATGGGAATGGTGGATGCCATATACCCTAGAGCTCACAGAAATTCTCTGGTAGTCAGGACTGGAAGAGGGAGAAGAGAATGAAAATGAATTGTCAAATACAAAACCTTGGGAGGAGGGAGTCAAGACAGCATAGGTACGGTCTGAACCCTGCAACCTAGAAAGACCTGACACTGGAAGAGGGTCAACATAAACCTTTTGAGATTTAGGGTGAAACCCAAACTGCAAAGAAGGTAAAATGAAAAAAAGGCATCCACCACAACGAAAAGTTCACTGAGAAGTTCTGTTAAAATGTAGGCTTTAATAAAACGAACAAATAAAAAGTACAAATTGTGCTGTTCAAGTTGCAGGTCGAACAGGATAAGCACTTTCAGTTAAAAAAACCTTCTTCAGATCCTAGTGTGTAGACCTGACTTACTGCTGTTAAATAAAGATCCTTAATTGCTCAACAACAATTGGTTGTTTACACTGCAAAGAAGACCCATTGTGAAATGAAGATCCCAAAGCAGGAGCTGCTGTGAGGGGACTGCATCAAACAGTTGTCCACATAGGGGAAAAGGTAGATAAACTGAAGACTGCAGAAGGCTACCACTGTGGTCAGACATTTGGTAAATACCATTCAGACAACAGAAAAACTAAAAGGCAAAGCAGAGAACTGATAATGAGAAGAAACACAGAAATGTAAATACTTCCTAAAGATAGAGAGTGAATAGGAATGTGAAGCCAAGCATCCTTCAAATCTATGGACACCAGGAAAGCTTGAGGAAGCAGCAGAAGAAAAGGTGTCTGAGACAGCATGCTGAAGGAAAAGGAAGGAACCTTTAGAAAGGTGTTGAGAAAGAAATGATCCGGAATTGGACTTCAAGATCCTCCTTCGTGGGAAACAGAAACATCCAAGAATAAAAACCTGTGCAGTGCTGAGCAAGGGGGACAGATCGGATAGTTCCTTGTGTCAACAAGATCCTGAAGGACCAAAGGAAAATGAGGGAAGGCCTGAGGGGGAAGGAAAGGATTTCCATACCATAAAATAACCTCTCTGGATAATGGAAAGAACCCAAGAGTCTGAGGTAATCTGTTATCCAGCCAGAAAAGACAGAGTCAATCTGAAGGACAGCAGAATCTGTCCAAGGGGTAGAAGAGATTGAAGGACAAACAGAAGCAGATTTGTCAGGGAAGGAAGGCCTTTGACCTTTAGAACCCTGGAAAATCTTGTCAGGAAAAGCTGTCTTGGAGACACACTTGCTACAAGAAGGCTGTCTAGGCTGCCTAAATAAAGGAAGGCTTAGAGGGATAATTCCTCTGAAACCTAGGAACAGGGGAAAGAAAGATTTGTTTCAGATCCAGCATAACTTTATCCTTATGCTGTAAGGCCTTAAAGGGCTCAGCAACTACACTGCCAAAATACTTTAATTGTCCAAAGGTGAATCAAGAAATTTAGTCTTAATGTCATCTGGTAGAGCCTAGAAGTGTACCTCCTCATCACAGAGCCCGATGCAGCAGGCCTAGAAGAAGCATCAGCAGCATCACAGCTACACTTAACAGAATGATGAGCCACCTGAGAAAGAGTACTTAAAATGGAGACACCAGAAGTCTTTGCCTCAGAATCAGACATAGCAGTCAGCATGTCCCCAACTTTAGTCAGAAGAGCTAGTACATACCTTGTCATATGGGTCTGATACTTAATAGCTCGGAAAGCTAAAGTAGAAGAAATGTACACTTTTTTCTCATAGCTCTCCATTGGATTACTGCCCTTATCAAAAGGTAAAAGCTTATAAGAGGACATCAGCTTAGATGAATTATCAGTAGCTACAGGAATGACAGCTGGTTCAGAGTAAAGACTCTAGTACAAAAGTGTCTGAGCTTCAGGGACCTTATAGAACCTTTCAGACGTTTGGGGGGGGGGCAGGAGATTAAAAATCAGGGGCTTAAGAAGCTGAAGAAAAAGTGTCCAGAAGGGCATCCAGTACTGGAGGGATTACAGAAGGCCCAGGGGAATCTATTTGCAAGAGTTCACAGTATTTTTTTAAATGTCAGACACTTGGGAACAATCCCCCTTAAACTGATCCATCATACAAACCACAGTGTTCCAAATAATAATTCTCCCATATAGGAATCATGGGATAGTGAATCTTCCTCTTCAGACCCCAGAACAACAGAAGAGTGGATCTGAGAGAAGCAGGCCAAAGACTCTTCTCCGGAGTCTAAATCCACCTCATCCTCAGAAGAATCAGATTCTCTAAGGACACTTTGAAGGGTTAGAGAAGCAGGGAACAGAAGAGCATTGTGGGGCCTTCAAAGCCATAAGGACATTGAAAAGCTCTTGAGTAAAATCCTGCCAAGTCTGGTTTTCTGCTTCTGTTTTAAAGAAAGCCATATGGACATTGAAAAGCCCTTGAGTAAAATCCTGCCATGTCTGGTCTTCTGCTTCTGTTTTAAAGAACATCAGCTTTAGCCAGTCTAGGAGGTTCAGAGCTCTGACTAGAGTCAATGAGGGTATCAGGATTCTCTTCCCTCACAAGTATCTAGGGAATCCCCCTAAGCCTCTCTGACATAATCAGTTATGGTTCCCCCACCACATCTATAGCAAACGTAGGTATAGCCATGGCAGATGTGCAGGTACACAGCCTCCAACTCAGTCTTGACAGAGGGAACTGACAAAGGCACCAGATGGTCCTTGAGTTCTTCATCTGATTCTCTGGAGACATCTGGAGGAGGTTGGAAAACAACAGATTCAGAATGTACCTTTTTGAATTCTTTTGCAGCAGCAGCTGAATGTTGGGGTTGGCAAATTCAGAGGCCATAAAACCATCGAAGGCTTTAATACAGCGATTTTTTTCCCCAGGGAAAAAAAATCGCTGTTCCAAGAAACACACACACAACACAAGCACACCAAAAAAACTGCAATCCACACACATACACTTAAAATCCTACATCTAACCCTACACTAAACTGTACCTACACTATCTAACCCTACACTAAACTGTACCTACACTACTATCTATCCACTTACCTTAACCCAAACCCTAACCCTAAGGTCCGTCACTATCGCACACCCACCTCACCCGCACCCTAACCCTAACTCACCTAACCCTCACACTAACCCTAATGTCTGCACAACTGCACACTTACCTGAACCCGACCCGTAACTTTCCACCACAGTGCTGAAAATAGCGAAGCCACAGAAACGGCCCACCAAATTCTTTCCCTGAGAAAGAATTTGGTGTTCTGTGGCTTCACGATAATCAGTTTTTGAACTTCACAGTTCGAACATATGGTGTTCGAACTGCTGAAGTTTCGACAAACTGATAGGAACTTGGCTGGACATTCCACTGTCTTCAGCAGGATATCCCAAATGTAAAGAATATTGGAACGGAGATAAGGAAGGACATCATATCATTACATGTATCAGTGATCCTTGGGTCGGGCATATTCCTGCCACCCCTTTTTAATATTGTCTGCTCCTGCTACGCCCCACCATCTGTGTCTTTTATCTTGCCCATTTATACCTGGAAGTTTCCCTTAATATTGCTAATCTTCTTGAAGAGATCTTGAGTCTTTCTCATTCCATTATCTTCTTCCATTTCTCTGTACTGCTCATATAAATACATCTCATCACCTTACGTTGCTATTCACTAAAACTTTCTATTTAGCTTGACATATTTTCACACTCTCCATTGCCTTTTGCTCTCCTTTCCTCAGCCATATCTAAAGCCTTCTTAGTCTTCTTTCTGTTTGGAATTTTGTTTTGTTGCCACCTACTGGACAATATCCCAAACTTCTGTCCGTCAGTTTTTAGGTGCTCTGTCCATCAGGTCTATCCCCTTAAATCTGTTCACTTCTATTACATATTAATTTTAAATACTGCTGAGCTTGTATATTGTTGGTCTGGATGCTTTCCTTGCCTTCTTTAATTTCTAAATTATGGGATAAACTGATGGTCTAAGTCACAGCCATCTCCAGTTCTCATTTTTGATGACTGCATATAGCTATTCTACTTCTGACTGCAAAGTAAACAGTCAAGTTTGACTTTGGTATTTTTTATACCAGACTTTGTTAACTGGTGTGAACCGGACTTCATATTACTTTCATAACAACATCAGTATTTCATGGCAAAATTTTACAAGTTGTACAAAACAATGTTGTAGAAAAATGAATCAGGAGTGGTAAACAACAATTTCATATTGGAGCTTAGTGTGTTTGCTGTTTATGTGTCGAACACGTTTTTCGATCACATAATATAGACCCACATTACTGAAAAGCAAAGTTACCTATAGCATCCCAAATAATAACACTGCAGCAGAGACGTCTGAATACATATCCAATTATCCTCCTAGCACTTTTTATAACAGTTAGAGGTCTCTGCTGTTCCACTGCATTGCCTTATCTCAATGTATAAGTGGGGAGGGGAATCAAAATAAATACATGTATCAATCAATCAATCAATCAATCAAACAATCAAATCAACCAATCAATAAATAAACATAGATGCATGGTTTACTCCTCTGGGAACTGCACCATCACTTTTAAAATGAACTTACAATTGTGAAGAAAGGACACAGAATGCATTACAGAAAGGAAGGAGAATGCAGAATAGCTGTAAATGTCAATTAGTCGTAGCAGAAGCTGCTGGAAAACATTCTCATCATATGGTCAATCTGTTGCATTCAAAATGGCAGGAGATGCTAAGTTGATTTTGCTTACTTTGTCAGTTTTGAGACATATTGCACTTTCACTAATTTTTATAAAAATTAACAGCATCAAGCTCAGAACATATCATTGTGATTAAATGTTACTGGTCTCCTACTTTGAAAATGGGCTGAGTGCACCTTATTGATGCTATTTAAGATCAAGGTGTTACCCTACCTGCATATGAATACACATAGATGCTATCATTTACACAGTTGCTAACGGTCTCTGTTTACAGGCCATCATTAACTTTATTAATGGAGAGCAGTAAACCTGTCATGCTGGCCTAGCATTACTTTAGCCAACAATTTCTAAGCAACTGGCACTACCTTACTGTTGGGAAATCCTTCATACATGTTTCCATATTTGTCCACATCCCTGTCACAGTCAGCAACATGATATGACATCCAACCAGAGTCAAAACTGTATTTCTCTGACAAAGAACTGTACCTGTAGAAAATGATACTCATCAAAATAAAACGTAACAACCTAGGAGAGCTGGCTCCACCAGCAGCTGAACTGAAGTAGTATTTTTGTAATATACAAATCAACATCAACAGGAAGCAAGGGCAGAAATGAGAACACCGAACACATGGAATTCTCCCTCTGTAGAAGTATAAAGACCTGAAACATTTAAGGTTTCAAGCAAGCTTAGGATTTCTACTCTGAAGCACTGAAGCAGCCCCCACCACACACACACAAAGCTAGTGTACTGATTAAGGGACGTCACTCTTCTATGAGACTGCCACTAATATTTAGTAAAGGTATCAGTCTCTGCCCCCAGTCTGTAAATATATTACCTCCAAGATTATGCCATCTTGGAGAAAAGGGATATTATTTCATTGTCTTTTCTCCAAACTTGTTTTGTGCACAGTACAGGCTGGGGATGGGGTGAAGGGGTACAACCCTATTGCAAAACAAAACAAAACAAAAAAAGTTAATCAAATTAAACTTGGTTAAAAGTACAATGGTCAATTGGTCAGCAGTAAGATTGTCTGCCATAGTTCAGGTGTGACCTACTGAATTCTAGTGTAGCAGTAGCTGCAATTTCTCAGTTGTTCATTCACTGAGACTACTGTGCCTATCAAAGCAAACAAGACACACTACGTCTATGAAATATAATGGCTTAATCCAAATATAACAGTTCGCTATAATCCAAAAACAAATCAAAGCCGTACCATTTGGAGCCAATTACAGGGGGAGGGTTTGGCAAGGGGGGGTAGAATTTGGCCTAATGGTTGGGTTTTTACTTCAGAGAATTTAAGTACATGGTTTGATGTTGGCCTATGGTTATTAGCCTGCAGACTGATAGCCTACTATTTACCTCTAAACCTATGAACAAGAATGCAGAAAGTTCTTCCTTGTAGGCGTGTCTAGAGATTTGGCTGCATGCTGTTGTAATAAGCATTATGACAGTAAAAAGACAAACAGGGAAAGGAAGACAAGTGCATCAATGCTTTCCCTGACCTAGAGGTCACATGAGCAGCTATACTAGCTAGGAACGTTAAAGGCAAAGGACTCGTCAATATCCAGGAGTATAGTGCTAAAGCAGAGTGTGCCTAAATTGGGGAAAGAAGGTGTTCAAATACCTTGGCCAGCTCACGGCTGCTTGAATAACTTAGTGGGAGAGCAGCAGGCACTGGAATACAGAGGCAGAGGTTCAAGTCCTAGTTAAAACAAGCCATTTGTTTGTTATTGTGGGCACATTCCATTTCATCAAAATGACAAGCTGAAAATTAAATTTCATCAAAAGTCGCCTCCTTTTTACTGCTGGAGTGCCCCTGGTGTGGTTATATTTAAGTGCATGCTGCGTGGAGGTGCAGGGAGGTACTACCCTCCTCCCCTGCAAAAATTCCTGCTTTCGCATTGCTTTCAGGGAGGCAATTTCAACAGCAATAACTTTTACTAAAGCTGACATTTCAACAAAATGACATGAATTTTAGTCTTGTACTCCTGTTTGCTCATATATTTAGAGGGGAAATGTTATGTTTCTACATCTTGTTCAAAGCAATGTGTTTAAGGCACTTACTCTATTTTCATTTGTCTGTGTCAAATAAACACTTAGCAATTTTGGAATACAGTATTACCTTATAGTTTGTCTATGTACATGAATGCCATCTACATTAAACAAATTACTGTCAGAGGTTCTTTCTTTCCCTTGAGGACATATTAAATCTTGGTAAAGGAGTCTTTCTACAATAAATGTAATATGGATTCTGCATTGTTGCCCTGACTCCTTTATCTTCAAACACTTGTGAACAGGTTTTATAAGTTCACAGTGGTAGTCCCCAACTGAGAACATAAACATACTACCCTCATAAGACTTATATGACTTCCCACTATGAAGTGTTGCATTAATGCTCATTTTTACACTCATTCTTTTCCAGTTACCTGCATAAACCAGGTTGGTGTTACTGGGAAACTGGAATCTATCCATCACTCTGTGAACAAATGGTAGAGAAACTAATCCTAAACAAGGCACTGACCGAAAACAGCATATAAGAGTGTGGGCGTGCTCCCCCATACAATAATAAAGAGTAGCAGTTCTCTTGTGACACATGTTTGGGATGTCAGAACAAACTGGAGTGCACACACAAAAAAACATACACACAAACAAAAAACATGCACATCCTGATTTCCAATCTTTTCAATCTAAACTACCATCTGTGTTTTGATGGTACCTCCAGAGAGCTTTCTTTGCTTCCACCCTTTGTTCCTCAAACTTTCCACTAACTCTCTTTTTTGCCTGCATGTCATATAAAGGCCGGGAAGTAAGATTTTTGCCATTTATGGTTCTAAATTTTGGGGGCAAACTTCACAGTAGTCTAATGGACAGTTTGGACTTCACATTCTTCCCTGTTATCTAAAAGCATTTTAAGTAAATAGAATGACTTACTTTACTAGAAACTGTCTATTAAACATTACACAGTTCAGTAATCTACCTAATGCATATGTAAAAACTCAAAGATCTGCATGTTTAGGCAGCTTGTGCATTCCCTGATGAATAAATCATATTGTCTGTTTCAACAGTATGCAATATACAACATATTACTTCCCTTAATACTAAATTGTACACATAAATGATGCATTACGTGTACTGTAGCTTTTATTCTGTGAATGAAGCCTTGTGAATATACTATATATTCATCAGCTACTGATACAGTGTTTAATATCACGACAGTACTTCACTAAGGCCCCTTCTGTGCTACTGCACAGCACAGATGGTCCTAATTATTCTGTTATATAGCAACCTACTAATTTACAAGGTCAGTGGCATTCAAAAGCCGTACTGCAAACTCTCAGGTTACTCCACTGTAAAACAAGTCTATAAAGTACTCTTATATTACCGAATAATGGAGTAGTGTAGAGTAAGGTTTTTGGAATCCTACACCATTCCATACAGTTTTACTTGTAACTTAGCCGCCTGGATTATTTTCTGTCGTTTGGTCTGATCTTGGCTGAAATGGGTCCACGAGTATCAACCTACTTACCCAGCTATTGACTAAATAAATAAAAACAAAAATTAATTTCCTTGATTTTTCTTTATTATGTATGGAGCTCATTTAGCATTTATAGTCATAGAAAATGCCTTAGAAATTTGTGTGCATTTATAAGCATTCCATTCTGCATGACATGAAAATGTTCAGTGTATTAAGATCAATAATGCAGCAGGCTTTATGAGAAAACAAAACTCATCTCTTCAGCTGTACAGATTATTATCCCTCCAATATCCAACAGCTGGAGCACAGCTAAAGGGCATGATGGTCTAAGGTCTGCAAAAGCATGAGCTACGAAACTAAATTAAAAAAAATCTTACCTGACAAAGAAAACACTCCAGTGTCCAACTGTGATAGTCATGCTGACAGAATATTTATTTCACAAGCTTTTTTAACTATTTTTATGAGTCTGCCAACACTGAAATGGGTTTTACAAAGCTATTAATAAAGATGCTTTCAAAGCTGGTATCTAAAAACCATTCTGTGTGAAGCTTTCAACATGCCTTTCTAACAACGATTCATTCCACTGTCATTACTAAGCATACTGAATCACTTTGATGCAGTATAACAAGGCTGATTTATAAAAAAATAGCAAAACTAAATAAGATATTGGTATCAATACCTGACAAAGGGAAAGGTAAAGAGAAAAGTACCAACTTAAATTATAACTGTTTACATTTAATGAAAATCTGTTTAAACAGCACTTAAATGTATCTGAAAATGTAACTAACCCAAATGCGAGGACAGAATACTTTCTACCTAGGGTTATCTTAATGTGCTTAATGCAAATTTAAGATACTTTAGTACGTGAATCATGTGCCATAAATTAGAAGCTCATTGATACTGCCTTCTTTTAATAAACCTGGATTATTGTAATGTTGCCAAAAGAATGCATTAATGCAATAAATGCAATGATGCATGCAATAAATAGTAACAGGTCGTTACTATTTAAATGTACTATATTACTACTGGCAGAAGCTTTTCCTTCAAGTAATATATTAATATGAGGTCTCAGAGACAATATCTGATATCTTTAGGATAGTTTCAGGATAACCACTGAACAAGTTGGGGTGATATTTCATTCTATACCTGACTGCTAAAGAAAATAAGGTTGACAATAACTTTCTGAAACAATAAATGTTTGCAAAAATTTGTTTTTTTTTTTTTTGGCAAAAACTATCAGTAGGATTACGGTAACAGCTGCAGAAACTCTAGTGAGACATACTGGATTGCAGTCTATTGCTAGAAAGTCTATAATATTTCACATAAGCCACCCAATGCTGGTTATCTAGTAATGCACATCTAGTGGTCTCTGCCCTCTCCATACCTCTCAACCTAACAGTATATATAGGAGTATATATATATATATATATATATATATATATATATATATATATATATATATATATATATATATATATATATATATATATATATATATATATATATATAAACCATATTCATAACGGGCAACTTCAACTACCCCTCCATTAACTGAGAAAACTACTCATGTACCAATACACTTGCACAACGTTTCTTGGAATTTATTAATTCCAATGCCCTGGACCAGCTTGTTCTTACCCCCACTAGAGGTAGCATCATCCTTAATCAGGTCATTACTAACATGGATGACTTTTGCTCTACACCAACAGTCAACTCCTCCCTGGTTAGATCTGACCACAAACTAATCACCTTGGAAATCCACATCCCTCCCACCCCCAAGCCCCCGCAAAGGTAACCACCATGAAAAACTTCTCCAAAGCTAACTTTGGGCTCCTAAAAGCAGAGGTGGCTAACGTCACGGCACCCATGCAAATGAAGAATAGTTGCATGATCACCGAATCATGCACCAATGCCCTGTACGTACACCTACACAAATGCATAGATCTCGCCATACCCAAAAGAACCAAGATGCTCTCCTCCAAAAATAGGAAGCCATTCTGGTGGTCCACTGCCATAAACAAACTCTACAACAGAAGGAGGAAACTGATTCGGAATAAGGTGAAGTTCCAGGATTGGAAAAACTCCCTTTACAGCCTCAACAAAAAGTTGATATCCCTCATCAAATCCTCTGAAGATAACTATAAAAACAGAATTGCGGTAGATAGTTAAGATAACCACAAAGCCTTCTACAGTTATGTACATCTCCTTGGCAATACCCAGATTTGCTCTGGACTGCACAATGGTACCTCCTATACAGAGCCAACAGATATTGCCAAAATACTGGCTGACAGATTCAGTGCCAACTTTACCCCTCTCTCCCCTCCCAAAGGACCTATCACATTAACAGTAGATTGCCAGGCACCCAGTATTACAGCTGCACAGGTTAAAACAGCACTATCCAAGGCCAAGAATACAGCTTCTATGGGACCTGACAATATCCCTTGCTGTGTTTTACATGCAGTACAGAATGAAATGGCACCTCACCTGTATGCCCTGTTCAATAACAGCCTCACCTCAGGCTTTGTCCCTACTGAATAGCACACTGCTACAGTCATCCCTCTCCACAAAGGGGGAGCGACTACAGTGCCTGGGAACTATCGTCCTATAAGCCTAATGAGTCTGATATGCAAAGCTATGGAACGCATCATCATGGACCTAATGAACAAGGATAAAGGGAATCTCCAAACTCTGGATACCACACAGTTTGGTTTTGTGAAGGGTAGATCATGCCTGCTCAACTTCGTTGACTTCTTTGAGTCAGTCACCAGAGCTGTGGATGAAGGCAAGGTGGTTCACACAGCCTACCTTGATTTGGCCAAGGCCTTTGATACCATTACCCATTCAGGAATCATAGAAAAACTTAGTAAGATAGGCATCAACCCCTATATCACTAGGTGGGTTGCAAACTGGCTCACAGAAATTAGCTGACTCTAAGTCCGAATGCCGACCATTCATGAGTGGAGTCCCACAGGGTTCAGTCCTGGGTCCTCTCCTGTTTGGTATGTACCTCTCTGAAGTCCAGGCCAACACGAAGGGACTCTGTCTGACAAAGTTTACAGACAATTGCAAGTTGGGAGCTACTACTAACTCCCCAAGTGATGTTGACATCCTCCAGAAAGGCCTTACTGAGACCAACGACTGGTGTCAGAAACATGGCCTTAAGCTCACTGCCAAAAAATGTGTCATCATTCCCTTTGGGAAAAACCTGGTTCCCATGAATTACCACATTGATGGTAGTCCACTGAACACAGAAGGTGTTATACGAGATCTGGGAACACAGGTTGACAGCAACCTTTCTTTCGACCATCACATTGCCACTGTGGTCAGAAAGTCCTTCTACGTTGCACATCTCATTACTAAGGGTTTTGCATCCAGGAAGAAAGAGGTCATTATCTCCCTCTACTTTTCCCTCATTAGGAAAATCATCGAGTACAATGCCCCATTTGGCATGTACCTCACTAGACACCTGCAACAACTGGAGAGGCCGCAAAAGTACCACACAAAGAGGATTCTAGGCCTTAAACACTTGTCCTATATGGACAGACTCAAAAAACTCCCAACTGTTCTCTCTCATATCGCCTACTTAGAGGCGATCTCTGCTTGACTTACAAAGCCATGTCTGACCCAGCTCTGTTAGAAATGCTACATCTAAAGAAATCCCAATCCCTCCCCATCACATGCTCCACAGACCTCAACCTCATTACCATAATCAACAGAATGTGCTGGGGGGACAGGTTCATAACCCAGAGACTGCCCATGCTATGGAATAGACTTCCCATACATGTCAAACAGAGCACCTCACTAGCCCTCTTCAAGAGAATTCTTGACGAGTGGATGTGAAATAGAAAATTCTCCCCGGGGATCACTCCACTAGCTCTACTTGACAGAGGCACTGGGAACTAAGGTCGGGTGGCACAATGCCAGTGTAATCCTATGGGCTAGGCTTGTAAAGGCTCCAGGCCCATTCGTCTAGTACACACTTATGAACTGTGAACAAAGCAAGAACATCTAGTTAAAAATCTGGACATTAACTTTCATAAAAACTGAATACCAAACAGCTTACAATGCTTCTTGCTCCCAATGGGAATGTGGGATCCTACTCAGAAACACATCTAAAAAACAGCGACAAAAACGATAGAACATATAAGCACACTGTCAACTTTACTGAAATGGAAATTCTACTGCACAAGTTCATTTATTTTTGTTTCTGAAAACGAGAGAAGTTAAGATGTGTGCCCTTTTTCTTTAAATCATTGCTGGTCATGTAGTGTGGTTTTCAGTATAGAAGACATTTTCAAAAATCACATGTGATGTGGGGGAATTCAGAAAATTGTGTGAATAGGTATATCAAGCCTGAAAATAGGAACATCATGTGGAGGGGTGGATGAAGCCTGAAAACAGCAATGTTTCCCCATAACAAGGGCAGCTGACAGGTCTGGCTCTCTCATAGATGTCTTACAGATTCCATGGCCACTAAGTCTAATGATCACTCACACCTTCTTAGTATCCTCCCTCACATGACACCTCCTTTCTCCAGGAGGGCCATATAAGTCAATATATATGTATAGGTTTCAAAAATAAATTGAAATCCAGTGTCTGGAAATTAATACATATCTGTCCTTTGTTTCATATATAACAGTCATTTGCAAACCAGAATTAATAACAGCAATACAACTTCTTACCTCAAAAATGCCCAGTTTTAACTACTCAGAAACTCTAATAGGATGAAGCAGTATCACTCAGGTTGCTAGCATTACATACATACATATATACGACTATTTCCAGCATGGTCATTAATGCCCTTCTACCTTTGCCAATATACCAGAACACTTGTTCCCATAATAAATGTCCAGGCTGTTCTTAAAAATATCTAAACTAGCACTTGCTTTAATGTCATTTGGTAGTCTGTTCCATGCATCAGCTACTCTGTCAGAGAACCAATTAGTACACTTCTCATTCCTACAGAATCTTCTTCACGGGTTGTCTGACAATTCTCTAGTATTTTTTGATAACCCGAAACATTCCCAGTGGTAGCTTTCTCTAAATGCCCTACACACCTGAATAAGATCTCCTCTTAGATATCTGTAAGAGACACTGTACAAGTTCAGAAATTTTAGTCTTTCACAATAACTTAAATTTTCACATCCATGGATGCCCTTGGTATATTTCTGCTGTACTCTTTCCAGTTTACTCATGATTGTTTTCTTACAGGGTTACCATATTGTTATTCCATACTCAAGTTTGGGTCTAATGTAACTAACAAGCAATGGCTTCATCATTTTTGATTTCCTGGACTTTATACATTTTTTATACAGCCTATACTTCTACAATTATCATTAACCAATAGGTTGACATGATTAGAAAAACTCATAGCTGGATCTACTCATATACCCACTTCCTTAAATGAGTCTATAGTTTCAATCACTGTGTGCTGTATTAAATATTCACCTTTCAATTTATGTCTCCAAAATCGCATATGCTTAGTTTTTTATGTATTTATTAGCATATTACTCTCCTGTGCCCAAATGGTCAATTCAGTCAAATCATTTTGCAGACATGCCTTATCTGTAACACATGTGATCAGTTCACCCAATTTCAGATCATCTGCATATAGACTGTAGAACATCTCAGAAGAAAATGTTAGGTCTGAAAGATACAATCTAAACAAGTAAGGGACTAGGACAGAGCCCTGTAGGACCCTGACTGTAACTAAATATTTCACCTGTCCAGTTGCTGTATGATACTTGCCATGTCCTATTTGTAAGCCATGCAGCCATCCATCTTATCAAGAGTACACCACTACCTAGTTCTAATTTATTGATCAGTGTTTTGTGTATAACCCTGTCATATTCTGAAGTTAAATCTACAAAAAATACATCACAGCACAAATTTTCATTCATTGCTGTTATTATATTGTTACTGAACATCAGTGTCTAGTATGTTCTGTCCCCTGGTAGTTTTTTTTTTTTTTACAATCAGAAGCAATTGTTGTTTCTGAATATACATTGTGAATAATTTCCTTACTAGTGTTGTTGAATCAATATTATTCGAGTCTGTTTCTGGCAAATTTAAGCTCCACTAATATTATTCTTCCCTCCTATGTTTCATGCAAGAAATGTATGAATTCCTCTAGGTCATCTGCACTTGACTTTGGTGGTCTATACACTCCAACAATTGATATATGTTCCAGGGTTGTCTTTATTGTCACAGTTACACAGTCTATAGTATTGATATTATCATTGAACATGTAATAATCACAGGCCTCATAGCTATCTTTAATCCCTAGAATAACACCCCCACCTGATTTTTTGTTAGAATGTCCGCTACAATAAAAACATTTATACCCTGACAGAACTGATTTCCAGTCATTGTTCTTTATCCATGTTTCACAAACAATAACATCAATCTTGTGGGAACATAGCAAATTTTCCAATAAAAAACTTTTATTATTTATTAATAATGCTCCTAAAATTGACAACCATCAGAGATGCATCAAATGTTGCTATCTGTGAACTGTTAAATTTTTGACCTGGCAAAAATTCTGCCTAGTGTTTGTCAAATATTGCAAAATATCTGCTGCAAAAATTCTCTTTCCTGATCTTGACAAATGCACACCATCCTGTCTGAACAGATGTGTGCCCAAAACTAGGCTTTGATGCTGTACACATTTCCATTTTTTAAAACAGGACATTTTTTCCATGTAGGTATTTACCCCCAAAAATGGTTTCATTCAGTGACCTGCCTATCCTTTTTATAGGTGATTTGTGAAAAATACGTCCTGACACCAGTACAAGTTATACTATCTAAGAGGACTGTAAGTTACCTACTAACAGTCAGATAATCCTTGTGGATGATATCATTTATACCGATATGAATAAAAATAGATCTGTAATTCCTTAAATTAAGGCGTTCCAAGGCTTGTCTCACTTCTATTTTTGCTCCTGGCAAGCATAACACTATTCGATGTTCACTATCTTTTCTGCAAATATAAGTATTAGTTCTTCTAATAAATGAATTTCCAATTACAAGAATATCTTTGCTGATCAGCTCTGAAGAATCTTCAGCTTCGAATACAGTAATATCTGCTCAGTTGTTACAAAGGACATATCTTCATTACCATTAGTCTTATTAATACCACTGTTTTCTTTGTGTATTAATTTCTCATCCAGCTGGCATTATAAATCCACAGCTTGAGCCATGTAGTCAACACCTGTCTTTTTCTTCTTTTTTCTTACAGTAATGTTCTTCAATCCTTCCACGTTTAGTTTTGATTTCTTCCTTTTCACTGCTTCATAGGTAAGTACTAGGCTAGCTGTCCTTGCGGGCCATTTTTAAGCCTAGCCAATTTCCTTTTATGTACTTGAAATAACCCATCCCATTTGGTTACAGACTGGCCTTCTCCATCCTGTGGTCGATAATTATATATGACCCCTAATGAGAATAACTGGGATCATACCACAGATAATTTGAGGGGACCAATACATGGGATAAAGCATTTAGGAGCTATCTCTATCCACTGGTGATACAGGGGGCAGTCCTGGGGTATATTTTCTGTTTCCCATCCATAGATCTAATTCTGCTTGAAAATGGAGAGGGATGAACTTTGTTTTATGTGGATAGGAAGCCTGTTCCACAGCAGTAACCTCAGAACAATTTGCCTGTCGCTTCACTCCAAACCATTCTGTTGATGTTGCAGAAGAGGTTTAGATCCCTACACAGAGTATTTCTGATGCCATATGGCTGACCAATGGGCAGTAAATCCATCAGTAATGAGTTGGAAGACACCAGGTATATCAGACACAGGTCACCTCTTATCAGTCTGCAAGATATCAACTGCAGTGACAGGGCTCTGAGTTGGTCCAAGTACGACTTGTTGTTCAGGCCTTTTATCCTTTTAGTAGGGTACCTCTGTGGGCTTGCTGACTGCTGCATGTGTCTGGACAGATTCCCTACATCTCAACACAATCCCTTTGTTCATAAGCTGTGCATATAGAAGGACTTTCTTACAACAAGAGACAGATGTTGGGCAAAAGTTAGGTCACTGTCCACATAAGTTCCCAAATCCCAAATAACTGAGTCAACTCTTAGGGGTGTATTGTCAATGTGTTAGTTACCTGGGGTAGAAGACTTACTTCCCAAAGGATACAATAATGGATTATTTGGCATTTAGTTTCAGTTTATGACTTTGGTACCAGTTATGTGTTTGAGACAAACCTTCCTACAGGATGGCTAAGTCATTTGGGGATTCAATGACTGCTCCTAGCTTACAGCCATCTGCAAACTCAGTCAGCCAGAGCCCTTTAACATTGGTATTTGCTTCATAGCAAATGATCCTCCAGTTTGGCTCCTGGTTGGGGTGACTTATGTAGAGTTTGCACATCTTTCCTATGTTCACAGATTTTCACTGGGTACTCCCATTTTCTCCCACATCCTAAGTACATACTGTAGGTATGTGTACCACAAGTATGTGAGAATGACTGAGTGAGTGAGTGAGTGTAAGTGTGCGTGTGCGTGTGTGTGTGTGTGTGTGTGTGTGTGTGTGTGTGTGTGTGCCCTACAACAGGCTGGCATCCTATCCAGGATTAGTTTCTTTGCGTAGCACACACTGAGAGCCAGGATAGGCTCCAGCTATGATCCCACATTGAATACAACTGATGTTAGAGAAAGAATGAATGAATACATTAATGAATGAATAAAAAACTTAAAATTTTACTTATCACAATTTTATGAGAATGTATAGCATGAGCAGAAATGAAAATGAACTTTATATCTGATAATCAGATAAAGGATCACACTTTGAAAGTATAGAGATTTTTCAGAATGGAAGTTTTAACACATTACCACTGGAACTATCCAAAGCTTATTAGTCAGGTTAACCGTGCTTTACAGGCTGCCAGAAAGTCTAGGTCAATTATACTGACATTCATTTTGAAGGAAAATTAAATTCACATGCAAGACAGACTAAAACAGAATTAGTCTACATAAAAATTCTGCTAATAATAGCAAGCATGAAGCCTTTCTTTGATAAAACAAGGGGAAGAACTGAGCATACAATGGATTTGTAAACAGAAACAACCAGTATTCTGAAGCAGTGTGAGCAGCCAAACTCATTTCCTGTTCATACTGCGGATGGGAAACTGTTGAAAAGTAACAGGAGACATATGCTCAAAATGAACATGGCTCATTTTACCTGTAATACCCTCAGAGACAGGAAAATATCTGAAGCGGCATCCTGCGAGATATCCAAAGAGGTGTCTCAAGAGACATTTCCACAGCATGTTGAAAAGGAGAGTAGAATTCACCAGAAACTGAAACAGCCAGTGGGGTCTATTGAAAGGGATTCACTTCATAATCTCGAAAGATTGAAATCTCGAATTTCAGTTTTTTGAGACCATGAAATCGAATCCACACAACACAGAAAGCCCAAAACCACAAAACCCAAAACCGCAAAATTTAAAACACTGAAAATTTTCTTTATTTTGGTATAAATAAAAAAATAAGTAAAATGAATAGTTTGGGTTAAAAGCCACTTACACATAAACCACCCTTAGGAAGGAAGGATTAGTATGAAAGAATCCTTATTAAAAAAAAAAAAAAAGGTTCCACTGCCATAAGGGCCTGTAACTCAGAAACCCCCTTCTTGCAAGTGTAATGGCCAAAAAAAGCAGTCTTCCAAGACAACATAGCAAACACCGGATCACACATATACCACACCACACACACACCACAAAATAAACAAACAAAACAACACACATCCACAAACCTACATTACAAATAAGCAGGGGGGCAAGCCCCCCACATCCCCCTTACTTATACCCTACATTCTGGTAGTCGCAGTATACTAGTGTCATCAACTCACAAGTAGGTTGAAGTACATCTAAGTTAATGGGGACTGTATAGAAACGAAGTACGGAGAGTATAATTTTTCTGAGAATTGCTATCTAAAATGAAAGTAAGTTACATATGGAGAGCAAGATATGAAATTATATTAACTGTCGGTAGTCCAATATGTAGATATCATGCAGTGATAATTAAAATCAATGTATTTGTTTCCAGATAAATGAGGCAGATCGTGTGGAATATATGCCAGGTACAATTGGCAGTTGCTACAGTACAGAAAAAAGCCAGAAAGGCTGGGACATATTGTTTGTTGAAGGGTATCAATATTACTTGAAGAAGTGTGTGGGTGTCAAGTACTACTGGTATTGTGTGTATAAGAACAGGTACAAATGTAAGGACTGCTGTGTGTCAGAGAGTGCTTCAGATGGACATATACTGCAAAGAAGTACAGGACATTACCATGGGCCGGATCCTTTAAAATGAGAAGTCTATCAGGTGCACAAGCGAATAAAAAGATGTGCTCACCATTTGAGTGAGGATCCTTGTAAAATAGTGTCAGAGGTGTTAGCAACAACTTCTAGCGCCGTAGTACATGAATTGCAAACAGTAAGGCTTTGCAAGAGACTGTCACTAGGATTAAGTATAAAAAAAGGTAGCTATGTTCAAGAATTTACAATTCCTCATAAATCTACATCCTGATATGCTTCCTATTAAGAATGGAACATTCATACTACAGCATGGTGCTGCTAGTGATGATGGCATACAGATTGTAGTACTAACAGCTGAGGATAATTTGAGATTGTTGTGCTCTTCTGAGGTCCTGCTAGTTGATGGTACATTCCTGATAAGTACAAGGGAGTATCGGCAGGTGTATACTATCCACTGCCCATTAGACTTTACGGAAAGTAAAAAGATAGTACCTGTAGTGTACGGTATACATCCCAGCAAAATTGAGGATTGGTATAATCAGTTTTGGTCTGTGGTCTTGTCCTTATGTACCTGACACAGTTTGCAACTCATGCCGCATATGGTTATGTCTGATTTTGAGAGTGGGGCTGTAAAGGCAATACAAACTAACTTCCAGGTACTGTTTGCAAGGGGCGCTGGTTCCATTTGTGCCAAATTGTATGGCGACAAATACAACGGCTGCATCTAGCCATAGAGTTTGGAACCAGCGTTACATTTTCTAGTCTTTGTAAGCAGATACCAGCACTTGCATTTATAGCACCTTCTGAAATCAGTGGAACATTTGTAGGTATTGAAAAGGACATGCCAGATAGTGGTCAAGGACTGTGTACGTTCTTTAAGGAAAACTATCTCACTGGTAGATCCAGGAAGTATGGCATGAGAGGAGTTACATCTGAAAGGCATCCCCCTTGTTTGACATCCCATTATGGAACCAACATGACACCTGTACACTGGGTTATCCACAAACACAAAACTCAGTTGAAGGATGGCATAGGCGTCTTAGGAGTCTAATGGGTAAACAAAGACTATTCATGTTGGATGTGTTGCATGCCATTCAACTTAAACAAAACCATATGGAAGACCTTAGGAGTGGACATCTGTCCTGTTTGCCTTCATCCCGTAAACGATGCCGGTTACATGATAAGGAGCATGCTTTCCAGAAATTGTTTGCTAGACATGAGGAAATTACATCACGCAGTTTTGTTACACTAGTAGCGCAGTACTGTTCCTTTTAGTTATTTCATTTATTTTTTCACTGACATGGTAAGGAGCACTAAGTTGATTGGAAAGCATGGAAAATGGTATCAGAACAGTTTGCTAAACGCAAAGGGTTTTGCACATCTCGGGTATACACATGCAGAGTGGCACGTAAGCAGCATTCAAAAATAATGATGTGGAATTGTTAACTCACTGCATAACGCATATCATTGATTTAATGCTGATATTAACGTATTTGAAACATCGCTGTACGTTTGCTGATATGGGAAGGTAATGATTTCCCTTGGCGGTATTACTGTGAATATGCAGTGTTTCGAAAATACCGAATTTGGCATTCTGCATACATATTATTCAAAATTTCTACCTGCCATTTAATCCTGATTCAGTTTTTGCGTTCACTGATATCACTGTTCAAAAATAATGTGTTTGAATATATGATGGTAAACCCAAAAACTGACCTGACACTTCTGATCATTTATTTCTCATCAACAGGATGAGAACAATCTGTGGCAGGACTGTCACAAAGACAGCCATGTAGGGAGCTTCTATTCGGCCCTAACCGTACCCATGGCGACAGACATGGCCAGTCTTGACACTTCTCGGGCATCCTATGCCCTCCCACTGACATGCTCATGTTCCCACACATACATAAAGAGAATAATTACTGAATTAGGATTTACAAACCCACATATCTCAGTCCTATGGCCAATGGCTTTATGCAAGTCTCCACTTGCACAGGGGATAGGCTCACTGGGACCACCAACTCCCTCCCCAAAATGGGCAAGTTGGCATTAGCCATACAGTCCCACTCTAACTATCCAGGTCTTCCATCACCCAAGTTACTATTTCAACCCAGGTCTTCAGAGTTTTAGTGAGGGCTTTTTCCTTCTGTATCACAGAGATGTTATTTCTGTGAAACTAACTGTGAAGATAGGTGGAGGCTGCCAGCCTAGCCAGATAGAATTTTGTAGATAATTCTGTCATTTGTAAATATTAATATAAGACACAGGCTTGTTCTCGTAAATGGGAAAAAATGGTGTTAAATGTGGAACTGCAAAAATGTAACAACAGTGCACTGCTGTAACAAGGCTGACAGGTCAATTCTTTGATGTCAAAACTCGGAGATGAGATGTCTAGATAAAGGCATTCTGTTGAGGCCAGAGTTCATGGCTAGAATTTGCATGTATAATTTCTTTTACTGCTCTGGTTTCCTGACCTGCTGCAAGATCAAGGGCTATTAACCTATGTGAGTCTGTTAGCCTGGGAACCAGAAAGAAATGATGTAATCTTAAATGAATCAGTGGTACTGGGTTATCAATTTCAGGACAGAAAGAAAGAGAGCATTTGAGCATTTGTCTTGAGAACATTCAGCTCACCACTCTGCCTTTGTCTATATGTCAGAAGGATTTTAGAACTGTGTTTTCTCTTAGATATAGCTAGGAAATAGAAGATTAGACTAGTTTATTTTTTGTGATGTCAGAACTTTTCTACTGTATTATTTTAAGTATTTCTCTGTAATCTCTGAACTCTTGACTAGCACTGTGTAGTAAGAAGTATTGCCATGTGCTTTATTATTTATCATTAAATAGTTTTTAAACCTTTCAACTGTGACTGTTTTGTGTAGAGATAATTTAAGCTCTAACAGTACACTGCATGTATACAGTGATACTGTACCAAGTCACTCCAAAGACGTCTTGACTGTTCAGTCGCACTTACCATTTGGATAATAATATTGCACAGTATAATTGGGCACCCTTTCATAAGGGCCTTTGAGTAGCTGACAAATATTAGCTGGGTGGTGGCAATGACTTCTACCATATAGTCTGGGTAAAAGGGGCACAGCTGGAGAACCTGTGCCAGCCTTCCCAAGGAGTGTCTGTGTGGTTGTATATAACTCTTATCTCAAAGTGTGTGTTGTGTGTGTGTGTGTCTGTGGGTGTGTGCGTGTGTGTATGTGTGTGTGTCAGCTGCATGGGCAGGGACACGAAGCACTGGCTGGACAGAGAGGGTGCTGGAGGTTTTAGCTTGCCCACTAGGCTGAGATCTGGACCCTATAGCTGTGCCTTATTGGGGATCTGGAGAGAAAGGGAGAAACCAGATCCAGACTGACTGTGATCTCTGTGTGCTCTTAAGGGAAATTGTACTTTACTGTGTGTGTATTTATTACCCTTTCCCTATATGGATGACCCACACTGGTGTTAGTGGTGAGGATTGAGGCTCCTTGATTGCTGGGCCAGTGCACGGGCGTCACGGTAACCACCATACTACAATTAAAGAAAATGAACATAACTGAAAGCAGTATCTGTATGCATATATGTATGTATGTATATATGTGTGTGTGTGTGTGTGTGTGTGTGTGTATATATATATATATATATATATATATATATATATATATATATATATATATATATATATATGTATATATAATGCACACACACACACACACACACACACACACACACACACACACACACACACAAATATAACTATCTGAAAATAGAATGTGTGTATGTGTGTGTTTATCAATGTAAGTATGTTGTGTGTGTGTGTGCGTGTGTGTGTGCATGCGCGCATGTGTGCATGTGTCTGTGTGTGTGTGTGTGAGCACCAGTCCCATATTCAAGTCCTTTGAGAATCTACTTCAAATGTAACTGGACTTTACATAGTGAGAAGGAAAATTGAATATGGCTTAAATTGCAGTTCAAGTCACTTGTAGTCTCTCACCAATTCAAGCCATCTCAAAACATGGTTTACTATTTGTAGTCTTGCATAACAATTCTACAATACTTATGGCCTCTCTGTAGGACACTATTACTGACTCAAAGACCTTTCATAGCTTTCCAGCTGTCCTAACTCTTGGCTTCCAAATCCATTCCAAGACGGAAACCTCTCTTCTCTCTCAACAGGTCCCAGGCTGTGTGCATCTCCTCAAATTTCTTCCTCTCCACAACAGAGGTCAATGTTATCTGCATTTGTCTCTTTGGCCCTTCCTCTTATAAGTAGGGGTCCGTCATTCTTAGTGCAGGTGTGGATCCTCCTCCCAAAATTTCCAGAAACTGCAGCTCCACATAACCCACAACAGACTCTAGAGGCCACCATACTACATGGCACTATGTCATATGACAACTCCTCTCCAGCCATTGGCCAGTTAGATCCCTCTTAGATAGTCTACAAATTCCTTGGCATCTTCTTTCACTTCTAACATTATTTACATATATATCCAACTCTGGAAGGGGTATAGCACCATGACTGCGGAACACTATGCTCAGTTCTTGGTGGCACAAACTCTCTGTCTAGGCTCATCTATTTGGCTTTGTGCTTTAAGACACTTTGCTAGCTTCTTGGTACTGAGACAAACTGTGACTGAGTACACTCATATATGTTTCCTTCTATGAGCTTCAATTGCTCTATGGTGTTATAATGTTTCCAACTGTCTTTGCAGAGCTGATTCACTCCATAGCTTAAAGCATTTTTTCTCTCTTCATGTGTCTCAGTATACAGTTTATTGCTCTGTTAGCTAGTTACAGTATGCATCCAAAGCCTTACTCAAGGTAACCTTGATCTCATCATGTGTGGACCGAAGAGTTATTGTACATTTTTACTTAGGGTGGCATGTTTTGACACCAGTTTTAATTTTGCTCTCCCCCATTCACTACACTGCTGATTAGCCATTTCAATCTGTTTCTTCAGCTTTGCTAAATTAGACTTGTTCCAGCTTCTAATTTTTTTTCACTTAGTGGTTGCATGTTTGGCCAAGTCTTCCATGAAGCTCTTGCTTTACTCCATGAGTTGTGCTGCAGCTGTCAGCTCAGATTCTGAGACTTCATCTAGAAAACAAGACTTTCTTTTCCTTCTGTCAGGTTAGTAACATGCTCACCATCCATTCTACCATTCAGTTACAAGACTTTTATTTACTTATTTTAAATGTTGTTCTAGTTTTGGAAAGTGTTGATTAAGTACACTTAGATCAGTGATACTGCTACGCTATAGTTCTGTGCCAATAGCCCTTTTTGTGCTCCTCAGTGATTAGTGCTAATTACTTGCTAATTACTTCATTTCTGTTTCTTTTGCTGAACAAACTGGGCCACATCATTTTGTTACCAGGAGCCTGTTTACAATTCTTGAATCTACTTTTGGCATCTTCAAGTTGTGCTGTTTATGACATACTTTCAATTGTATGGTTTGATATTTAATTTTTAGATCAAGCAGGGAACTTTTCATCTTTTGCAGCTACAATCAGTTTTCCTTTTTCCTTTTATAAACAAGGAATGTCACTTTAGAATTGAGACTCGTTTTTCCTTTGATTTTCAAGTTCTAACATTTGATCACTGCTCTTCTTTTCGATTTGTGATGCTGCTTGATTTAGCACATTAAGGCTTTCTTTATTCTCACTTATACAAAAAAAGATCAGTCTTTTTGATAGGTTATCTGTATCTTTGTTTTAGTTTGTAACATCCTTTGTCAAGGTCATCCAACAACCTAGTACAAAGTTTTTATTTCATGCTCAGTAATAATCTGTTCTAAAACAGCCATGAGATTTTCTTGCTTGAAGACAGTAATCTTTGACAGTCCCAACATTTCTACACTCTCAATTTATTATCTAACTTTGTCTTGCTAGATTATATAAGTGACAGAACCTAATTATTTTTCCCTTGATCTTAGTTAACCCTTAGTTCCCAAAGCAAATGATTCAGACTGTTTTTTCTACAAGTATTAGTTTTTTTAACAGTACTTAGTTCCAGCCCTCAGCATCATGTATTGCAATTGTCCAGAGCAAAAATTATTACTTTGAACTGTTGATTTACTTTACGTATTTACAACAGTGGACTACAAACCATTCATTGCTTCCTTCCTATCAGAGACGCTCTTGGTGTAATGCACTCCTATTTCACTGTACCAGATTTAGTTTAGTTGTCCAACATTACTTCCTTTGGTTATCTCATACTGTTAAAGGGACAATCCTAGAGTCTAAAATTCTGACCGAAAGAAACTTGTCCTAATAACTGCCACTTGTCACCACCCACTAACCACGTCATCATCAACCCTAATCCTGGTTTCAATTTACTTTATGCAGCCCTGTTTTCATTCCCTCTGGTGAACACAATTAACAATATGCAGTTCCTAATCACTGGGAAACAATAACATTATTACATATTTGTGTGTGTTTGTGGTGGGGGTGATAGGCAAAACTCTCAGTGTTTACTTTTTATGAATGTATTAAAAAGCTTAATTGTGCAGCTATTTCCTTTGTTTACTTTACGTGGCATAAATGCAAGCAGTTCAGTCAAAAGAGTACAATTTAGTGAATTCATACTAAATATTAGCAGTCTGTTGACGTATTCCCCTTACTCCACAGTAAAGCAATCTCAGAATTAGTATGTATAAGTATCATAGGTTGCCGTATTGTACAGCCCCCACTGTGACAGTAAATTTTGGACTTTATTGTTTAAAATGAATCTATTGCTTACGTCACACTTTTTTTTTTTTTACAGCAGGTCAGAAAATCATTACACTTGGCTAGTATTCAGAGATCAAAAAACAAACCATGAAAAAAAGAAGACTGCTTCTGTTACTGTTCGAAACTTGCATCATTCTGATGCTTTCTACAGAGAAAGTGACAGTCATGCATAATATTATGGCACGGATCTAGGACGTTTGATCGAAAGATCAAACGTCCGAATCCATTAAGGGCGAGCATACTTATGCGAAAGTGTTTTTCACCAAAGAAGTACTTTTGCGTAAGTATGCCTGTTGCCAAGCCCGTACTATGGTGTGGATAAGGGAAAATTGCCTTTTCCCCACTGTAGTACGATCTCGGAGAGAGAATATTAAAGTAGGGGGGGTGTGGGGGGGCACAGGGGGGTGAAGCCCCCCTGCAAAAACATTAATGTAGTGGTTTTTTTTTTTTTTTTTATTAATACACTAACAAAAGCGCTTTTTCGATGAAAGTGCTTTTGTTAAAGTGTATTCGGTGGTTATGGATTCGGAAGTTTGATCTTTCAATCAAACGTCCTAGATCCCATGGCACATAACTAGCACTCAGAAATCTGAACAAAATAAAATACAAAATGAAATGAACAGAATACTCTGTTTATTAACATTTTAGCTTTGCATTGCTCATATGCTTTCCTGCAAGGAAGTAGCAAGCTAGGTCATAAAATTCCTGAAAGTCTACAGTTCTCTGGGGATAAAAAGTGCAGGTGAAACTAATGAATGACTCGATGAGGGCTGTCATGAATACAATTGCAACTTGAAATGGAATTTGACTAAGACTATTGAAATTTCCTGTAAGCACCCCTCCCCCAACCCCAGCAGCCAAAGCTGAGACATACTCAAAAAGCCAAAATGAAAATGTAAACAAAGACCAGAAGCAAAATAAAAAAACATCTCTGGGATTGTCCCTTTAAAATGACAGTAGCACTAGTATTGTTTAGCTTATTACTTCTTTTGTCCATCATGTCAGTACAGGCAACTCAGAACCAGTTTACCAAGTTTTAACTATTTGTTCTTTCATCTGCTATGCAACAGTGAACCTCCCTTTTCATTTTTAGAGGGTTTACTTTCAAAATCAATACCTCGTTGTCTATTCTTTTGGTCATTTCAAAAAATAAAAAATCCACCAAGGCTTGCACAAAGTCATAATAGCCAGGGCATGTATGGATCTGTCTTCCAAACTGCCTAGAAAATGCAGCTTCACGTACCCATCACATACAGATAAACAAACACATGTATGCACTTCCATTCCTTTGATCAAATGATCATTTAATTGAATGGATTGACCTGTGGCACTAAAGAATATTAATTTTATCTCAAAGTGCAACTATTCAGTTGCAAGAGATTGCACTACAGTGTACTTGGGGACTCTGCCCTTTCCCCACTGCTCTGTAACTAATGTTCAACCACAATGCATTGTGCAGAAAGCTCTGCATTTGATATTGTAGTGAAGCAGTGGTCCACTGTTTCGCTTTCGTCATTGATGGTTCCGCTTTTCATTCTCTGATTGGCTCCCAAATCATAAGTATAGCCAATCTGCAAAGAGAGAAAAGGGAGCCAATCAGAGAACAATTTTGACCTTAAGCAGACAATCGGAATGCTGAGTAAAAGTCCAAGGCTTCACGACTGCCTATAACAATACCCCTGAAGCATGAACAATCTGAGAAAATAAACTTCTGTCACTTTTCCCTCTTGCTAAATGCGGTTGTGACAAATTACGTTTAAAGAGAGGGAGAAAAAATAAATAGAAGCAAAACAGTACCAAAGTAAATAACTGCAATACCAACAGTTAGAATGTTTTTTTAGACTACCCACCATTGAATCATTCGGAGAGGTTAGCCAGATGCAGGGAGCAAAACCAGGGGCTTCAAAATTGGGTACAACACATGGGGAAACCTGGGAGCAAAGGCAGATGCAAAAGGAGGAATTGGACAAAAAACCAGAAGGACAACTGGCAAATTTAGTGCTTGATTCGGAATCTAGACATTTTGCTTTTAATATATATATATATATATATATATATATATATATATATATATATATATATATAAATAACTTTAGTGACATTACACTGGTCCCTGAACATTATTCTTTGTTGAGGAAGGGGTTTATATTTGTCCCCTGTTTTAAGTTAGACATTGCTAAAGTACGGGTTAACTTTAAGTTGTATTTGAGGCATTTAAACCTTAGGTTTTTTTTTTGGTGATAAGGAATGATTACAGCACAAAAGTTTAATTAAGAAAAAGAGCACTTTTATTCCTCCTTCCACTATGGTTTCTGTGTTTGAGCAAATCTGTGAACACAGTTTTAGGAATTGTATCAACAAAAGCTATTATGTGGTCAATTTAAATAAGAGAAAGAGAGTGGGGTTTTACAAGATTTGACAAACAACAGAAACTATGAAACCAGATTAGGGTTGGGGGGGTTATTATTATGAATCAAACAGATTATGTTTCTAAACTGTTTGATATTTTCAATGATGACACCACTTATAAGATGACAATTAAAAATCAAATGAATATTGCCTATGCTAAAACTGATTGTTTCTTATCTGAAGTGGTGTGTAACAGTGTCATTTCACAATTTGAATATGGATATTTATACATGGATAAGCCTTTTATTCCCACATTGTTCGGAATTCCCAAGATCCACAAAATATTTTTCACCCGCCTATGAGATCCATAGTGGTGACTCGTGGAACAGAATCCATTGCTACATTTATAGATATTCATTGTAAACATACAAACTAAAGGTCATATTATTCATGTCACCATGTAGATCTGGTAAGAAGACTGGATTATGATGAGAATTTATGGTTTATAGCCATTGACAGAGAGAATTTTTTTTCAGTTATACTGCACAACACAAGACTAGAAGTGTTCAGGGAATGTACAGCCAGTGATAAGAATTTAACAAACAGCAGAATTAATTTGCCTGTTGACTTAATGTTAATAGTTTTGGCTAATATTTTTTTGTTTTTTGATGGTGAAGTGTTTCGGCAGACCAAATGTGCACCTATACTTGCCAATTTAGTGTTGGCCAAGGGAGAAGAGAACTGCGTGTTGGGTTCTCATTTTGTAGAACATATGCTAGCATACTATAGGTTCCTCAATGAGATCCTGGCTTTATGGAAAAGTTATAAGAATTTTGTGACTGATTTTATCATCCATTTGAACAATTCCACCACATTTTTGAAATGTATTTATAAAATGGATTGGCACCAGACTGAATACTTAAGACATTTGTTTATACAAGGATTTGGTCAATTTTTGTTTTGGTTCTACTATTTACAAAAAGAAGACTTATTCCAAATCTTTTCTACATTTTGAAAGTAGTCAAACTACATTTCAAAAGAGAGGGATAGTGAAAGGACAAATGGTTCGGCTGTACAGGACCATTAGCGATGATTCTGTATTTATGAAAAAGATGGATATTCTAGTAAATATGTTTAACAAAAGAAGTTATCCCTTGAATTTTTTAAACAAAATTAAAAATGAGACTGTTGAGGCTAGGAAGACCATACTTCAGCCCATTTTATCAAAAAGTGTAAAAAAATGTGTACACATGTTCTCCACAAACTACACCTGCAGTAACCAATGAGAAAATGGGGGCGATAGTTATTCCTTATAACCAGGACGCACCAACCATAGTAAAATTTCTTAAGACTACTTGGAACACTATTTTTATCCCTGATGTTAAAGCTCATTTAAGGGGACCACAGAGGTGGTGTATGGAAGGGGGCAAAATATTAAGGGTTTGCTGGAATCGAGTCAAAAGTTTTGGCCAGCTGGGTGCAGACCTCAAATGAGTGAATGTAGGGCTTGCAAGTTTTCCAAGTATATCAATGATGAGCCATATACTGCAGTAGTGCATTATGACAGGGTGACTACTTGTCTGGGAAGGATTGATTGTAATAGTAGAATATTTACATGTTGTATGACATGTCAGGCATTCTATGTAGGTAAAACTAATAGAAGTTTCAAAGAAAGGACTGGTGAACACCTTTGGGATAAAAAAAAAACAAAAGGTCAGCTAATGCCCTTTTGTGTATTCACTGGAGTGTCTTAATTTAAAAAAAAAAACATTTTTTTTTGTGGTGGACAGGATATCATATAACGAGAGGGGAGGTGGCCTTGAAAGCCTTTTAGAATACAAATAAGTTATTTGGCAGTTAAGATTAAATGGCACATTAAAACCTGGATTAAATGAAAAAAAATTATGCCATTTAAAACTTTGTGCAAGTGCATTTTAACTTGTTTATTTTGATTCTTGTTAGACAGGCTTTTAACATTTTTTATGTTTGTAGGCACTTAATTCTGGTTTTATGTCAATTTATGTATTCATGTTGTTATGTATTTTAAAAAGTTCTACTTGATTGCCTGTTGCTGTGATGTCACTAACATGGAGGACTATTTAAATGGATTTGAATATGTTTTATTTTTACTCTGAAGAAGCTTTGCTGTGACTAGGCGAAAGCATTCAGTTTCATTAAAATTTTGGAATTATTTTGTTGCCTGGTTCCTTTACTTGAGCCAGTTCATGTTTTTCTTGGTTTACTGAAAAGGGCTCTACTAATCCCATTCACCAATCTCTAAAATAAATAGTATAGCATATAATTACCTCAAATGTTGTGAAACACTTTGCTTCCATTGTCAGTTAGTACAGTGACCTAAGACTATGAGCTGTTAAAGTGCTGCTTCCTGTAGTGCAGGATTTGATTCCCACAGCCTTTATCTGCCTATTGTGTGACCTTCAGCAACCTGCTTAATCAGACAGTGTTTTGATGCAACTAGGAAAATTAGGCTGCGTTCCTCAATGGTCTCCTGGACTACATGTCTAGCAGCTACCTATGAAAGTATAAAACAATGATGTAATATATGTGACTGACATAATAATCTCTGTCTTTGCCGCCCAAGGGCAAATTACAGGTTTGATCCTGAACTCTGGCCAGTACCCATGTGAAGTTTGCATATTCTTTTAACATCTCTGTGGAGTTACTCTCACCTCATAAAAAATGATGGGTGATTCTAACTCAAATTCACCCAAATCTGAACAGACTCGGGAAAGCAGAACAAACTCTAGGTGGCGCCTATTACAGGAAGAGTAGTGTAGACCTATGGTTTTAGATATTAGCTGTTGTGTGCATGCCATAAAGTCCAACAGCCCTGGGTCAATAAGCTACAGCAAAATGTAGAACACTGTCTCAAAGGAAACTACAGCACTTTAGTTATTGTAACACACACATCACAAGCTTTCAAACTCTTGTGCTTTTATCAAGTGTATCACATAAAAGGAAGGGAACCTAAATAGAACATTTAATCAGCTGATATGGCTCAACCAATCACATTCTAAATCTAATTAAAAAGTCTTATAATATGGAAAGAGTACTTTGAGGGGTTGATGAATGAAGAGAATGAGAGGGAGAGAAGGTTGGATGATGTGCGGATAATGAATCATGAAGTGCAGTGGATTAGCAAGGAGGAAGTAAGGATAGCTATGAAGAGGATGAAGAACGGAAAGGCTGTTGGTCCAGATGACATACCTGTGGAGGCATGGAGGTGTTTAGGTGAAATGGCAGTGGAGTTTTTAACTAGATTGTTTAATGAAATCTTGGAAAGTGAGAAGATGCCTGAGGAATGGAGAAAAAGTGTTTTGGTACTGATTTTTAAGAATAAGGTTGATGTGCAGAGCTGTAGTAACTACAAAGGGATTAAACTGATCAGTCACAGCATGAAGTTATGGGAAAGAGTAGTGGAAGATAGGTTAAGAAGGGAGGTGATGATTAGTGATCAGCAATATGGTTTCATGACAGGAAAGAGCACTACAGATGCGATGTTTGCTCTGAGAGTGTTGATGGAGAAGTACAGAGAAGGTCAGAAGGAGTTGCATTGTGTCTTTGTGGATTTAGAGAAAGCATATGACAGGGTGCCTAGAGAGGAGTTGGGGTATTGTATGAGGAAGTCGGGAGTGTCAGAGAAGTATGTAAGAGTGGTACAGGATATGTACGAGGGTAGTGTGACAGCAGTGAGGTCTGCGGTGGGAGTGACGAATGCGTTTAAGGTGGAGGTGGGATTACATCAAGGATCAGCTCTGAGCCCTTTCTTATTTGCAATGGTGATGGACAGGTTGACAGATGAGATCAGACAGGAGTCCCTGTGGACTATGATGTTTGCAGATGACATTGTGATCTGTAGTGAGTGTAGGGAACAGGTGGAGGTGACCCTGGAGAGGTGGAGATATGCTCTACAGAGAAGAGGAATGAAGGTCAGCAGGACTAAGACAGAATATATGTGTGTGAATGAGAGGGAGGATAGAGGAATGGTGAGGATGCAGGGAGTAGAGGTGGCGAAGGTGGATGAGTTTAAGTACTTGGGATCAACAGTTCAGTGTAATGGTGAGTGTGGAAGAGAGGTGAAGAAGAGAGTACAGGCAGGATGGAGTGGGTGGAGAAGAGTGTCAGGAGTGATTTGTGACATACAAGTACCAGTAAGAGTGAAAGGGAAGGTCTACAAGAGGGTAGTGAGACCAGCTATGTTATATGGGTTGGAGACAGTGGCATTGACAAAAAGGCAGGAGTCAGAGCTTGATGTGGCAGAGTTGAAGATGTTAAGATTTGCACTGGGTGTGACGAGGATGGACAGGATTAGGAATAAGTATATTAGAGGGTCAGCCCAGGTTGGAAGGTTTGGAGACAAAGCCAGAGAGGCAAGATTACATTGGTTTGGACATGTGCTGAGGAGGGATGCAGAGTATATTGGGAAAAAGATGCTAAGGATGAAGCTGCCAGGTAACAGGAAAAGAGGGAGGCCTAAGATAAGGTTTATGGATGTGGTGAGAGAGGACATGTAGGTGGTTGGTGTGACAGGGCAAGATGCAGAGGACAGGAAGAAATGGAAACCGTTGATCTGCTGTGGCGACCCCTAACGGGAGCAGTCGGTAGAAGAAGAATGTATAACTGCAACTACAGTTTGTGTATGAATGTGAATAGAAATGTAACTACTTTGTGTTTAACTGGAACATAGTAGAATGCAATGTAAGCAAATGTTTTTTCTCTCCCTGGGCCTCCACTGAAAATGGGTATTACCAAGTCAGATTTTTCCGATAAACAAAGACAAATAAATAAATAAGCACTATTCATACGGAGGAGAGACTAGAAATGGTATGGGAACCACAGTGAGGAAGAGTCTTCTGATGACAGTGAGGGACATCATCAGAATTAGTGATAGACTCATGGCAATCAGGCTCCAGTGTAAAGACGTGGCACTACTCATAATCTTAGACTGTGCCCTAAAGCAGCATTGCAGTAGTGAGGAAAAGCTTGAATTCAGGCAGCAGTTACAAGAACAACTAGATAAAGCAGGACAACATAAACTGGTGGCAATAATAGGACACCTGAATGCTCATGCTGGAACTGAAATAACAGGATATAAAGACTGATGGAGTCCATATGGGTCGGGCAACATGAATAAGGAAGAAGAGGCCATTCTAGATATCAGCCTGGCAAATGGGTTGATGGTGGTCTAAACATGGTTAGCTAGTCATCAATATGCGACTCAGGTAGATTTTCTCCCAGTAAGGAAATGGCATTGGGATAGAATCAGAGATAGCAAAGACATCCCCAGCGAAACAGTTGGCCCACAGAATAAACCACTGGTGGCCACAATCAGCTGCAAGCAGTGGTCAGAGAAAGCTCCAAGTACATAGACTAGGCTGTAGACTTGGAAGTTAAATGAAGTGAAGGAACAAGAGTTTATTCAAGACTCTAAGAAGAAGAATGGCAGCATCTCAAAAAACAGTACGTGTGAAGACTATACAACAGACACACGGCTGAGCCGGGTATGGAAGTTAAGATACACAAGAAAAATTGGTGGTGGAATGCAGAAGTCTAGGAGATTATCAAAAAAAGGAGTGCAGCCAAAAATGGGTGACAGAAAAGATTGATTAGACTAAGAAAGAATACTGGACGACAGTCACAATAGCAAAGAACAAGGCATCAGAGGCACAATTAACAACTTCTGTAAAGTGATTCAGCAGATGGCACAATGAAACTCTAGTAAGCTGCAATGCAAAAAACATAAAAAAGAAAGACACCATTCATAATGGATACCAGCAACAATCTGCTCACCAGTCCACAGGGCATTAAAGGCAAATAGATGGTGTACTTCCAGCAACTTCTAAATGAAGAAAATCCCACAGAAGCTGTATTATCCCATACACAACCTACACTGAAAGAACACCCCACCCTAGAAGGCGTTAGGACAGCATTAAGGAAAATGAAGTCAGAGAAAGCAGCAGGTGCAGATGAGGTCACAGCAGACATAATCAAGATGTTGGGTGAGTTAAGGGAGAAATGTCTCCTGAGGGCACTCATAGCAGTATAAAGAGAAAGGTGCATCCCAGACGGCTGGACAATAAGCATTCCAGTTCCAGTGTACAAGAACAATGGATATATTCACAACTGAGGGGAGTACACAGGTATCAAACTCCTATCACACTGCAAGAACATGATGGAAATGCACAAAACAGAAAGATGGGAGAAGAGCAGTTCTGATTTAGCTTGGGATGCAGCACAGCTGACTGGATGGCTACAGTGAGATATATAGTGGAGAAGAGGCCAGACATGAAGAAAACGTCAAAATGGGAATTCCTAGACTTGGATAAAGCATATGGCATGGTTCCAAGAAAGCTTATTTGGGCAGTCCTGTGATAGCTCAAAGTCCCAGAAACATTGGTAAAATTAGTGCAGGTTATGTAAAAGGACCCAATGACACAAGTACCAGCAGCGCTCAGACTCAGAGGTGGTACGCAGTGAGAGTGGGTGTGCATCAGGTTCAGCTCTGAGCCCTCTGCTGTTCATATTGGTAACGGACTACATTACCAAACAGGTTGAAGGGAACAGATCAGTAAAGCTGCTGTATGCAAATAATGAGGCATTACAAGCAGATTCTGGACAGGAATTTCGGCAAATGATGGAGGAATAGAATACAAAACTGAAGGTATTTGGGATAAAATGGAGTACAGAAAATACAGTCATCATTGCAGCACACGTGGAAATCAGAAGAGATTTACAATTGACACAGAAGGGAAAATAGTAGAACAGATTAACAGTCTCAAGTATATGGGAAAGGTGCTTTCAGAGACGAGAAACCTGAATGAGGAGGTCAAAGGTAGGGGTGGTGTGTCAGAAGAATGCCAAAGAAGCTTAAAAGCATGGTGTACAAAAAGTACAGTTGTGTACACTTACCATAAATGTAGATGTTCAAGTGTTTTCACTGTTGCAGTCATTACATTTGGGTAATATGCTGGCAGGTTGCCCTCAGTCGGCCTGATTAACAAAGTCTTGGGTCCTGCGTCGGTTGTTGTCCCTTCTTCCAGGACGTCAGGTCGTCAGGAGTATAAAACATGCATCCGATGCCATTACATCAGTTTTTATTGCCCCAGACGTCAGGTGCCCCCCTAATGGGGAGGCAATAAAATTAAAAAAACACAAAACTATACCTCCAACCAAAAGCAAATACACCAAAAACGGCTTTTAAGCATAGTAAAAGAAAGTAGAGGTATAGCTAGAGAAAAGTAGGGGGCTGCAGGGAGGGTAACCATGACTGCAACAGTGAATACACTTGAACATCTACATTTATGGTAAGTGTACACAACTGTATTATGTTCTTCGTGTTTCACTGTTGCAGTCATTACATTTGGGTAGATTCCCAAAGCTATGGTTAGGAGGAGGAGTTTATACAGCATTAGGGCCAGCTATAAGGCCCTGCAAGACAGCAGTGGCAAAACCAGCTCTGGATTTAGAGAAAATTGTTAAATGACAATGCTTGGTGAAAGTACGTACAGAACTCTAGGTAGCAGCTTTTAGAATATCCCTGGTAAGAACACCTCTGAGAACAGCTACAGAAGTAGATGCAGCCCTGGTGGAGTGAGATCTGATCCCCTGGGGGATAGGTTTTCCATGGTGCTTATAGCAATAATGAATGCAATGGCTTATCCATTTAGAAATGGTTTGTTTTGAAACAGCCTTCCCCTCTGTCCCTGCAGCAAATGCTACCAGCAATTGGTCAGAGTTTCTTTGAGATTTAGTCCTGTCCAAGTAGAATCTAAGTTGTCTGTGCACATCCAAGGAATGCAGAATCCGTTCCCCTTTGTTCTGTGGATTGGGAAAGAAGGTTGGCAAATGAATGGACTGATTAAGGGCCACACTGGAAACTACCTTGGGCAAGAAGGATGGATTGGTCCTCAGAGATACCCTGTCCGCATGAAAGATGATAAAAGGCTCCACTGCCATAAGGGCCTGTAATTCAGATATCCTTCTAGCTAGTCTGCAGCGCAGCAGGCTCAAAAGGAGGTAGTGAGAGCTTCCCAAAACAAAGTTAAAAGGTCTCAGGGGGGGGGGGAGCTTCCGGTGGTCTTAAGTTCTTTGCCCCTCTGAGATAATGCTTGAGCAGGGGATGAGAGAAGAGGGGTGGGTTCTGTGTTATAGTGAGCTGAAATAGCTGAAGCATGGATTTTAATAGAGGAACAATACAGGGCCTTGTGAAGCATCTCAGTTAAGTATTGCAAAATCTGAGGTAAGGTGGGCGCTGCTGTACTTAACCCTAAAGATTGATTCCAGGCACAGAATCTTTTTCATTTGTCAGCATAAGATTTTCTAGTACTAGGCCTTCTCGCCTCCAAGATGACATCCATCACAGGTTTGCTGAGGGATGATAAAGGTGAATTTAAGTGATTAGCCAGGCTGCAAAGTTCAATGTGGGAAGCTGAGGGTGCAGAATTTGGTTCTCCTGCTGGTACAGCAAGGAAAGGGTCTGAGGCAGGTGCCGTGGAGATATTTGTGACACACTGCGCAGGCGTGGGTACCAGTGTTGGGGTGGCCAGTCTGGAGCAATCAAAATCATTCTTGGTTTGTCCTGTTTGACTTTTAGCAGAACTTTGGAGAGCAGAGGCAGAGGGGTAAATGCGTAGACTGATAGGCTTTTCCAGCTGAAGGACAGAGCATCAACTTTCCAGGCTTCTTTGTGGGGAGTCCTTGTGCAAAACTTGCCCAATTCGTAGTTCTGAGGGGAGGCAAATAGATCTATGTCTGGGCTCCTCCATTTGCTTGTCAACATGTTACAAATCCGCGGTTCCAGTTTCCACTTGTGTGGGTCCATGAGATTTCTGCTTAGTCCATATGCCAGTGTATTCAATTTTCCTGGCAGGAACTGAGCTTGTAGGTGCACTTGGTAGCTCAAGGCTGTGTTCCACAATGCCATGGCTAATCTGCAGAGGGGGTAAGAATATGTACCCCCCTGCTTGTTTATGTACCACATAACCGTGGTGCTGTCAGTCTTTACCATTAGTTGTCCTGGAAGAATGTGGTCCTTGAAAGCTGTCAGAGCATTCTGTACAGCTAACATTACTTTTTGATTGATATGTAGGTGCATTTGATTTGGGTTCCATTTGCCCTGAATGCACTTCCCTGCCAGGTGAGCCCCCCATGCATAGTCTGATGCATCTGTAGTTAGGGTTTGGGTGGCAGGGGGTAGTGTGAATGGCAGTCCTTTGTTTTGATGGCAGGCCTCTGCCCACCATAGGAATTCCAGGCGTAGGCAAGGTATGATAGGAATCATTGTTTCCAGGCTGTGACAATGTTGACTCCATAGACTTTTAAAGTACCACTGTAGTTTCCTCATATGCAGTCTTGCATATGGAATTAGAAGAATGCAGGAGGCCGTGAACCCCAAGGCTTGCAGTATTTGTCTTGCAGACAGCAGGGTTTTTGTGGCCACTTGTCTGAAGTAAGTTACCAAATGAATTTGCTTATCTGGCATGAGGAAGGCCATCTGGGCAGTTGTATTCAAGCTTGCACCCAGGAATGTAATCTGAGAGGGTACGAGTTGTGATTTATTTTCGTTTATGGTGTACTCCAGACAAGTTAGAACCCTTTTTACAAATGCTAGATGATTTAGAAGTATGCCCTGGTTTTCTGCCTGAATTAGACAATCGTCCAGGTATGGATATATTTGAATATTTCTTTGCCTGCAAAATGTAATAACTGGAGCCAGGCACTTTGTGAAAACCCTGGGCACAATAGACAAGCCAAAGGGCAGTGCAGAGAACTGATAATGCAAGTAGCCTGCCTTGAAGCGTAGGTATCTTCTGCAAGATTCCCTGATTGGGATGTGCAGGTATACTCCTTTTAAATCTAAAGTTGCCAACCAGGCATCTTTGCCTAGCATAGGAAGTAACTGGTGAAGAGTCAGCATCTTGAATTTTGGAATGTCCAGAAAGGTGTTTAGAGTAGACAGGTCCAGAATTGGAAGCCATGATTTCTCTTTTCTGGGTACCAGAAAGAGCCTGGAATAGAAACCTTGTCCCTTTTCCTCTTCTGGCACTGGTTGAATAGCCCCCATGTTTAAGAGGGAAAGTACTTGTTTTTGAGCCTCTGCCCACTGATTTGGGGGCAGGTCTGGCCACCCGTTTGGTGTTGGCAACGTGTGGAAATGAAATCTGTATCCCTGGGGCACTATATTTAAAACCCATTTGTCCTGGGTTATGACTTCCCAGTTCTTTGCATGAAGAGCAATCTTTCCCCCCAAAGGGGCTTCTAAAAGATAAATGCTTAGTAATTTTAAAAGAAAGTCATTGAGACTGTTTACCATAGGGGGGTGTCTTGCTATTTCCAGATTTGGAAATGGAGGCCCCCCATTGCTTAGTTCTGAGAGTCCCCTGGGACTGAAACCTGGTGCTTTTGAAGTGTCTGGGTGTGGCTTGAGAGGATCTGGAAGGAGCTGGAAAAGACCAATTCTTAGTAGGCCAGTGCCTACTAAATCTTGGAGGTTGCACTTGTAAGAAATCTTTAACAGTTTGCATAGATTTAGCTTTATCTTCCATCTTTTTTTAGAACTTCTTCAGCCTTATTGCCAAACAGACGGTCCTGATTTAAAGGAGCATCCAACAATTTCGCTTTAACATGATCAGGCAAAGATTGCTCCTTAAGTCAAGCATGCCTTCTAAGCACAAACCCAGTAACAGCAGCCCTGCAGGAGGCCTCTAATGAATCAAAACCACATTGCAAAGTACGTTTTCCAACATGTTCAGCAGAATGCAATAAATCCTGTAAATCTTTATTTTCCACACAGTCAGGAAACAACATCATTTTCTGTTTAAGCAGTCCAGTAATATGCTGTTGATATTTTAACATATGAAATTGGTAGTTTAAAGCCCTGATTGCCAAGGTTGCAGAAGTATAAACCTTCTTACCCCATCTATCCAGCGCCCTGGAGTCTCTATCAGAAGGGGTAGGATTTTTTGCAGTAGAAGCCTTAATGCCCTTGGGCCCATGAGAAATGGTTTCTGGATCTGCAACAGGATTCTTGAAAAGGAACTTGTGGGAGTCAGGAACACTGTAGTATCTGTCAGGTTTACTAGGAGCCGGAGGCAGGGAACCAGGGGCCATACTGGATTCCGAAAACACATCAACAGTGTCTAGTGCAGGAGGTATAGCCAAGGGCCTATGCTGAGGTAGAAGAAGTAAATCCCTAAGTCTCTTTTTTGAATCAGAAAATTCCTGCCTTTCCCAGTGGAAATGCTCCCTTAAGGCATGCATAGTTTCCGCATAAGAAAAATCCTCAGGAGGGGAAGCAGAGGGAATGGAATCCTCTGCATCAGAATCCTCATAAGTAGGTATGGACAAATCCAGGTCATTAGAAGAATCAGAAGAAACAGAAACCTGATCAGAAGATTCATAATCAAGCTCAGCCCTAGGCCTCTTGGTAGGGGTGGGGGTTGACTACCCCTGATTAGAGTAATTACATCTTCGGACATTTTGATTATTGGTTTATTAGGCATAGGGTTGAACATGTGGCCTGGGCGTCGGTTTTTTAGACATAGATCGAGATTTAGGCCTTAGTAATGAAGGTGGAGTCGATTTAATATGCAAGTCTGTAGGCCTGAATACACCCTCAGAAGCCGGTGCCTGCACAGCGGCTCCAGACCCATCCAAGGTAGAGACATCCGCGGGTTCCATTGGTGAAGCCTCTCACGGCATACCGGACGCCGAATGGGTCTCAGTAGAGGCCTGCGAATCAGAAGTAGCGGGTATCAGGGGCTGTGAAAGCGCCTCACTGAGTACCGGCGAACTGACGACTGGCTTAGGAGAAGCGTCGTCGGCAGTTTTGGACCTTGGCAGCCTGTCTCTGTCTTTATCTTTGTGGTTTTTTGGAATCCCAGTAGTTGGATGGCTAAACTACGACATTTCTGGATAATTAAACTGAGAACCGAAAAATTTAGAGGCAAAAATGTACCAACGATGGATAGTGCGCTGATTAAACAAAGCACAAAACCGACAGCAAGGTATGTCGTGGTCAGGGCCTAAGCAAGGAATATAGTATGAATTAAAATCTTTGTGAGGTATTTGCTTTTCACAAGTAATGCAATTATTAACTTTTACTGACATCGGTAAGGGGCAAGAAAAAGTTTCCCCAATGCAGTACTTAGCTTTAAGTTGAAGACTTCAGTTCTGAAACTCGAAAACGAAAATTTCAGGAGTTGGCCAACCGGCACTTGCGAACTGCTTCTGCTTCGGGCACCGCACGGCAAGAAAGACTGATGTAATGGCATTGGACGCATGTTTTATACCCCTGATGACCTGACGTCATGGAAGAAGGGACAGCAACCGACACAGGACCCAAGACTTTGTTAATCAGGCTGATTGAGGGCAACCTGCCAGCAGATTACCCAAATGTAATGACTGCAACAGTGAAACACGAAGAACATCAGTGGTGTGACCAGTACAGCTGTATGGTACAGAAATCTGAGCAGTGAAGTTTAAGAAGCTAGAAGTGATGAAGATGAAGTGTCTTTTGACTGTGGTGGGATGCTCACTGTGGGACAGATGAAGAAATGGTGATATCTTAGCAGATGCCAAAGTAGCTCCAATTGCAGAGAATATATTACAATGGTTTAGAGACATGTGCAGGAAAGCAGAAGAGAATTTGGGAGAAGTAGAAGAAGACCAGAGGAAATGAGGATGTCTAGCAAGGAATGATGAATTGCATGAGAGTAACTTGGCTACAGTCAGGCTTGACTCTCAAAGAAGGTAGGAGAGAGGCAATGACTCGAGAGAGTTGGCAATAATTAACACAACACCCTGACCCCTGTAGAAAAAGGGGAACAAGGAGGTTAATAATGATGAATGCTGATGATGTTGATGTCAGAGTCTCATATACATATAATGTGGTCTAGCCTCCTGGACACTGCTGTGCAGCCTCAAAGTAAAAGCTGTTAAAAACTGGCAGCAGGCAGTTGGAAGCCTCAACATGTTATGCATACTTCTGAACTTAACTAAAAATATTACAGAGAAAATGAGCTTAGATATATTCAGTGTCATTCCAGTGTAACAGTAGCTACAGAATAGCAGATACACAGACAGATAAATAGAGAGATAAAGACCAAAGGAAGCAAGAACTCCAAGACAGTGTATGGAATACCCAAGACAGACAAAAAATAAATAATAATAATAATAATAATAATAATAATAATAATAATAAATAAAATAAATTCAGCTCTATTTAATATGTGACCTCCACTGAATACACTAACAACAGACACTGGTTTCACCCTACTGCTTTATCAATGTGATGGGCTCTGTAAAGTCCAAAGAGTAGGACAGTATAATGAGAAGGGAGCTTCAAGGGTTAAGAATGCTGTCTTCTCTTTGGCTTCAGGGGTGAGTGGAATCTTGTAGTATCCCTTGGTTAAATGTATGATACTCAGAAATCTTACATAGCCTAGCATCTGAGCTCATTTATATTTGGCAAATGGACAAGTGCCAAATTTGGAAAGGGCACTAACTTTTTAGAAATCATTACAAAATCATATAGAGACCTACTACTTAGGCACTAAATCCAGTCTACCAAGTACCTCGAGCAATGGCATATAAACACCAAATTGTGTAGTTGGGCTTTGTCCCTGCAGCAGCCTCACTTAACCATTAGATTCAGGTCTAGAAACAGCAACAAAAATGTAGATACGTTTTACTGCTCCCATACCCCATCCAATTCACTACAGAAATATAGTTCAGTGTTGAGAGTGGGGACTGTGTCACAGACTCATAGCGACTTTCTCAAAATGTCAGAAATATTGTTTTGATGTGATCTATGTACACGAAATATTATGGAAAACACTTTGCGGTCATATGTGCAGACAACATATTACAGTACTTAGTCTTATGTGAATCATCTGTGTTGTTAAAAGGAGAGTTGGGAGTCTACAATGCTAGAGATGATTGTATCTCAGAGACTGGCATTTTGGGACCAAGTATGAAGACCTTCAGTGGCCTCTGAGTAGAAGAATTTGTATAAAACACTAGGAGAATTAATGGAGATCCTGTAGATCTACTCAAGGAGAACTAGAAGCCTAGCTGTAGATTTTCTCGAGACATACCAGCAGCCTTACTGTGGATGACCAGTGCTGCAATACCAAGCCTCTAAATTGTAAGGAACATTTTGTTTTACTGCAAGACTTTAAAACTGGACTAACAGATACAGAACTGAACTCTTGAGTAACCAGAAGCATGTTAACCCAAAGTGTGTTTTTTAATTTGAAAATGAACTTTGTCTTGACTTTTTTTTCTGTAAATATACTACACTTAACTTGAACAAACTATCTCGAGTATATTAGATCTGCTACAGTACACGGGAACACTGTGACAAGCTTTGTGTGCATTTTCTGTGATCAACAGTCATAAGTGTTATCACACAAAAAAAAAATATTAGTGAATAGCAGACACCTTCAAAAAAAATCTTTTAAAAGAACATTTTTGCAGAGGCTTAAGCCCCTGCACATCCTGTTACTTACATCGTCGCTAAAATGACTGTAAATATTGCATTTTAAGTTAGCGACTATGCATGGACCTTATGATGAGTATATCTAAACTATAAGTATTTCTACTGTTTACTAAACCAAGTTGTAGCTGAAACTAAGTCGCTAAACAGAGCTATATGTACATGGCGGCAACGTGTGCAACAGTATCAGTCAAGAATTGCATAGAACCAGAGACGCCAATACACTGTGTCTAAATCTGCATTTCAAATGTAATATAGTCTGTTGCTCATTTTTAACCTGAAACTGAATGTATTAACTGATAGGGCTCGAATCTGCTGGCCTTAGCGTGCCCACATAAAACTTGTTCTATTATATTAACAGTCGCTAGAGTATATCTGTAAAAGAAAAGTTGCACGACTAAAGTGTTTCTATCTGCAGTAACAACCGAGATTTATTTTATCATCAACTAGCTGCTACTATATAAGTTATATGATCTAAAATACTACTGTCCAATTACTAGGAAGCTACATTAGATAGAGTGTCAGTTGTTTTAATGTATAATTGTATAGCTCTTCTATATTTGTTACTAATACTGTATACAATGTTGTATGACTCCTATGGTATATGGAATTAATGGCAGCATGGTCTTTACTTTCTGCACTCTCCAATAGGGATAGTCCTCTTCGCATTCCCCTCGCAGACAAACTCCTACTCTTCTCCAGGTGCAAGGGAATAAATCTAATCTATACTGCACAGCATAGTTAAGCTTGGGTAGTCCACCGCGACAGAAAAATAAAAGAGAACAAGAGTAACCTCTTTCAAGAAACTAGATACGCTCTTGAAAGGTATCTATCCTATTCTAAGTACCCTCTATAAGGAAAAGCGTCTCTCAAATTTTATATATTAGCACTGTTTTATCTGACTGTTTGCTAGCGCTCTGGGTTCAACAAAAAGTAACAGTATCTACTTCAAAAATCACACTACAACAACTTATAAATCAGAATCAAACACACAGAAAAGTATATATCTAGTGTGCCAGTCGGCCTGTCTCTTTGCACGAGGTACAAATTTCAGTAAACGGCAGCTTACAATATATTGTGGCCTTAACCTACATGCATTTGAACAACTTAGTTATTTGGATAAGCCCCGCTCCGCTCGCCCTTGCTGTGCTCGGGCTCGCTCCGCGCCCCACCCTGCCCCCATATCCCACCCGCCCCCAGTACCCCTAAATTTATACTTAAGAGTCCCCACCCCCTCATTATCTCCTAGCCAATCGTATGCTATCTCCTCACTGGATATCACCACACCCTCTAATTTTTTACGTTTTTCTTACTGAAGCACCGAAATTCCAAAAAAATGAAACCCACTCAACCCAACTATAGGAAGTCAATAGTATATACTTTAATTCTTACGATACCAATTTTTACTATTACTTACCTAGCTACCAAATATGAAGACCAACTCTACTCAGGGTACCACTACCCAATTTGTCATACCCGTTCTGCCCTACCCAAACCCAGCAATAGACCTGACACTCAACAATTAGATTGTAAAACTCCTAAACCTATTTATCATTATCGCTATAAACTCAAACAAAATCACCTCAAGTCAATAAAGGAACTAAAATTACTACTGAAGCTAATTAAACTACTAGAATATCTCAGAAAAAATATCACTAAATATGAAGATATCCACCCCAACCCTGGTCCCACAACCCTCAATAACTCTAACAAACCATCAACCAACTCCCTCCAAATTTTCCACCTAAATATAAGAAGTATCGATAACAAATTGCACAACCTACATGCACTATTAGCCACACACCTTCCAGACATAATTTGTTTAACAGAAACATGGCTAAAACCAGGGACCAAAGATAATGAAATTTTGCCACCTGGCTACAATATATACAGGATAGACTGCTTAAAAAAAAGGGAGGAGGCATTGCCGTTCTATACAAAAACAATCTAAATCTAACTTTAAACAGCACCCAACCACCTAAAATCTCCAACGCCGAAATACTTGCCTTAAAACTACAACTAAATAAAGAAAAAAGCATAAATCTCATTACATTGTATATCCCCCCTGGGAACAATGTAGATACACTGGAAAATATACTAGATTGGCTAAATAACAACTGCCCACAAGAAACCATAATTATGGGTGATGTCAACATTGATTGGAACCTGTGCTCTAAAGAATCTAACCCTATCCACGTTAACCTTTATGGATATTCCCAGATCATAAACACCTCCACCAGAATTGGTAATACAAAACAAAAAGAAAGTATTCTAGACTGGATCCTAATAACTTCCCCACCCCACATATACAAGTCCGGGACAGCTCCAAATGACCTTAGTGACCACCTCATCACATATATCAGGAGAAACAAAACAGGACTCTCCAAAACCCCCTTGTATAGGTCAGTTAGAAATAAGAAGCAGTTCAACCTTTTAAAGTTTTTGTCTGAACTTAAATCTTGTAACTGGACTAATCTTATATATCTCCCTCTAGAGGAAGCAGTATCTACTTTTAATGCTACCTTCCTAGCCATACTTGGTACTCACGCTCCTAGAAGAGTAATTAAAATTAAAACTAATATTGCACCCTGGCTCACAAAAGAAACTAAATCTAAAATTAAAATTAGAAATAAAACATGGGAAAAATGGCGCTCAACCGAACTACCACTAGATCGGATAAAATTCCAGCAGGAAAGAAATGCAACAAAAAAATCCGTACTAGCTGACAAAAAAAACTACTATTCCCAACTACAAGACAAAAATCATGACAATCCTCAAAGATTCTGGGCTGGTCTCAACAACCTTCTTCACCCTGGCAAATGCTCCACTCCTACGCCAGAAAAGGTATCTGATAAAACCCCAACAGAGGTAGCCAATACTTTCAACTCTTTTTTTACAGAGACTATCCAAACATTAGCTAACCAACTAACTGCCACCTGCTGCCATATAACCAAAAACACCCCTGAAACCACAACTACTTTTAATCTACAACCTGTCACCACTTCCATTATAAGATCCTTACTACAAAAACTCAAACCTACTACCCTCTCTGCTGACCAACTCCCTGCCGAATATTTACAATTAGCCGCTGATGTAATAGCTTACCCCATAACCATGCTAATTAATCGTACCATCAAGGAATCTAATATCCCCTCAATATGGAAAATATCCCATGTCATACCACTCCATAAGGGTGGTTCATCCACTGAATTGTCTAACTATAGGCCAATAGCTATAATGTCCCCTTGGCCAAAATCATGGAAAGATGCATACACAAGCAATTACTTCACTATCTCACCCAGAACAATCTACTAACCAGTTCTCAACATGGTTTCCGTCCGAGCCACAGCACCACAACGGCCCTGCTCTCCTTTACGGATACAATTAATCTAAACCGCAATAACAAAAAATGTCATCTGCTCTCTTTCTAGACCTCTCAAAAGCATTTGACATGGTCAACCATCAGCTACTTCATAATACTCTACAGAATCTCAACTTGGACAACCTTATGTTGGACTGGTTTAAAGCCTATCTCTCAGGTAGGAAACAAGCCGTTCTCTGGCATAATAAACTTTCTAATCTCCTACCAAATAACATTGAGTTCCACAAGGGTCCATACTAGGACCACTTCTTTTTTCTGTCTTTATCAATGACCTCCATAAATCCATCCCCGAGGCAAAATGCATACAGTACGCTGATGATTCGACATTAGTATGTTCGGATACATCTATAGTTAAACTTCTAGCTAAAACCCAAACCTGCTTTACAGAAGTTGAAAAATGGCTAGCAGGACGTCAGCTAATCCTTAATCCAAATAAGACAAAATTACTACTCTTTCATCCAACCCATAAACTTCCCAACACTACCTTCACCATCATATCAAACAACGGGACAATCATTACTCCAGATCCCCATACCAAACTACTAGGTGTGACCATTGACAATAAACTCAAGTTTAACACCCATATTAATCTCACTATTAAAACCGTGAATAAGAAATTAGGATCACTATATAGAATCAAATCCTTTCTCACTCCCACAACAAAAGTGACCATTGCACGCACACACTTACTCTCTACACTCCTCTATGCTTCCCCCGTATTCAACAAGCTTAATAAAACTGAGCTGAATAAACTCTCATGTTCTTATAATCATATTGCCAGATTTGCTACGGGTTTGCCATATAGAACCCACCACTGTCAAAACCTAAAACACCTAGGTTGGATAGAACTTCCAAACCTCCTACAACAATCCCAACTTATCGAAGCATTTAAAATACTGAAATATCCGGATAAAACTCCAGCACTCAAGAACCTAATTGTACCATATACTAATCTAAACAGGCTACACTCCTCTAACTTACCACTTATCCAAAAAGTAAAATCCAATAACTCAGGTGGGGATGCTATTTTCACTAATGTCATTGCCAAAATATGGAACACCCTTCCCTCTAGTATCACCACCATCACCTCCTTACATAACTTTAAAAAAAGTCTATTCCTATATTTCAAGTAACATTGGCTATGCCAATGTTCACATCCAGACTAAACCTCCTTCTATATAACTGTCTTAAAAACTTCTCTCTTCCCTACCCCACATCCAGATCCCCCCCCCCATATAGCTGTCTCAAATTTTCTCTCCCTACTACCTTCTTCTCTAAGTACTCTATCTCCTCCTATATCTTCACCCAAGAATCCTTTCTCTCCTTTACTTCTCTAAAAGGAAACAAATAATGTTTACTTTCTGCATTACTTAATCAATTGCTGACTTAATGACTTGATTTTTGTGTTCCTCTCGCGTTTATATAAGCAAGTGTTTTGTTAATCTCCTTTTTTCTGTTTGTATATAGTATAACCAGTGTACTACTTCATTATCTGATCTTGCTCCTCTCCATATTGGAGCTGATCCAATTGTTTTCCAATGTGATATCTTACTCTCCTGAATGTAAACCAATGTATATGTGGAGCTTTTCTCCCCGGGCCTCCGCTGAAAATGGACATGTATCCAGTCGGATTTTTTTTTCCCGGTCAACAAATGTAAAATAAAAATAATAAAAAATATGACTGTTCCAAGATTAATATATCTCAGGAAAAGGAAAAACTGGAGACTGCAACCTCAACCTTAAAATGTAAAAGCCAGCATTTGCACATTAGTGATGCCACATAAGAGTGCTAATCACTAGAGTGCTGAACACAAATCTGGCACCTTTTATAATTTGTTTCTGCTCACTTCTCTCAAGGAGAATGGGCAGGGGGGTGTCTCTCAGGGCTGTGAATCCCATTATGGCTTTTCTGGTAAAGGCTGGGGGCCTAAGAGTAGGTATCTGGTATGAAGAGGATCACAGATGCTAGCAGGGTTACACGTCCTTACATAAATGAGAAAGGATCATTCCCATGCAGGCCTCTCAGCACATCCACTGCACATTTTAATTTACAACTTTTTTGTTTGTTTTTATTTTGCTCACATTTTACAAGGAAAATGGACAGGGGATGTCTCCCAGGACTGTGCAACCATTTACAGATTCTACAGAGGAAAATGCAGACCTAACAGGAGGCATTTGCTTTAAATGAGAATGGAAGGATTACACGTTTTACATAAATGAGAGCAGAATATGTTCCATGCCTAAAAAGCTGTTAATACATTTGTCACACCTGAGTGGTACAGTGTGTGTTGGAATATTTACTTCGTAGTTTTGGAAAGCTGGCTCACTTCATCACTTAATATTCTGGATTGATACGGTAATGACTCCTTTGCTGTGCAGGAGCAGTCAGACATATTCATACCCGATACCTTCTGCAAAAGACAGAGCTATGTTATGGTGCACAGTTCTGAAACCATATATTCATAAGTTTAACATGCCATTCTTTTGTAATAAAGAAATCAATAAAATAATCATGTCAAGTTACAGGATATACCCACAATCATTATTCACCATGAATCCACTTGTTTCTATAATGGACAGTATTATGCATACAGTGGGTTAAGTTGTATCATTTTCAGATTTTGCTAAAATATTAAAACTATCCAGCTTCATATTTTGCCCAGAAATTAAAATAATATGGCTATTACCTTTATAAAAGTTCTTCTGTGAGGAATAATAGTACATCACTGGTATAATGCAATGGTCTCGATTATAGTTTGAAAGCAGTGCATAAAGCAAGTATCAGCTGCATGCCTCAGATAATTTCACATACAGCAGGCTCATGCTAATACTTACATGCCTCATATATGACATCCCTGATTGCTGCAGTAAGCACAGAGAAGCCATGCACTGCATGCATCTTAAGGGTCAGATAAACAGGAATGGCAGTATGTAATTGAAAAACTAATTAAAAAGGTACCTCTTTGTGGCAGAAAGCATAACTCACAAAATAAAAAACGGTGTTTTTCTCCTTGTTTATAAAGCAATTCCTAGATTAAAATATATTGAATTTTATCTCCAGTTTTGTTTAGTATAAAACTCATACTGGGTAATTTCATCCCTCTCCCCTAGGGAACATTGTTTCCCGTATAGATACCTATTTTGCCTACTGGGCAAGCCTTCTCTGTTTGGCACAGAAGCACGTACTACATTATATATTATATGCTAGAAAATGATATGAAAGCAGATATAATGAAGTACTAAACCAGACACCTTTAAGTGGTAAAGCACATAATTTCAACAGTAACCTGAAGTAAATTAAATGGAATGAAAAATAATAATACAAAAGACTGAAAATTTCAAAAGAATAGGTCAAGAGTGAGAAATATTACAGAGTGGATACACGGTTTATCTTGGCAATAAAATGGTTACAAGGATTAATGTACTATATACAGGCTTCTGATGGATATTTTCTGCCTATTTTAATCCATGCTATCTACTAAGATACAGTTCTACTTCAACTACAGTATCACCTCAAATACGACAATTAGCACAGTTTTTGTCTTTGCAAAAGAATATCATGTTCCAGCCTTACTACTTTGCTTAGTATTAGCTATGTATTATGTGGAAGAAAATGCTAAAGTGCTTTCGCTGTTCGCATTGTTTTGCAAGCTGCAACAATTGAATGTATTTCTACATATTCATATATTTTATGCAATGCAAACGTGCAAGAAATAAAATGTTTTAGTTTATCAACAAGCATTCTTACACATTAAAATATCACTGTTGATTTCCTGGCACCGTACTGCATCTAGGATATTTTTATGGCAGGTTAAAAAAGAATTGAGCAGAATCTAGACGTAAACACATTTAAAATATTAAAGAGAAGTCAAAATATATTATTGACTCATTTCAACTAAAATAATCATCAGTTTTGTAAACTACACTGGTATTAAATGTGAACCTAATACCCTTTTATACAGTGACCCACTACAACGACTGTTAGGAATAACACTGAATCCAAGTCATGGTGTCTACCTAAGCTCCTCAGCCCTTTAAACGTTATACATTCTGTATTATTTATCTATTATTAACTGATTTTTCCTAATCTAGAAAGGTCCACTGAAACAATAATGCCCCTTTTGAGTAATAGCCTGTAGAAGGGCTACAAAACAAAAGATAATGTGGTATACTTTTACAAGTATCAGTGCTTCAATGCACCAAGAAAAATATAATAAGGAAAACATATAAATTAAATTGTGCAATATAGGTTTATTAATATTCTAAAAATATGCATGCTGTTTTCACAAACATATCAGCATGCCTGTTTTAAATCCATCATTACTCCTGGAAATAAATTTGGTAGTTATGCCAAAAATGAGTATTACTGTGGCTAACAGCTACTGAACTAGCAATTGTCACAGCTGCTATGTTTCTATGTTGCACATTTTCATCTTTAATGACAGCTACTGTACAAACATATGCAGCTGACATTCGGAGTGCAACAGCACTAAAAGAGAAGAAAGTGTAACACAGAAAAATAGCACTTGTGACTGCTATTAGCTTGGTAGCCAGCTGCTGTGCCAGAATTAAGTATCACTGTGACTACCAGCTACCAAATTGACAGCAGTCACAGATGCTGTTCTCTGTCATGGAAATTCTTCTGTTTAATTGCTGTCTGAAGGTACTGCATACGTTTGGACTGCAGCAGCATTTAAACGGAATCCCCTATAGCATTTTATTCTGCTCTGTTCCCTCCCTCTTCACAAAAAAAAAAAAAAGAATTACTTAATAGTTTCTTGAGCTGCTCTTACATAACTGTCTTCTACCTTAATACCTTAATTTGCTGTTCTGTGGGCTTTTAAGTGTTCAAGTGCTCTTATTTGATTTTTTCATAAACTTGTTTTTGTCATTTTTAACTTATCTGCATTTATTTAAACTGTATTTGCCTTAATTTTGCTACACACTCAAGTGTGCTAGCTTGTACCGCATTTAAAGTGTTTTTGCTACTGTCATTAGCTCATTCTTTCTAATACTGAGAGAGCTTTTTGAGAAAGCCAACACACTTAAAAAAAAAAAAAATATATATATATATATATATATATATATATATATATATATATATATATATATATAAATTCCAAGCTTGTTTTCTGCCTTTCCTAGTAGTCTAATCCAGATACAGATTTGCTGCATCCAGGACGGCCATTTGGGCAGTTTTTCCATCTCTTTCAACTTTCTGGTTTAAAAGCCTGCATTTGCGCTTGCTTCCCACCTTCTCTGTAACTAGTTTAGTCCAGATACAGATTTGTTGTATCCAGGACTGCTTGTAAGCTTCTGTGCCCACAAGCCTTTCTGTGTTGGAGGGAAGCCTTGTAGCTTATCAGTGGGAGTGGTAAGCACTAGGTAGCCTATCTACAACAAGATCCAGATTTTTAGTTTTAGCACTTGAATTTGCTTATCCGTGCTCAGCACTTGTTCAGAACTTGTTTTAAGCACTAAATAAATTACAAGTTACTACAGCACTCACCCTTCCTCATTACCTAGAGGAAAACAATTTTGGTACTTACTTTCCTCACTTGCTTAGAGAAAAACAGCTCTTGTACTCACTTTCCTCACTTATCTAGAGGAAAATATTTTTTTATTCAGGCATGTCCAAGGGCCAGCTCCCAGTGTTCTCTCCTGTCTAGCTGATGAATCTGGGCATCTTGGGGCAATGCAGCAATTGCCTCATGTACAAAGACAACCCTCTCCTCCTACCACCCAACACTACAACCTGTGAGAGATGCACTTATCTAGCCAAACTGGAGATAAAGCTCTCTCCAACCAAGACTGAACTTGATAGTCAAGAGGAGAAGGTAAACACTTGCAACACACCACACTCATCACATAGTCCCACTAAACCTACACCACCACAATCCACACATAGAAACACAAAAACATTTGCGGAGGCTCTCAGTAATAACCTGCTCAAGCAACAGAGACCTCCAAAGCAGAAATGCAAGCAACCTCCTATCACCAACATGACCTAAATGACACATAGCCCACAGACTCAGTGTGCCACTCAACCACAGCCCATAAGGCAAAACAACGTACCCAACACACTAGTCATAGGTGACTCTATAGTCAGGCACACTGATGTCCCACTCACCAGGCTAAACAAGAAGAAGGTCACTGTCAGCTGCCTGTCGGGTGCCAGGATCCGCCACATAACCCATGCACTCAGGTCACTCCACAAGTACAAATATGACTCTGTGATTGTCCATGTTGGTGTGAATGACCTGAGATGCACCTCGCTGGACTACATGAAAAGAGACATGGAAGAATTCTCCGATCTTGTAGCCCAGGCAGGTATGACCCTAGCCCTGAGTAGCATCCTGCCATCGCCCAGAATGATACTGCAGTACAAGAATAAAATGATTGACTTCAACAATTGGCTATGCTTCTGGTGTCATTATAAGGGGATCCAGTATCTGTCTGCCTGGGATGATATGGTCGACAGACCACAATGCTTTGCCAGAGATGGCTTGCACCTGTCACCCCTGGGATTCCGGATACTGTCAAAAGCTATTGCTGCCCCTATAGTGCCTTTTTTAGGCAAGGTTCAAATGACAAATTCACCACCATAACAGGAACAGGCAAGCAAAAACTGAGGGTAATGCTACTCAATCTTAGAAGTCTAAATCTCAAAATGCACTCACTCGAGGCACTCCTTAAAATGGAGAACATCGATGTCTGTGCAGTAACTGAGACCTGGTTCAAGGCTCCAGGGAGCACCCCTGCACTACCAGGCTAAAACTCATACTACACTTTTTGGCCATCTAACCTGGACCGGAACACCAAAGGCAGAGGTACGTCTATATTCATTAAGGATATCCACATCTCCAGGCTAGTTGCTCAGCATAATGCAGCAGAGGTTATCCAAGTGCAACTAACTCTGGGCAAAACTGCAATCCAAATTGTAGCTTGCTACAGATTTCTCACCATGCACCAGGATTCCCAATCCTCTTTTCTTGATATACTGGAAAATATTAGGGTTCAAGCAAACACCCTAATATTGGGCGATTTCAACTACCCCACCATTAACTGGGAAAACTACTCGTGCATACAAAATGATAGCCAGCACCAGGGACTCAAGCAAATAAACAATTTATTTCACCTTAGTTCAGACCGGTTTCGGCAACATGCCTTCCTCAGTGATAAAACATTGATTTCCCATATTCCTTACATAGCATACATGTCAATCATTATGACATCACTTCCTTAACAAAATAAACACATCAAAATATGCATAGAAGAATACAATACAATATGTCCTTATGTTAAGAATAATGTATCTACATATATCCCTTTCATTCTAAAATCTTTTTCTGGGAGATTCATAATTTGTCATTCAGCCCTGGATGGAATAACGCTTCCAATCTAATAATCCATTTTCTCTCTTTATTCGTTAAGATAGAATGCCAACCCTGTTTTGATGACCTGTTACCCCTAACTTGATCAATAATAATAAATTTAAAGTTAGCTGTTAGATGGGTTTGACAGTGTCTGTAAAGGGCATCTATGAGTCTTTTGTGACGTATGTCACTAAGATGTTCTGCAATACGTTGTTTCAATTGTTTAGAGGTCTGCCCTACATAAAAATCAGAACACTGACAGGTCACCAAATATACCACCCAATCCTGACTACAATTGCCAAAAGACTTTATATCAAACATTCGGCCAGTATTCTTGCTACTGAAAACTGTAGTTTTAAACATATACTTACAAAAGCTACAGTGACCACACGGGTAAGATCCAGTAAGTCTATCCCCTATGATAGACAGCTGTTGCTTATTCAAATAACCTGCTGATACCCTTTTATAGTGGGCAAAATAAGATGCTAGTGTTTTGCCTCTCCTATAAGAAAATTGGCAGTAGTTAGGCAAACATAAATCCAATTCCTCATTAGCTTTTAATATATTCCAATGTTTATTGATTACATCCTTTAATAAATTAACATTATTACCAAATGTCGTAACAAACTTGTAGCTTTTGTAACTAGGAGCTATAGTCAAGTCCCCAAATGATGTGGACATCCTACAGAAGGGCCTCACTGAGACAGATGCCTGGTGTCAGAGCTATGACCTCAAGCTCAATGTCAAAAAGTGCATTGTTATATCCTTTGGTAAAAACTCTGTAGCCATGAACTACCACACAGACGTCAGTTTTCTTAACACCGAATATGTGATAAGAGACCTTGGGACCCAGGTGGACAGTAGTCTTCCTTTGATAATCACATTGCCACAGTAGTCAAGAAATCCTTCTACATAGCGCACCTCATCACACAAGGGTTCTCATCCAGTTAAAAAGAGGTCATTGTTCCCCTCTACCTGACACTCATTAGACCCATTATAGAGTACAACGCCCCTTTTGGAATGTACCTCACAAGACATCTGCATCAGCTGGAAAGGCCACAGAAGTACCTCACAAAGAGAATTACTGGCCTCAAACAGATGCCCTACACTGATCGTCTCAAAAAACTCCAGCTTTACTCTGTAGCATCTCACCTACGCCGAGGTGATCTCTGCCTAACATATAAAGCTATGTCAAACCCAGAGCTGTTGAACATGCTACCACCTAAAGAAATCCCAATCCTTCCGAGCTACATGCTCTAGGGACCTAAACCTTGTCACCACAATAAACAGGACTTGCTGGAGGGATAGATTCCTGTCCCAGAGACTTCCCATACTCTGGAACAAGCTACCCATCTATGTCAAGCAAAGTTCCTCATTAACACTCTTCAAGAAAAATCTTGATGAGTGGATGGGAAATAGGAAATGTACCCCGGAGATCACTTCTGTAGCTCTGCTCGACAGGGGCACAGGAAATTAACTTTCTTGGGTTGGTGTAAGCCAGGGAACTTTGTTGGCTAGGTTTATTTAGGTCCTTGGGCCGATAGCCTAGTACCGACCTATGAACCTATAAGAAGACCCATAGGGTGGGAAAAAAATGAAACTAAACCACTGTGAATTATGCATTCATCACAACGTACATATTGAACATGTGCACAGTACAAGCTTTAGACGTCCCCTCAATGAAGGAACTGTGGAGGAACACTAAAGTCCATTTATATAATGACCGTATCTAGAAAAGGCAAGATTTTTTTCTTAAATTATATCATTAAAGGCAATAATTCACCCCGGTGTGAGTAACTCTGGATTTACCCATGCCAGGCTTTGTTTGTTCATCTGGACTTTACCCCTGCGAACAAACCACAACAACTGTGGGTAAATCCAGCATTACCCACATCAAGTCATGGATAATTGCTTAAATATTAGCTATCTCAACTTCAACATGAATCAAAATGAGTTGCAAATTATGAAATGAAAGTAGGCAGGTAAGAAATGGAAGCAGTGCAAAAAAGGCCTTGTATCCTTTTTGCAAAGTATATCTGTGGGCGTTCCAGTGGTTGCATGCATCTGGATCCGGGTTGCCAGACGTCCCTATTTGAGCGGGATTGATTGATTGATTGATTGATTGATCAGCAACCCGATCCCGAGTCCTGCACTGCTGGCTTACATCCCGGCAAAACAGCCCTCCGCTTTTTTTTTTTTTATTGGCCCGTATACCGGCATGCGGGCTAATCAAAAATCGCTAAACACTGAGCTGCTTGTGTTTAATGCAGAACACCAGGCAGTTCCGCATTAAACACAGCTCCGTTTTGCGAGTTTTTTGATTGGCTCGTATACCGGCATACGGGCCAATCAAAAACTGGTAAACACGAAGCTACTTGTGTTTAATGCGGAACTGCCTGATGTTCTGTATTAAACAGAAGTAGCTCCGTGTTTAAAGACCTTTTTTTTTTTTTAAGTCCTCACTTACCATGAAAGACCTTTTTTTTTTTTTTTTTTTTTGTCTCTACCTGGCCAGTCGGAAATCTGGCAACCCTGATCTGGATAGATACATGCCAAAGGGGGCATTGTATTCGATGGATGGCCTAGTGAGGGCTGAGTAAAGGGGAAAAAATAGCTGTGTAAAATCTTACCATAACCATAGATGTCCTTCTCTTCCATGTTGCAGTACTCTTAGTGTGGGATTCCCCACCTCAGGCGACCTATACAAAAGCTTAAGCCTGGTTGCTGTAGGTGTGTAGGATGTCACAAGTAAGGCCATAAACCAGGGACCTTAAATGTGACATCTGCATGCACATACCTCAGAACCTGAAGACCAGTCAGACAGTCCTAAAGAGAATAACAAGTGATGTCACCCAGAAGTGTCAAGTGTCATATGCTGACTAGTCTGCTCTTGGTCTAGAGCAGAGCTTCCTAGTGCCTAAGAGTTATGTCCATGGTTCAAACTAAATACAGGGGGTTGGAGGGAGGGAAGGAATGCTGCAACATGGAAGATAATGACATCTATGGTTATGGTAAGATTTTTACACAACTATTCTAAGTCCTTCTATTCCTATATTCTTAGTGTGGGAGAGGACCAAAGCTTAATTAGAGGGAGGGGTGGAGGTAGAAGTAGGAGATTCCAGAAATCCCTGCAGGACTGCTGTAGCGAAGCCTGCTCTGGAGATGTGGTCCAATATGTACTGTTTGATGAAGGTGTGAATTGTGGACCAGGTGGCTGCTTCCAGAATGGATGCTGAGTCCATCCCTTTGAGGAAGGCTTTGGAAGTAGCCATGCCTCTGGTGGACTGAGCTCTCACCCCTTGGGGTAAGTGCTTGCCATGGTGTAAGTAGCAGAAGGAAATGGATTTTCTGATTCAACATTAAATAGTTTGTTTGGAGACTGCCTTGCCCACAGCCCTGGGATGGAAGGAGACAAACAGTTGGTTAGATTTTCTGAAGGACTTAGTTTTGTCTAGGTAGAATCTAAGTTGGCTGTGTACATCCAGGGAATGGAGAATCCTCTCACTATTGTTAGTTGGAGGGGGAAGATGGTAGAAGGTGCATGGATTGATTTAAGGACAGTTCATTGACCACTTTAGGCATGAAGGAAGGGTTAGTGAGTCGAGTCACCCTATCCTTGTGAAGGGTAGTGCAGGCCGGGGGGCAGGCCATGAGGGCCTGTAACTCTGACACTCTCCTAGCAGAAATAATGGCCACCAGCAGTACAGTCTTCTATGTGCACATGTGTAAAGTAGCAGTGGTAGCTGGCTCAAAATGGGCCAGGGGCCAGTGTTAGTTTTTCCAGAACAAAGTTGAGGCCCAAGGGTGGTGGAATGGGTTTTCTAGGTGGTCTGATGTGTAAGACCCCTCTCAGGAAAAGTTTTACATCCAGCCTGGATAGCAAAGGGGGGATCTAAAGGCAGGCAAGCTGAAATGGCTGAAAGGTGGACTTTCATAGAAGAGTAGGAAAGGCCATCCTTAATGAGTTCACACACATAAGCAAGGACTAGGGCTGGGTCTGCCTGGTGGAGGTCCCTGTCCTTATGCAGACACCATTTGGAGAATATCTCCCATTTTGATAAATATGATTTCCTAGTGGCAGTTTCCTGGCCTCCCTCAGGACTCTAAGCACATCCTCTGAGTAGTTGTGTCTGAAAGGGATTAAAAGTTTATCACCCAGAGTGTTAGGCCTAACACCTGTTGGAGAGGGTGAATTAAAGTTCCCTTTTGTTGTGTGAGTAGGTCCAATTTATGGAGTTATTTGTAGTGATTGCTCTTGGCTAATGAGAGAAGTAGGGGGAACCAGTGTTGCCTTGGCCAGTAGGGAGTCACCAGCAATATTTTTGGTTTGTCCTTCCTGACTTTCAGTAAGAGCTTTTGGATCAGTGGGAAGGGTTGAAAAGTGTATAGAAACAGTCCCTTCCATGGAATGCTGAAGGCATCCACCCTCCAGGCAAGTGGAGAATGATTCTTGCTGCAGAAGTTGTTCAACTGTCTGTTCTGGGGGCAGGCAAACAGATCCACTTGAGGTGGACAATGTCTGGAAAGGTCTCCCTGTTCAACACCCACTCGTGCTGTAAAAAGGATGTTCTGCTGAGAATATCCACTTTTTTGTTGCCCTGAGATGGGATGTATGAGGCCTGCAGGGTCAATTTGTGCCTGGAGGCGAGGTCCCAAATTTGTAGAGTTATCCTGCAAAGGAGGTAAGCTCTGGCCCCTCCTTGTTTGTTGAGATACCACATTACTATGGTGTTGTCTGTAAATCCCAAACAACTGGGTTAGCTCTTAGGGGAAAAAGAACACCTGGCAAAAATCCACACTGATACAAGGATGGAATCCAAACTCCACACAAAGTACCCCAAATGAGAATGTATTTGGAAAGTCAAGTACTGTGAAGCAACAACAACAGTGACAGAATATTACATTACTGTCTACTGGTGTAACATTAACAGAATTATGATTAAGTTTCATCTCACTATCATAAACAAACTTATAAATTATTTAGAAATTAAGTTATAAATTTAAAGGGATATTTCAAAACTGGTAACTAATAACTTGAACTTGAAAATATATATTTAAATGTTATCACAGTTCTGAATATATTTAAGATAGTGGAATGAGTTTGGAATTCATTTTTGTCATCAGACATATTTATATCTAAGGACTGTATCTCTTCCCGTCTTTTCTCTGTCTTTATTTATTTTTTTTACTTATTCATTCATTCATTCATTACTTGTTTACCAGTTAAATGGACTGGTATGTAGACACTTTTCAGGCCTGACCTAGACAACTGGGGCAAAGGTAAATGCAACATACATAGAGACAGTTTAGTATAAACATATATGGCAGCTTAATGTAACCAATCAAACAGAATGTTTTGCTGAGGTGTGAGGCTTTGATGAAAGCCATACACACCTTTGAACATAACATACAAACTGCATCCAGAGACTAGAGATCAGGATTGAACCTCAGACCCTGAAACTGCACAGCAGACAGCTTACCAGTGAAGCACCTTGCTGTTTTCTTTTAACTATCTGAAACATATTTTTCCTTTTTAAAGCACTAATAAAATGTTTTTTTTTTTAAGAGTCATAATGTATTGTAAACTTTCCCAAAGAAAGAAAATAAAACAGTCTCCAGTGTTTTAATAGCTTAAAGTGGTTATGTATATATAAAAGTATTTAGTCCACAGACAGATTCCACTTTAGGCACATACTCTTTCTGATCAGGTGCAACCTGATGCATGCTGCAGTAAAGGGCTTCCTCCATGTTCATACTGTTCATTATGTAACTACAGTATTCAAACAACTGATAATTAGAAATCACTCTCCTCTTAATATAATAACGTGACCAAACAGAAGCACACAGTCAAGAGTCTGCCTCCTGAAATTAAAGACCACACCAGCTCATTACCTTGTGTGAGCAGCTGTAAGTTTCGAACTTCTTCCCGTACTCTTAGTTGGAGGACCTGCTGCAAGACATGTTGTCTTTGACCTTCTTGCAAAATTCCTATTCGCTCCAGTTTTTTGTCTGTTAGTCTTAACAAAGCTCGGCCTAGAGGCAAAAATGAGAGTTATTTACAATACCAACTATATATAACACTAGTCCTTACACAGCATGTCGGTCAGAATCCAGAAACTATTACATAAATAACAATCCTTAATATTTAAATATAACATAAAAGGCCTAATCTGCCAACAAAATCACACAAAGAATATGAAATACTGCATCTTGACTATGATATATTCCCTAATGACTGTAATAGTAAAACAGGTGGAGGTGTGGCCATTACTTATGCAAAAACATTAAAATCTCATAGCTACACTCAAAATCAACAACACAAATCAGTCAGTATAGCAGCTCCCTATATACTTTCTTCTACAACCGAATCAGCCTCTGAGGACATTCTGTCCTAGATCACCACAGACACATCTCAAGAGACAATAATCACAGATCACCACAACACTGACGTTTAAGAGTACTGAAAAGTTTAGTTAACACAATTTCAATCCACACCAGTAAATTCAGTGTATACGAACAACCGTGTACAGGTAAAGTTACTGGAGAAGACAATACCTTGGGCTGAATGCTAAAAGACTCTGGTAAAATTACCCATGTAGGAACTGTAACAGACATTATAAGTGACCATAACCCAAAGTGTACCACATGAAAACATACCAGAATAGAAAGAAATGTCCTATATAATACAGTCAGAAATAAAACCAAACTTAATAAAGAAATCTTCATATCTATTTTTAAATACAAACGCTGGAAACCATTAATTTTTTTCTAAACAAAGCAATAATGAACATTAATAAAACTCTCCTCACCTTGTCAGACTCCACTGCTCTTCTGCATAGGGATAGATTCATAATAAAATTAAAACACTACACTATGGCTAACAAAAGAAAAAAATAATGCGCAATGAAGATAAGGCATGTAAAATTATACTTTAAAAAAAATTTACAGCTACACTGACACTGGCAAAACTTAACCGAAAATACCACCCAAAAGGTCAAATAAAATGACTACAGTAGTTTACTGGAAGACATTAGTAAATCATCAGAAGGTTGGTGAACAATCAATAACCTTCTACAGCCTAATGAAAAATATCGACCTTGTCCTTTCACAGAAAAAAAACTGCACATAATATAGCATATAAATGTAACTCACTATATATAAGCATTGTCAATTTAATAAATCCAACACACCAAAAATGACAAAACATGACACCGGCACTATCACTTCTATCCTCTCTCTCACCACAACTGCTATAAATACAATTAAAACCTATGTATAAAAACTCAAAATCACCTCTCTAGCAGCTGAAAACCTACCAGCAGAATACCTCATTACTCTGCAGAGGCCATAACATGTCCAGAACCTATAGTTACATATCCCCAAACTCTGTAAACCATCCTATATTATCCCCTTAAAGATGGCAAATCTCTTGAGCTAGCAAGCTACAGGCCTCTATCTGTTTTATCCCCTGATATGTCTACCTATAGCTGCTCAACTACCTAACACGGAACAAGATAATTTTTAAAACAGTACATGGGTTTAGGCATGGCCAGAGCAGAGAAATAGTTTTTACTAATTTTCATAAACTATTTTAATGAAACATTAAATCAGGGCAAAATTACTGCATCACTATTTTAGACCATTCTACAGCAGCTGATACAGTTTCACACCCCATACTATTACTTAGACAAAAGAAAACTGGTTATCAACAGCAGTATAATTGACTGGTTTACAGCAAACACAACACGGTACACTGGGCTGAAGCAATACCAGCTCATATAACAATACTGCTGAATCAAATTATTTTAGACTCGCATCATAAATGGGCTCCTCCTCAACTTTTTTTAATTGAGCTTGATTAACATTTTTAAAAAGTACTGGACAAAAACACAACCGTAAACCAACCAACCAACCAGTACAACTATGTATACTATGTACGCAGTTCAGCAAGCAATTTCACAATCCAACAGTACATTAAAAAAAATATTGACTGATCGGAAAAAAAAATATTAACAAATCATTATGTCTATCAACAATCTTTAGCACAACCCAAATCCTTCAAACAGTTTATTCCAATCAGATCGGAAAGAGTAGCCCTCGCCTACAAACTTGAGACATTCTACTAATATGCCTAATCAAGTATTGCCTCAATCTGACATCCGGGGCAGTACACAGGTTCTTCCACACTTTCATTATAAACATTTTTACCACACTTGCTCTTACCCATTCCATGGTAGGTTCTTTGCCATTTCATAGGCATTTTCTACCCCCATTTAATTCTTAATAAGCAAAAGTCCCAGTTTTTCGGTGGCTCTGTCCCTTTGTTCTCTTAATTCCATCCAGTATTTCCTTACTCTCCTACAGCTCCAGAACATGTGTACAATCCTGGCAATGGGAGTGCAGCATCTCCAGCAACTACTGGGAGCTACCCCCCCTTTTGTTTGCATAATTTCTGTGGAGTATAATACCAATTTTATATTAAACGTACAAACATAAATGTTGGTACTTATTCAAATGATCTCCAGCCCTGCAAATTTTCATCTAGTCTTCCTCTTTCAATACTAGACACTCACTTTTAATTCAGTATCAGTTCAAATCTCTCACTGTCTCACTTTATTTTCCCATAGATCTTTGTATATTGCAATGGCTCTGCTTCTCTGCAATGACCTTCACATTCCCTGTGGTAATACCCTTTGCGGTTTCTTTGCCAGACCTTGTATGCATCTCCATACTGCTTTTATTTGCTCATACAAAAAACAACCCTGCTGTCCCACTCTAAACTGCCATTGAAGGACATCAAAAGGTTGCAGACTGTCCCTAGTACCAAGTTATTTAATTTGGTCCCGGGTCACTAGACATTTTTTTACCATTTTCTCTGCATTAATGGCAGGAGAACCCTGGATAGCATATGGATACACCATAAAATCAAAGTGGGACCCATCTCCCACTTGGAGTCCTCCAATTATAATGTTTGCTACTCTCAACTAAACATCCAAGATTTCAGAGCTGAATTTACACCCCAGAATTTTTGGTTCACCACTGATAACAGGTGGCCTGAAAATATATTAATACACAGGGCATATCAATACACTCTTCTAACATTCTTTGGAGACACATGATGCTTAGGTGTTCTGGGTTGACAGGCAAGAGTTATAATCTCATAAAATATGCAGAATATCACAGTGACAACTGCCTGGATCTTCTCTGGTATTGTCTGGAAAAACTTTAATTTTGGTAGCAACTCCTTCTAAATTTTAGTTACCAAAATTTGAAATTCCTAGTACAGGTTTCCTCCCAGGATTTCCTGAAAAAAACCCAAATATTCAGTATCATTCACTGTTTTGTAAGGGAGTCTATGAACCCTCTCTAATTCCCCCTGGCCAATCTTAATTATAAAGGCTTTACTCTTGTTACAATACAGACCTGATGCCATAGCAAAGTCTCTAAAAATTTGCAACCCCCCTTCCCATCCAATGATCCCTAAATCTTGTGTCATAAGCATACAATCACCCAGAAACATGTAAAATCCTCTCTTCACTTTCCTATGCTCATATACATCTGAGAGAAATCACCTTACTCAGAATGCCAACTCCTCCATTACCAGAACAAACAAATTGGGGGATAAAGGGCAGTCTCAATGGGTACCTCTCCATATGTTTCCAGAGCCAGACAACACCCCTGCTGGCACATACTTTAAACGAGATAGTTAAATGCAACTATACTACCAATCTGAGATAATGGTGGTCTATTCCTTTTTCCAGCACCTGAAAGAAAAACAGTATCAAATGCTTTTTTTTTTACTTGAAAAAGGGTTATTCCTGTATTGTCCTGATGCCCTGAATAGCACTGTACAAATACTAATATGGAACATGAGGGTATTGGACTTTTCTGGTATGACACCATTCTGCCCTTTCTCTACTACCAGGGGAAGAAATTTAACAAGGGGGCTTGCCAAAATTTCTGAATGGATTTTATGGTCTACATTAATAAGCAATACTGGTCTAAAATTCAACACCGCTGAAGTCTTAGCATTTCCTTTCAGATCCCCCCCTTTTGCTATCCATAATGTTGAAAAGCCAACCCAGGGGCTTCAGTCAATGTATCACCTCTCCATGTACAAAACTTTGATGGTCAATTTCTTTTATCTTTATTGCAAATATCTGTAAAATACTGCCCGACACAGTTACAGCATACTTCTTCAAGGAAAGTATGAAATCTTTCAATTACATAACTAAAGATTCATGGGACTTTTTGAGTAGACTTAATAAAATAACAATGAAGAAAGAATATGTTTTCATAACAATAGATGTAGTAAATTTATTTACTACAATACCCCATGATGTAGGCCTATTAACTTTCATACAAATATATTTTAAAATTTAATAATAAAAATAACATATTAATAAATTAAATGGAAATATATAAAATAAATAATTATATATTTTTGAAGGCAGTTATTTTCAACAAATCAGTAATATCACCCAGCCAGTTGCAGCCCCAATAATCATTTATTATATTATTAAACATAACTATATAATTACTTTAATTATGAACACCTTATTTATTAATTTATTTCATATATATTTTTTTATATTTTTATCATCGATAAAAGATAAAATATAAAAAAAATGGAAAATAATATACATAATATTAATAAATAAGTTAACTTTTGAAAATCTTAAATAATGTACAAGAAAAACAATATAATGGACTTGGATAACACGAATACATAAATAAGAGATAAGACATAGATAGAAAAATATCTTTAGAAAACTTTTTTTTGCAAATACTACCTGACCATTAGCTTGCACCAAAGCTTCAATCAAAAGTCAATATCATCAGACAGATGGTCAGGGCACAGAGATGGTCAGTTTTTGAAGAATGAAATAGAAGAAATGAAATAAAATATATCATTAATAATAATTAGGAATATCCAGAACAACTTTGTATATGAAATATTTTTTAAAAAAAAAAAAAAAAACAAATAAAAAAATGATAAACATTGGAACATAAGTTAATGATATAATGTCAACTAATAGATCAATATAACAGACATAATATAATGATATATATATATATATTATACAATTTATTGGATGATATTCCAAAAGAATATATCCATATTATCAAAAGAAATTCATTTCATTATATAATGAAAAAAAATAAGAATATATTTAATGGAATAATAAAATTTGTATACAAAAAAGTCTCCCTTTAAAAATAATAAAAAAATAAGAGAGAAATAAAAAAAATACACATGTTTAAGAGAAGGTAACTCAAATGTGGGAACATGTAGTACATGTAGTACGCCCACCTAGACAGGTATTAATATTAGGATTAATGAATGTATAATAATATGGGCATTATAATTTATCAATGTCACAAAAACAATAATATATATAGCTTTATGTCAACAATGTAAAGCTTTTACGTGGAAAAACTAAGAGAAAATTCTATATTAGACATTCAACATCAGACATTCAGAAAAATAAAATTTGAATGGAATAGCGACCATAGAATTAACACCACAATTTAATAAAAGAAATAAAATAAAAAAATAAATACCAAAAACACATCAGCATAACTCATGATATCACTTGGATATGGAAGAACCAAATGGCTGTATACCTCCGGGTCCAAATAAATGAATATATGACTAATATATATATTTATATCATGCCAATAATAAAACAAATAACATAAAATAACATATATATTATATTAAATATAATAAATTTGACTATGATAAAACATATAAAAAATAAATATACATAACATACATACAACAATAAAATAGAAAAAAAACTTTTTAGCAATGATCAAAATATATATATTGCATTGATATTTGAATAATGGATGGTTGCACACCATATATATAATATAACAAACACATAAAAACACTTGCTGCACGCATATATAATAAAACATACAATAAAATAAAAACAAAACAAAATCAACTAATAATAATTAATTATGCATACCACTAGGACAGACATTCATTATTCATCATAATTTATCATATATTTCACATAAGATCATATAGTATATAAATAATATATATTTTATTTATGGGTTTTATATATATATATATGTGTTTGTATGAATATGTTAAATTATATATATTATGCACCACTCATTATAGTAATGTTTTATATACACATTTGTAAGAATAAGTATATATATAAGATTAATTGGACCATTGTAAGCATTTTTAAATGTGTAAATATTTTACAACAGTTACAGCATTGTTTTGCTGCCATTTGCTGCATACCTCTGCTATGTATGCTTATTAGAATCTAGTTAATTTTTACTTTATGTAAATAAAAGTTATGTATTCACTATAACTTTATATCTGTGTTGACTGTTTTTGTCCTTCCTCAACCGATAGATCTTGGATCTGACTTTGTCCCCTTCTAAAGACTTGGCTCTGTAGCTCGAACACCTCCCTTTACCCACAATCCTCCTTTCTAGTTAGAATGACTTCAGATTAAGTCTGTCCTCCCTTCAGTCTACACTGTACCTAAAACAACTATCAGGTGGGAACAATAAACTGAAAGGTTAAACAACATTCCAGTGAAAACAACATAAAGAAAGAGACAATGGAGGAAACAGCTGGAGCTCATCAACAATCAGGCACAGGTTGAACCAGGAGACTAGGAAATATTTTTTTTAAAGTAGGAAAGGGGATGGAGGGTGGAAGGTTGAGGAAGGATGAAAACAGACAACACAGACACACAGTTATGGTGAGTACATAACTTTTACATCTCATGTTGTCTTTTTCATCCAGTCCTTAACCGATGTGGCACAGTCCCCAGCTGCAGCAGCTCACGGTGGTCCTCAAGGACGGATATTCTGGAATACAGCAGAGCCAAAGACTGCCCTATTCCAAGACAAGTTGTCCAATTTGCAGTGAGCAATAAAGGCATGCGAGTTTGACCAAGTGGCAGCTCTGAAAATGTCAGCTATAGAAGCTCTAGACTAAAAAGCAGAGGATGTGGCCACAGATCTAGTAGAATGAGCTTTAGGAAGTATCACTCCACTTTCTTTGCAGACAAAGGAAATGCAATCAGTAAGCCACTTGGCAAAAGTCACCACTGAGGCAGATTTATCCAGTCTGGCTTTTGAAAAGGAAATAAACAACCAGTCTGATTTTCTGAAATCTTTGGTTCTGTGGATATACAATCAAAGTTGTCTATGCACATCTAAATGGTGCACCATGTACTTTCTTTTACTGGAAGATTTTGGAAATTAAATAGGGAGGCTGACACATTGATTCATAGCTGTTTATGTGGCCACTTTAGGCACAAAGGAAGGAGAGACACCCTGTATTTGTGAAAAATCAGTTAAGGTGGCTTTCAAGAGAGGGCCGATGTGATCTGACTAGAAAAATAGTTTCCCCCAGCAGCTGGTTCAAACAGGGTCGAGTCAAGACTTGAAAAAGTATATTTAAATCCCAAGGTGGAGTAGAATCCTTAATGAGGGACTAGAGTAAGAAGGTACCTTTAAGGAAAGCTTTACATAACCTAGATGAGGCCAAAGAAGATTGATTACTTCCTACATGAAAACTGGAGATATCTGCAAGTTGAATCTTTATGGTAGAATAACTAGCACTACTGTAAAATATGGCAGCAAGAAAATCTAGAATAGCTGAAATAGGTGCTGAGATCTAGTTGTCTTTGGACAGCCCAATGGGAGAATCTTTTCCATTTACTCTTACACACCCTTCTCGTAGAATCCTTCTAAGAGGATATGAGGATGTGTTTGACTGGAGATGATAACCTGGACTATCTAGCCATCATAGGAAGTTGAGAAACCATGTGGTCAGTCTAAGGATTTGAATGTCTGGGTGGCTTATTTCTGATGGGTGAGCCAGAAGATTCTGGTTTGGATGCAACACTCAAGGAGGGTGCACGAGATGAGGCCACAGAAAGTGAAACAATACTTGTCGAAGCTTACTTTGCCCTTTCAGTAAGATACTTGCTGTAGAAATTTGGGAATTAGAAGTGTAGGAGGAAGAGCATACAGGAGACCAGGCAGCCAATTGTGGACTATAGTCTCTTGCTGACTTCCCTGACAGAGGGATAAGTGATGTACCTGCTTTACTTGGAGTTGAGTGGGGAAGCAATGAGATTGCAGCATGGTTGGCCCTATTCAAGGAAAATCATTTCTGCCACCAAAGGGTTGAGGGACCACTCATGAGGGAGTAAGATGGACCGTCTCTATTTGTCTGCCAGCATGTTGGACTTCGCCGGTATATGCTTTGCCAAAAGAAAGAGGCTAGAAGAAATCACCCACTGCCAAAGTCTCATCACCTCTCAACGTAGGGGGTAAGACTTAGTTCCCCCCACTTACTGATGTACTAGACAACTGACATATTGTCTGTCTGAATGGCAATCATCCCCAAAGGGACAGTATCTTAAAATGCCTGCAATGCTAATAGGACTGCTCTCATTTCCAGAACACTGATGTGATGATTCACCTGCAACTGGGAATAAGTGTGTTGGACCATCCTTCCCAAATAATGCTCCCTCACACCTTAATCAAAAGCATCCACAATCACTGTGGCTGTGGCTAGTGGAAGAATTAAAGGGAGGCCCTGACAAACTTCTCTTGCGATGATCCATCAGGTAATGTGTTCCTTGCTGATTCTCTTAATTTGTATTGGAGTAGAGAGAGGGTGTCTTCTGACAGATTGTACTGCAAGAATTCACAGTAGTACCCTCATGTAATATCTTGCTATGGGCATTAGAGTTATGGAGGCTGCCATGCATCCCAGGAGTTGTAAAACCAACCTTGCCAGAGGAAATGGAAGAGAGAGACTATATGGGATGCTTGAACCTCTATCATATGTATTCTTGAGTGAAGTAGGCTTGATATTTGTGTAACTTTGTTCAGACAAGCACAAATAAGCCCCAGAACTTGAGTAGGAGAGTTAAGACTTGGAGTAGTTCACTATAATGCTCATTTGTAGATATAGCTGGAGCAGGTAGTCCCTGGCTTGAATCAGTAGAAGCTTGGTGACAGAACAAATGAGCCAGTTGTCAATGTACAGAAACACCCAGAATCCCAGCAGTCACAGGTGAGCTGCAACATCTGCCATGCACTTTGTGCACACTATGGGGACTGTGGTGAGATCAAAGGGCAGGGTTCTGAACTGGCAATGGCTGATTCCCAGCCAGAAGCGAAGAAACTTCCTGGATCACTTGTCTATTTTGGTGTGATAGTAAGCAACCTGGAGATCTACTGAGCACATCCAATCATCCTTGTGCAGAAGTGGCAGAATGGACTGAATCATGACCATTTGGAACATGGAGTGCTTGACATATTGGTTTACATTATTGAGATCCAGACAGGTCTCAGGTCCCCAGTTTTCTTTGGCACTAAAAAGGACCTTGAGTAAGTTCTGAATCTGTTTTGGTCTGGGGGACTACATGAATAGCCCTTTTTTCAAACAGTTTTGCATTTCTACGGCTGCTATTTTTCCCTTACTGGGTGGAATTTTGGGAGGTTTTGTAGATCGATTAGGGGGTTATAGGGAAAAGGGTATATAATAAACTCTGGAAATAATCTTCTGCACCCAAGTTTCTTTGAGGATGGATGTCCAGCTTTGTGGATGCAGGGATGAGTCCCCCCCGAATGCCTTCAGTATGCAGCAGTCAGGCAACCCTTCAGGAACTCTGATACAGTTTCTAAGAAAATGAACCTCTAAAACACTGAGTTTGTGGGCCCCCTCTGACAAAAGGGGCATCATCTATTGTTGCAGTCCCCCCTCTACCACTGGGGGGGTGATCTGTCCCCATAGGAGTCCTGGGAAGAACCTTGTCACCTCCGGAACCACATTTTCCTGCCACCTCTCTGATTCCAGCATAAGGTCCTTTGAGATATAGAAAAACTGATCCCTATCTCAGATAAGGTCTTCACATCTCACTCCTGGATAGGATTTCTTTAACTTTAGGACCAAATAAGTTAGATCCATCAAAGGGAGCTGTGACAAAAGGAGCTACTACCAGCACAGCTAGCTGGAATGTTGTAAATAATTATATGTCACTTGTGAATATCAAACTAATTTATACAAGATGTTGTGTTACAAATGTATTACAACTGCACATCATGTGTACATCAAACTGCTCTGTACAGATGTTTGTGTTGAAAAGGTATTTGTAAAGTGCTGTGTTTAAAATGTATCTGGTGTGCCCTAATGAAAAAGAACAGAAATGTACATGCACTACTGAAACAATTTAAATGTATATATTTTAACAGTGGAAACTGGAATACAGGAGGTTAACCTCAGTTCAGCAAACTTTAGAAAAATATTTGAAATGAAATTGCTTTATAGGATTGGCCATAAAGAGGCTGACAGGTTTCAATGCAGCTAGAGACACAAAGTATGTGCTAGGAGGCTTTCTGTATTGTCTTTGGGGTGAACTAAATGCTACTTTGGAAAGATGACGTAATGCAATTGTTTTATGACTTCAAGCATCTGCCAAAGATCTGAGCATAAGCCCTTGTATGAGTATTTTTTACAGGTAGATGCTAAATACTGCCAGCTTCAGCAATGGGGGTTTGCCTGGAAACTAGAAGTCAGATGACCAGAAATTATGTCATTCTGCAAGCTAACTCAGCAGTAATATTTTAGATATTTTTGAGAAGTCTCTCAGTGAGACAGAGCATTCTGCATTCTGTCTTGGACCTGACAACAAGAACCATTCACTACATCTGCCTTACTCTATAGTAAGTTTGTACGGAACAGTATAATTCTCTTAGACTCAGTCAGGAATATAGTGATGCTACGTTTAGATATTTTTCTTTATTTGCATGACCCTGTACTGCAACGTTATTTTAAATATTCCATGTGGTTTTGAACTCTGATGTCATTGTGAATATATATTTAGTATTGTCTTGTTCTTTTATTATTTATTACTAAATATATTTAAACCTTTCATTGTGGCTGATCTGTGTAAAGAAATTTAAGTTTTGAGAGTATTTGCATATTTATTTGATGACACCATGTGGGCCACTCCTAACAGCCTTGCTCTTGGTCAAACTACCATTTGTATTAGTATAAATACTACACAGTAAAATTGGACACCGTTTCTTAAGGGCCCTAAAGTAGCTGGTAAGAAGTGACTGATGGCAGTGGTAACTACTTTATAATCTGCGCAGAAGGGGACATAGCTAGTAAACCTGCGCCAGCCTTTCCCAGGTGTGTGTTTGTGTGTGTGTGTGTGTGTGTGTGTGTGTGTGTGTGTGTGTGTGTGTGTGTGTGTGTATGTGTGTGTGTGTATGTGTGTGTAAATCAAACCTCAAAGAGTGTATGTGTCAGCTACTTGGGCAGGGACAAGAAGCACTGGTTAGACCAAGAGAGTGCTGGAGGTCTTGACTTGGTCACTCGGCTGAGAACTCAACTCTACACTTGTGTGGGGAGTCTTACTGGGGATCTGGAGAAAGAGGGAGAAACCAGCCCCAGATTTACTGTGGTCTCTGTGTGCTCTTAAGGGAAATTGCACTTGATGCAGAGAGCTGCACCTGGAAATACTGTGTGTGTACCTGTTATCCTCCCAGTGAACGTCCTCCCACAGGTGCCAGTGGTGAGGATTGAGGCTCCCTGATTACTGGTCCAGTGGTGCATCACCACAAAAGCACTGATGAAAGATGATGTGAAAGGGTCGACAAAGTCACAGAGGCACATCCAGGCATGCAATCTCACAGCTATTCCTGAATCTGCAGCTCTCGAAGCAGCTTCTGATGCATGGGAAATGAGTCTTATTGAGGCATTCGATAGGGACTGTAGGCTAATCAGGACTTCTTATCCTTCACAGACACAGGCACAGAGATGGAAATGGAAAACTCTTTGATCAAGTCCCCCTGAAATCTTATGACATGTGCCAAACAGTTCAGTGGCCTTACAGCATAGGTCGCTGATGGAGCTTCCCAAACCTGTTCAATGCCCTGAACTCTCTATTAGGGGACTGGACAGTAGAACTTTGTTCAGCAAGTTCTTTCTTGGTGGCCACTGCTACCACCATAGCACCTGCTAGGGAACACTTGCTTTAGTGAGCCCAATCTCAAGCTGCAACCAGGTACTTGTCAGGTCTTTTAGGAATTGGCTCTGTGATATCTGGATTCCTCCATGCCCAGCAGGAGATGAAGTCCACCATCTCGTCTGCGGGGGGACTACCCAGGATGCAGCTGAGCTGGCTCCAAAAGTCACAAAAAACAGACTCCTCTTGGGAATGGGGGGGGGGTCAGAAGACCAATCCCCTTTCTATCATCAAAGGAGACATCCTAAAAGGTGATCTGGCAGATCCTTCCCCCTCATCAAAGTCAGCGTCGTCTGTCAGAGATTTCTGTGGGGAATCTACGAGCCTCCTCTTTCACATATGCTTCCAAGAAGGCTCTCAGGTGGGATGCACCAGACAGGACTCAGAAGTGTGAGCTGAGTCCTGAATGAGGACTGTCTCAAGGCTTGTACAGACCGGTTGCCCCAGTGTGACAGGATGTAAAGGCTCTGATACTACTGCAGACAGTTGTGGAAGGGGTGGACCCAAGGGTGTCAAGTATGTCTTTTCTGAAGAGGAGGTGGAAAAAGCTCTCTCTACTACCTCAAAGGTAGAAGACACAAGAGAAGCAAGGGCCATCCTGGCAGAAGCTGAAGACAAGTTCCCAGGAAGGCTCAGAGAGTCTCCCAGACTCTGCCTTCAGGCATAAATTGGAACCGAGCTGTCCAGCGCCAAGGGTCAGAGAGAAAGAGATGGCTCTGAGAGCACTGGAGTCGACCCAAACCCCCCAGACACTCTAAACATGTCCATTCGTTGAAGTGGCAAACGAGATATGAACTTATTCTGACTAGAAAGGAGGATCTTGGGCTTCAGCTAAGAAGCCAAGTCTTTAGAAGTGGATGAAGTTAGATCTGAGGTCAGATCTGAGACCCACTGATTGAGAAAACAATGAAAAGATAACATCAGATCTATCATTTCTTTGTATTCTTCTATCTTTTCTGGGCTGAGATTGAAAATGGTTACTGGTTATCAGTGTTTTACCCTGGTTAACAAATTTAAAATAAAATAAATAAAAATAGCAGTAGGTGTGCAACGCAATTCAATATATTAGTAACTCTGTTACTCTTTAATGTTTTCATAAACAAAAGGTATATAGCCTCCCACCCACTAAATTATGTTCATAGGTGTTTACTAGGCTAACGACCACAAGGGCCATTTTAAGCCTAGCCATGTATCCCAAATCTCTGACAAGTTCAGATACCCTTGATAAGTGTAAGCAGGGCTTGGGAGATGAAACATTTACAAGCAGAGGCCTAGGAGATAAACCATTTACAGGTTGCCTGTGTCTATTAGAGACATAGATGCCAAACCAGGAATGAATTTCCTGTTCCTCATCCAACTGTCCAAGCTGCACTTGAATTAGGAAGGAGGAACTCTACTTCACATAGATGGGGAGCCTGTTCCATAAATGGGGTAGTCTCTGCGATACATACCTGTATCTCCAGCAGGTCCTATTTATATCACAGGCAAGGTTTAAGTTCTTAGAATGGGTAATTCTGTTGCTGTTTGTTTTGTAGGTATGCAGGAGATCCATCAGAGTGGGGTCTGACAATTCCCTGTATGCAAGGCATAAATCTGCCCTCAAAAGCTTGTAGGAGACAGAATACTGGGAAACTGCCTTGAGGCAGTCTGCATAGGACATTTTACTTGCGTCCTGTATTCTTTTAATGAGGAACCTCTGTGGACGTTACAGTTATAGGATATGCCTGGTTAGGTACATACCAAAGGGGGCACTGTACTCAATGACAGGTCTGATGAATGCTGAATACAGTGGAACAATGACTTCCTTGGACTTAGATGCCATACTTTCATTTATAAGTTGCTCAACATAGAATGATTTCCTCACTACTGTAGACACATGATGGTCAAAGGATAGACTACTATCTATGTGTGCCGATAACTCCCTGATTACTGGGTTAACTCTAAGGGGTGTGTTGTCAATATGACAGTTACTATGGTGGACGACTTCCCAAAGGATACTATTATGCATTTCGTGGCATTTAGTTTTAGTCCATGGGTCTGACACTAGTTGTTTTTCTATATCAGCCCCTCATGGAGAACATCTGTGTCAGTGTGGGATTCAATGACAGCTCTTAATTTGGAATCATCTGCAAACTTAGTCAGCCAGAGACCACTGACACTGGCCTTGACTTCAAAGAAGTAAATGCCAAATAGAAGCGGTTCAAGGACTGGCCTCTTTGAAGAGGTGGACTCCCCAATTCTAACTTCCTGGGTCCTGTCTGTGAGCCAGTTGGCTATCCACCAGGTGACATATGAGTTTGTACCTAACCTCTTGAGTTTATCAACAATGCCTGAGTGGGGTATTGTGTCAAATGCCTTGGCCTGGTCAAGGTAGGCAGTGTGATCCATTTTGCCCTCATCCATTGCTTTGGTTACCTTCTCAAAGAGTTCCACCAGGTTGAGTAGGCATGATATGCCCTTGATGAAGCCACAATGAGTTGGGTCCAGTGTCTGGTGGTTTATTATATCACTCCTGATCACCTCCATGACAATTCTTTCCAAGGCTTTACATAAGACTAGTGATACTTATGGGTCTGTAGTTTCCAGGGTCAACCACCTTTGTGCAGAGGGATGACTGTTGCTGTTTCCCATTCATGAGGCACAATTCCTGTTTGGGGGCTACAGTTAAATAGTAACTCCAGAAGGACTGATACGTCATGTTTCATGCTATTTAGAAGGCATCCTGGGATATTGTCTGGGCCCATTGATGCAGTGTTCTTGGCCTTAGAGAGAACATTAAGGACCTGTTCCCTTGCGATAGCATGTGGAGTTATATTTGATGGTAATTCCTGAGGGAAGGTTGGTGGTGGGGGGGGTTAAAGTTGTGAAGTCTTCTCTCCAGCAGAAACAAGTTGACTTGTAGTATTCCTTTATGAAATGTAAAAATAGTTAAGAATAATGTGAAGAGCTCTTAAATCTCAATAAAGTTAAACTACCAACTACCAAACTACAACATCTTTACAAAACTATCAACCACTAATAATAAATCTGAGCTGGTACAAAATATTAAACTACAGGGAATAATAACCAACCAAAATTTATGATTCTATCAACATCTTCCATAGATAGTAGATACATGTGTAAACTAGAAAGACTACTTACAAATTCCAGCCCTTCTTAACTCATTAACAGTGTAGGACCACAGCCCCACACCCTTCTGCTCCCTAGTCTGTTCTATGCCTCATCAACTTCTAATAACCTACAGAGATGTTCACACTACAGAGGGGAAAAAACAGTAAATAAACCATCAGTTAAGGATAAAATGAACCCCCACAAGACAATAATCTAGAATCTCTCTGTAAAACTGACTCCATTTAAGGAACAAAATAAAGGAAATAATGAAATGTTATGCTACACCAATCAGAATGAATTTTAGATCCTCCACAAGAAATAATGATAACTCAGAAATAGTTTTCATAAGAAAGGTTACATCTGAAAGGTAAGCAGTGGTTTAAAAATAGGATGACAAGGAATTCCATTATAAAGGGAAGAATCTAGTCTGAGACAAGATTAATACACTTTAAAAAGGTCAGAGAGCATTCATTTAATTAAAAACTTCTCATTTAATTAATAATTATAACTCCCATCCTAATTCCACTTGCTTATGAAGGGGAAAAATAATTATAAGATACACTGCTGCATTATCTGTGTAAGCCTGGAATTCAAACAGCAATCAGGCAATCCTAGAAAAAGACCTATCTTTAAGAAAATTATCATTTTGAGCAACATGAAGAGGACTTGAAACTTACCCTAACAGACTTCATGTCTTGCAACACCTAAAAATAGTGTACCCAACCAAAAGACTTGAGGACCTTCCGCTTCATATGCACTAGAAAACCAATGCCCCCCAGTGGACAGCTCCCACCTGGAAGAAACTGATTAGGGGTATTATGCATTTACATGCTTGAAGCATGGGACTTCAATACATAATGTAAATGCAATGACTAACAGAATGGTTGGTTGGACAGCACGTATACCTAAGGGGTCAATATTATCAAGGGTATCATCCTTTATTAGAAAGCTTCTTAAGATGCAGAACCCAGCTATGACCTTTGAACCCATAAACATTATAGACTGCCACACTTATATAAATCCCTGTATGTCCTAATTCCTTTAAGTGAAACCCCCTATCAAGCAAGAACTGCAGATTTCAATGTGCCTTATGTGATTTTAGAAGTACTGTAGACAAACAATGCATCAGCCTTTTTGCAGTATTCATTTCATAGCTGACACCCACAACAAAGTTCTCTCCTGCTTCACTGCACATTCTCCATGCTTAAGAAAGGAACCCAAGATGAAACACTTGTGGTGATATGTTATTAAAGGGTATCTGAGCTACTTCAGATGACCAGAAAGGAAATGTCACCATAAAAAAACTAGGTACTCATGGACCGCACTACTGGGCATTCTTTTGTGGATGGACAATATCAGTATTTTCTTCTCTCTCCACCAGAACACATGCACACACTCATCTAAGTCTGGGGTATTTTGTGTACAGATGGTTTGTTCTGCTCAAGAGTACTAATTAGTTTTGATTATTTTCATGTTCTCTGTCATCATTTTAATCAGGAGCCTGTGTAAAATATTCAACATTCCAGACAGACCTAATATTCAATCTCAGACTCACTCACTGTTTTGACCAATTCAGTTATCGACCACTATTTTCAGTACCTAGCTGTACAAATGTATAACCTCCAGGGGTCATCATCCCAGGTGAATTTTCCCAGTTAAATAAAGCAGTTGTACCAGATTAATAGGACAATCCTAAACTGTTCATAGTTTTCCCAGATGAACATGTTTCTGCAGCCCTCAATTTCCTCAACTAATATCTTTCTTCTTCTTAGGATAGTCACTGGTCCAATATACTAGGAAAAACAAAAGCCAAGTCAAAGGTTTCCTCTCCTCAGTTTAGTAGTTTCTGCTACCTGTTCTACTACAAAAATGTACAAATGTTACTGAAACACAAGCACAGTTTGTGCAACTCCAAAACGAGTCACTGGAGATAATCGAAACAGAGAACTAAACTACTAAATCATACAAATGACCTTATAAAAGTGTGTATGGAGCCAATCTACTACTTCTATATTTACTCTGAGAAAGTCCAGTTGAGCCATGCAAGTCCCCTTTTCAGCAGACGCCTTGGAAGAAAAACTCCAAAACAACATACAATGAAATAGTAACAGACATTCCATAAAACATATTAAACATGCAGTAATAGGCATTCCAAGAGAATCTCCAGCATACAGCAATGTAAACACTGTTATTTTGTACAGACTGCAGTACTTCGATATGCAAGGGTAGTAAAAATTCAACAGGACAAAAGATCATTTGGTATTAAGTGATAAAAAGCTCCATTAGTATTAAGGATACATAGACTGAGGGAAATACTCACAACATGCAAAGAAGTAACAGGTTGTGCTTAAAGACAGCCTTGCATTAGCAGAGTTTTATGGAAAAGTGGGTGAAGGAGGTTGCTGTAGAAAAGAATATCCAGAAGGATATTCACAAGATTTATCTATGGGATTTAGGCAATCCATTGAAAAATACTGAAAACAGTGAGATGAAAAGCCTCAAAGATGTACAGAAAATCGTTTTTGCAGAGATGAAAGAGCCCCCCCCCAAAAAAAAAAATTATATTTATATATATATATATATATATATATATATATATATATGTATATATATACCCCAACTCCACGGTCATACCACAGTAAAGAAAAGATACCCACCCCCACCCTGAAAAGTGCACCAGAAACTCACAGTGAAATTACATTCTCACACTTAAGCCACTCAAGTGCAGCAATCGTCTTTAACATAGCCTATTCACAACCTATATAAAATGAGTCCTAGGCTGTGCAAAATAACAGCCTTGTAGTAGTAAAGTTTCATGGATGTTTGTGCAAAGGCAGTTGTTGTAGCAAAGACTAGCCAAGAGGAAACTCACAACGTGTATACAAAAGGAGTTTTAGGCTGTGCTTAAAGAGAGTGTTGAAGTAGTACAGCTGAGTTTTATGAAAATGTGGGCAAAGTATTGCTGCAGAAAAGACTAGCCAGCTGTGGAAGAACAGTGGCATAAATGCATTCTGAAAAGGTGAGTATCGAGGGAGCTTTTTAAAAGAGGAGTTTGTAGTTTGTGCACTATGGGACTAGAGTGCAGATCCATGAGAGCCATCAGATCTGAGCTGAGAGGCAATGGATTTGTCTCAGGAGCACAACTCTCTGGTGGGGAGTAACAATTAAGCAGTGGTGATAAAGCTGAGCATTTTAAGTGCTGGTACAAAACAAAAGTGGGCAAATTTTAATTGGGCATATTTGAGATAATTGGGAAACTCCATCCATTTCAGTTTTTTTACTGTAGTGCAATGGTGTGCAATAATGGGGAGAGCAGTAGCAAATTCTGCTATTTTTAATAGTGTTGATCTAGTCTATATTGCAAATTGCAGACTGGTGATTATTGCAGCTGCATAAATTAGACTAGGAAGCAGATAAGCAGTGGAAGCTGATTTTGAAACATGTTCAGTCCGGTAATGTTTGGCTTCTAGGATGTTTCAATTTATGTTCACAGATGTTATACATAATTTTAAGCCAAAGCAATAAATGTGGACAAGCTCTAGTTGTGTACATTTCTGCCACAAAAAAATACGTACAAGGAAGCATGTACAATTTGACGCAAGCTTCCAACCCATGGTTGCGCTGAGGTAAAAACAATCCTAAATACTGGTTTTCAATACATTCTAGCAACTCTATTACCACACATATAATATTGCATATATATTTATTACCCAGCTTTTTGGACACATGCCCCCTTTCACAGCACACACAGGAACACTGATTAAATGACTTGCTCAGAATCACAGCATGTAAATGAAGGTGTAAAGAATGAAACCATGTACCCCCTGGTTACTGGAAGCAGCTCATTAACAGTTCAGGGCCTTCATTTTGTGTACTAACTGTCAGACTAAAAATATTTAAAAAATCTAATTTACCACTTTAGTTTCTTTTGGATTGAATGTTAGTAATGGTAGTGCTAGTTTCCAAAAGTAGAGATTCAAACCATGAATATAAACTCTAGACAGTCTGCTAATACAGCACAGAGAGTTAAGTCTACACAGCTTTACTCTGTAGGTGTTCAATATTTCCTTGCATACTATATGTCACTGACCATGTCCTTTAAACAGAAGAGTGTTCTAGGATGCTCCTGAAATGATGATGCTACCTAGTGGATGTTACCTGCCTAGCAAACTGAACAAAAAAGGCCTTTCTCCTTCTCTTGTTTGTCAAAGGTTTCAGAAATGTTGGTTGCAGGCCATCCACTGGAGTATCTGAAAAACCACTGAATCCCTGGCTAGCGAAAAACAAAATTTGATAGAATGTTCTAAAACTGCTCCCTTTCATATCTTATAGACTAGTCTCCGAGGCAAGAATACTGGTCTGCTAATCAAATTTATCACTGCTGACATTCTCAGGCCCTAGGACTTAATTTTACAAAGTTCCTGCTGGGCAGACTATCTGCATTTGGGCTTTTTGCTACCCAAACTGATTATTTCTATACATATATGAACAAAACATTCAAGGCAAGAATCCAGAAATGTGACTGCAACCATCTTCCATCTTTCTATTTGCATACCTCACGCCTTTCTTGCTGTGGCTCCTTCCTGCACTGATAACACAGTATAAAAAAGCTGCAAACAAATCTTTTAAGTATTTTTCTTTTCTCTAAGCCACAGTTATTAAATGCCTGCTCAGCTTGAAACCAAGAAAGTGCCTGTAAGGCAGACTTTCCGCAATGTGCAGGTATGCAATATTCATAGTCACACAAAAGGATTAGTTTATTTTCTGAAGGTGCACGATTACTGATTTATACTAAACTCAGTAAGAAATGTAAAAAGGAATATCATCTTACATTTTTTATTTTTACCATAAAGATTTCTGGATGAAAAAGCATGGTCTTTTGAATTCAGACACTTTAAATTCTCCCTTTGAAAAGCAGTGACTAAATCTCTGGCTAGAGAAAGGAATGCTACCTCTCTAAAACGTGAACCTATTCCAGAAGCTGACACAGTGGGATCAATCACAGTTTCAAATCTCCACCCTGCTCCAGAACTAACCTTCAGTGATTTAAATGTATACTTTTCCATCAATCAACACAAAAGAAGGCATTTATACTGACTACAACAATTCAACAATTCTTTTTTTTTGGGGGGGGGGGTTATTATAGCAATAACCCACGCCTGGGTGTGGGTAATGCTGGATTTACCCACGATTGGCGTGGTTTGGTCAGGGCCGCCCGACCAAACAAAGCCAACCGTGGTAATCCAGCATTACCCACACCCAGGCGTGTTATTGCTATTATACAATGACATTATTTAAGAAAAGAAATAATTACTTTTCTTAAATAATGGCATTGTATAATACCTCTTTACTGCCCTTCCGCAGCTGTCTGGTATTCTGCGGCAGTTCTGATGTACTGCGCGCAGTACATCAGAGCTGTGGGCAAAAGCAACGGAGAAAGCAAGATCTCCTTTGCTTTTTTTTACTGTTTTGCTATGTTAAATGGGTTTAACATAGCGAGACAGCTTTAAAATAAGCAACGGATATCTCCGTTGCTTATTTTAAAGCTGTCTCGCTATGTTAAACCCATTTAATATAGCGAGACAGCTTTAAAAAAAAAGCAACGGAGATCGCAAGATCTCCGTTGCTTTTTACACACTGTGTTGCTATGTTAAAGGAGTTTAACATAGCGAGACAGCTTTAAAAAAGCAACGGAGATCTCCGTTGCTTTTTTTAAACCTGTGTCGCTATGTTAAACTCTTTTAACATAGCGAGACAGTGTTTTATACTAACGGAAAAAGTCCGGGCGACCGGACCTTTTTCTGTTAGTATATTGAGGGATTTACAACGGGCACGCTGGTTGGGCTGGCCAATCAGCGTGCACGTTTTAGGGGAGGAATTGTATAATATTTATTTTTAGGTTCTCATCTATTCAGTATTCTGTTTTTACTGCAATGAATCTTTTGTTGAGTACATTTTTGGAATGTTACCCATTACAGATAAAAAAAAAAACACCTGTCCCTCAAACATGTTATGATAAGTTTAACTTTAACTTCCTTAAAAGCTCTAGTCTCAGAAAGAAAAGCTAACAGCTTGCTGTTAAGATCTACACTTGCAAAAAGATACAGCAGTCACAAGCCATTGTCAAAGGCTGTGCAGCAGAAGTCTTATATGTGATTTCTAAAAAATGTGAAAAGTTTATATAGCAAACACACACACACACACTACACTGCAGAGCTCTAATAACTGTAGAGAAAGTGTGACAACATGAGCAGTTTAAAAAGTATGAGCAAATATATAAACCACAAAAACTGAGACAGCCACAATCAAACACAGGCCATCATAACAAGACCAACAGTGAAGACAGAGCTGCAGCATAAAGCAGGCCACAACAGCTGGAGTTACCATGGTCTAAATACACAGTAAGCCAACAGTAGAGGACAGTGCAAAATAAAAGGTCTGTCAGGGCTCTGCAATTCCTGCCTGCCTGGCAAAACACAGGATATTATTGTAGAAGGGTCCGCAGTATAACAACCATAAAAGGAACTTGGGAAGGGCTCTGTCTGCATTAACAACCATGGCCAGCAAACACAAAAGCCACACATAACCTAGGAAGTACTCATAGTTAAACAAAACAAAGCTTACATGTATTACGGGCAAAAGACAAGCTTCAGTGCAATTAAGCAGAGCAGGCATACACTTTACATACATGCTTGTATCAAGACAATACCGAGGTTTCTCGGAGGTATAATAAAACCAGTAATAAGAAAACTAACAAAAATGTCCTGGCCGTTAGAAAACACTAACACTAACACAGAAAACACATCATAAATTAAGTAACAAATTACATTTACTATAAGTTAACTCTTTTGTCTTAACAAAGACTTATTCAGAACAGTACAGCAAACACTTTCAAAGTAATTTATATCCTGAGTTCAAAATTCATTGGTAGGTCACGTTTCCTTTTTTGACATCATTTCCTTCAGTGTGCATTTGCCTAACACAATTCATTCAAAAACCCACAAACTACAAAAAAAACACCTTAAGAAATACATAAAACATGTCTAGTCACTTTTTAAAAAACAGACTATGCTCAAAATATTCAAGTTAAACTAATCTTTGACTAATGACATTTTAATAATTATTTTTGATATAAAAATAAAAATTAATAAAGAATAATTTTATTTATTTATTTATTTATTTACATTTGTTAACCAGGTTTGTCCAACTGGGCTTGTGGCCCATTTTCACTGGAGACCCGAGGAGAAAAGCTCCAGTAGTACATTTTAAACAACTACAATTTTAAACAATATTGATATAATAGCAGTTATAGCAAAAAGATTCACATATGTTGGGTTACATGCATAAAGTTAAAGTTGCATTAAAAGGAAGCTAAGTAACAATTTTACATTAATATAGTTCAATAGGTCAACAATAAACATTTTTTGTTTGCATAAAATTATGCAAATGCATAGTAGACACATTGGAGAGAGAGGTGTAATGAGGTACTAAGTATGGTCCTTTTGAGGGTACATAAAGGGAAGGAAGACTAGGTTGGGTCATGGCAAGGGCAGGTTCTGGAATTGAGAAAATAAGCTTTTAGTTCATTTTTAAAGTGTGAGGTATGGGAGATTGATTGTAAGTCAAGGGGAAGTTTGTTCCAAGCATGGGCGAGGGAGTGTTTGTAGAGTAGTTTGCCTACTGACCTTTTTGGGTGGTAGATATCAAGTAATTGTTGGTTAGAAGTACGGAGGGTCCGGGATGGGATGTAGATGGAGACTAAAGAAGACAGAGATGGACAGAAGGAAGGTTTATAGAGTGTAGCATATGAAATTGATAAGATAGCAGAAATTGGGGAAGTTCAAGCCATTGAAGAGAGTTTAAAGAAATGCAGTGGTGTGAGTTGTATGGGGAGTTAGTAATGAATCTGGCTATTTTATGGTAAGTCTGTTGGAGTTTGTTTAGAGTGGAAGCCTGGATATTGGTAAGAACTGGGGCGGCGTACAAGAGGGAGGGGAGGAGGAGTGCCTGGCCCAGGGTAAGTCTAGATTCAGAGGTCAGGAATTTTTTGTTCCGATATAGCAGACATAGTTTCTGTTTTTTTTTTTTTTATACATTGGAGTATGTGTAGGTTGAACTTTAGTTCGTCATTGATAATGACCCCTAGGAGTTTTGTGTGGGTGTCAGGTTGGATAGTTGTATTGTTAGAAGATGTAATAAAAAAGGAGGTTTTGTGATGAGAAAGAGAACGGGGAAGGAAAAGTAGGAGTTTGGTCTTTTTGGGATTTAGGATCAATAGGTTGTGAGAGAGCCATTGGTCAGTGGATAGTAGGGCCTGTTGGATCAGGGAGTGTAGTTCAGGAATGTTATTTGATATGGATAAAATTGTGGAGTCGTCGGCATACTGAATAAGGGAGGATTCTTTGCATGAGGTGTAAAGATCATTGGTGAAGATGTTAAACAAAAGGGGTCCCAAGATGGAGCCTTGGGGAACACTAGTGGAGATGGGAAGGAAAGGTGAGGAGGATGAGAGCCATTTGACAGATTGTTCCCTGCCAGATAGGTAACTATTAAACCAGGCAAGTGCGGAGGGGGATAGGTGGAGATTTGTGAGTTTAGATAGTAGTAGACGATGAGAGACAGTATTGAAGGCTTTGGAGAGATCTAGGAAGAGACAAGAAATTAATTTATTGTTGTCTAGGGCCTCTGCAATGATATGAGTGAAGGAGAAGAGGGCAGTGGTTGTGCTGTGGTGAGGACGAAATCCATGTTGGGTAGGGGTAAGTAAGTGGTGTGTGAGGAGGTGATTGAGAAGCTGTGAGTGAATACATTTTTCTAATATCCTGGAGAGGGGGACAGAATGGCAATGGATTGGTAGTTTGAGGGGTCAGTGGAGTTTCCACCTTTATAAAGAGGGACAGTGAAGAAAGATTTCCAAAGGGTGGGGACAGTTGATTCCAGAATAGATTGATTAATTAGTATAGATATAGGGTAGGCAATTGAGTCAGCAGCAAGTTTGAGGAATGTAGGAGATAGATTGTCAGTGGAAGGAGAGCAAGGTTTTAGCTTGAGTAGTAGAGATTTGATGTAAGTAATGGGAACTGGCTCGAAAGAAAACAAAGTTGTGTTAGTGGGACTTGGCGGGGTGGGTGTCGAAGTAGAGTTTGGCTTAGAGGTTACCATATTTTGGATGGAAGAGATAAAGTGTTTATTCAGGATGGTAGCTGTTTCCTGAGAGGAAGAGTTAGGGTATGGGGTGAGATTAGAGGGCTTTCCAGGATAGAGGATGTTGTTGAGAGTTGACCAAAATTTTCGAGGACTGGATTTGTTGTTAAGCTGAGCAGAGCTATAGTATAACTTTTTGTCATTAGTTGTATGTTTTTTTGCAAGGTTCCTCAGTTGCCTTTATTTTTGAAGAAAAGATGGTTGTTTAGTTTTAGTCCAGGTTTTCCAAGCATGATCTCTTTGTTTCATAAGGGACCTAGTCTCTTTGGAGAGCCAGGGAGCATGGTTTGATTTTACTCTGATCTTCCTAGAGGGAGCTAAGGAGTTTAGAGTATTCATGAAGATGCTATTGAAAGTACTTACAGCATCGTTTAGGGGGAGGTGTTTTAGGATGGACCAATCTATGTTGTGGAGAATGGAGTTAAATTGGGATGAATTGAAAGTCGATAGTTTTCGACAGTCTTTGATAAAGTGGGGTTTAGGAATATGGGAGTAGTGTCTTAAGATGGTGGTAGGGAGATGATCACTGAAGGAGTCAGGTAAGGCGGTGGGATTCTGGTATTGGTGGGGGGAATTGGTAAGGATCCAGTCTATGATGGAGCTGGAAGTGGAATTTTTATGGAAGCGAGTGGGAGATGTTATAAGTTGGTGGAAGCCGTGTAGGTGGATACTGAGTTGGGGGGAGTCAGTTGTGAGTTTGAACCAATCAATGTTGACATCACCAAGGATAAGTGTCTCATATGGTATGTTGTGGGAGAACCAGGATAGGATATTTTCAAGAAAGGGCAGATTGTTACCAGGAGAAAGGTAGATAGAGACAATTGCAAGTTTTTTGTGGGGATTCAGATGGCAGTTAAGGATGATGATTTCAGCTGGGAGGAAGTCAGGAATTGGGGAAGGGTATGGTGAGAGGTTAAGGTTGTTTGAGTAGAAGATGACCACGCCACCACATTTTTTACAGGTCTATCTGATCAGAAGATATTATAACCTGGTGGGAGTATTTCACTATTTGAGATTTGTGGCTTGAGCCAGGTTTCAGATAGGGAGAGGATGTGAGGGGTATTGAGAGCTATCCATGAGTGCAGCTCAGTGACTTTATTTGCTAGACTCTGAAAATTCAGTGAGTAAATAGTTAAGTATTTGGATGGCAATGATTATTGTGACTGAAGTTGGTGACTTTTAGAGGAGTAAGATGGGGGCAGTATAGAGGTAGTTTTGGGGAGAGAAGAGGGGCCAGGGATGAGATGGATATCTCCAGAACAAAGTAGGTTTTTAGTGAGGAGAGAGTATGTAGTAGATGCTAGATGGAGTTTATATAGTTTTGACTTAGCTTTGTGGGAAGGTTTAAAAACCTGTATTATGGATAGTTTATATAGACTTGAGGTAGAGGTAGTAAAGACATTAGGGGAGATAGTAAAAGATGTAGTTGTTGGATGAGTGAGAAGTTGGTAAACATAGGAATGGGTCAGAGAGACTGAATTAAATAAAATCTTGCATTGACAGGGGACCAAAATAATGCACTCAACATTGTAGCATATCTTTTCTGATTGCAATTTTAACACTAGGGCAATGGAAACATGATCATCCAGTCTTGAAGGGTTACTTGCATTTGATTTTAGCTGTCATAAAAGCTTGCAGTATTCAATTAATGTTTCCCACTTCCCACCTTTCAGATCACGGACCACCTGTTCTAGTGCAAAAAAAAATTAAATACCCTATCCGTACAATTTAAGGAATGTCTATACAGTACGTTTGCTTCCACCTTGTTCTTCACATCAGTCAGGTGCATGTAAATCCCTTTTCTCAAATTTCTTTCACTTTTTCCTATATAAAATGATAGACATACCTTATAGGATGCCAAATAAACTACCCCTTTGCTAAGACAATTAAAATATTTAGTACTAGTCAACTCATGTCCCTCGTTTGGAAGGTAAATACTCTCGCTGTTCTATACATAAGAGCAATGATTACAAGTAGTATCACATTTATAGGTCCCCTTAGAGCTCTTGTTTTCTATACGGGTGTTTTTTTCTTTTCCCCTTTTCAAAAATGCCTTTAATGTTGAGCCCTCTCTTATAAATAATAAGTAAAAATAATTGGTTTAAAGAAAACTCCTAAACTGTTGAGAAACTTTGAAAACATCTGCCACCATCTAGTCATAATGTTCTCTATGGCTTTTGTATCACTGTTATATTTAATAGTAAAGGGACTAACATACGTTCCTTTTTCATCGGGGTCTTTCATATAACTTTTTATCTTCTTCATGTTCCCCTTCTCCTTTCCCCAACAAGGGGAGGCATTTATGGCCTCAACCCTGTAGCACCTCTTTACTACTTTATTAACTAAATAAAAGGGGTAATCTCTCTGTAGAAAAAACTCACGAATTCTGATACACTCTTCAAGGAAACTACCCTGTGATGATTTCATCCTGGCAGCTGTTACCAACTGCACCTTGATAATATTCTTCTTTAAATAGGAATGATGTTCCCTTTTGAAATGCAAATGATTACTGGAGTACTTTTTTTTCCCTATATAACTTGGACCTGAACCTATCACTGAATAGATCTTTTTGTAAATAAACATGTATATAATTGATTCCATTTTAATCATAATTAAAAGTGAATTTTAAAAAATCTGTTGTAGTATTGATGTAATTTACAAATTCAAGTAATTTCACTTCACTGTAATTCCACAATAGAAAAATGTCGTCCAAAAACCAGGCATATGAAGTAAAACTTTTCTTGTAACTGTACTTAATAAATTCCTTTTCCTGATAGCACAAAATCAAACTGGCATACACTGGGGCACAGGCAGCACCAATGGCCACCCCATCAATTTCTTTATACAACTCCCCCTCAAAATAAAGGAAATTGTTAGCTAACACTAACTCCATACATTCCAAAAGTAATTTCACTTCTGTAGCTCTCAGAAATTTGCAGTCTACCATAGTACTTTCAAAACACTGCAATCATACTTCATGTGGAATAACTTACAATAATTCTATATCAATGGTGAGAAAAAATAATGATTCCCGATATAAACTGTGGGTCATCTTCCTAAGAAAGTCCCATGAATCAATTACTATATGTTTGTGAACATGTAAAAAAGGTTTGAATGTCCTGTCAATGGAAACTGTTAATAGATATGTCTTAGAGCCAGCAGCCACCACTATGAGACTCGGGGGGGGGGGGGGGGTTACAAAATAAGACACCTGAGGGGGCCTATAAATGTGGCACTTGTAATCAGTGTTCCTATGTATTGAACAGTGATAGTATTCACCTTCCAAATGAGGGACATGAGTTGAAGAGTACTAAATATTTTAATTGCCTTAGCAAAGGGGTGGTTTATTTGGCATCCTGTAATGTATGGGAAACATTAACTGAATACAAACTTCCATGGCAGCTAAATTAAATGCCAGTAACCCACCGGGATTGAATGATCATGTTTCCATTGCCTTGATGTTAAAATTACGATCAGCAAAGTTGTGATACAATGCTGAGTGCATTATTTTGGTCACAGTCAATGCAAGTTTTTATTTAATTCTGTATTCATTTTTATTTTTATATAAAAAAGAATTATTAAAGTTGTATTAGTCAAAGATTAGATTAACTTGAATATTTTGGGCATAGTGTAAATGTTTTTTAACAACTGACTGCATGTTTTATGTATTTGTTAAGGTGTTTTTGTAGTTTGTGGTTTTTTGAATGAATTGTGTTAGGCAAATGCACAATGAAGGAAATTATGTCAAAAAAGGAAACGTGACCTACAAATGAATTCTGAACTCAGGTGTCATGTTAACTGTCTCCATCTCTCTCTTGATTCATTGCTGACTCCTTCCTTCTTCAACATCTTTGCCTGACTGTCGCAGATCTTTTCTGACATAATCCTTCCACATCTTTGCTGGATGCCCACGTTTCCTCTTACCTTTTTCTTGTCTGTCAAAAATCTTCTTCGCTAGATTGTCTTCTGCTTTTCTGCACATGTGCCCCAACCACCATAATCTGTTCTCTTTGATCTTTTCTGCAAATGCAGCTACTTTGGCTTCTACTCTTATGTCCTCATTTCTTCTTCTGTCCTACAGTGTGCAACCCATCACCCATCTCAGACACTTTACTTCCATCAACTTCCTCATCTACTCTGCCTTTACTGTCCAGGTTTCTGTACCATACAGTAGTACCGGTCGCACCACTGTTTTATACACCTTACTTTTCAGCTTTTTTGGCATTCTTCTGTCATACACTACATCTGGCACTCTGTACCAGTTGGCTGTAGCCCCTTTGATTCCAGCTTTGATCTCTTCATTCAGACTTCTCTTCTCCTCCACCACTGCTCCCAGAAACTTGAAGCTATTAACCTGTTCCACCATCCTCCCTTCTATCTTAATTCTCAGCTTCTTCTGATTTCCCCAATTTGCTGCCATTACCACCGTCTTATATGATACGGCACGGTGGTGCAGCGGTTAGCGTTGTCTCCTCACAGCAAGAGTTTCTCCCGTTCGATTTTCGGCTGGAGCGCCTTCTGTGTAGCGTCTGCATGTCCTCCCCACAGTCGAGTGACGTTAAAAGACATGCAGGTAGGTGTGAGCGTGAATGGGTGTGCCTTCATTGACAGTTGGTCATAGGGCTGGCAACTCTGCACCGTAAAATCCACTGCCAATCATGAGCAGACCAGAGTTCAGCTGTGGCGACCCCTAACCGGGAAAAGCCGAAAGACTTTAAGATCACTGTCTTATATGTACATAGTTACATCCCACGTGCCTTCAGATTTGCATTCCATTTCCCTATCCTTTGCTGAAGTTCTTGCTCAGAGTCTGTCTGTAATACCACATCATCTGCATACAGCACATTTGTTGATCTGTCCCCTCTGACCTGTTTGCAAATGTAGTGCATCACCAGTATGACCAGCAGTGGGCTCAGAGCTGAACAGGAGTTTGATACCTCTGTACTGCCCACAGTTGTGGATGGACCCTTTATTCTTGCATACTGGCATGAGTATGTTTATTGTCCAGTCATCTGAGATACTCCTTTCTCTCCACACTGCTATGAGTACCCTCATGAGTCACTTCTACCCTATCTCACCCAGCATCTTTATCATATCTGCTGTGACCTCATCTGAGCCTGCTGCTTTCCCTGACTTCATTTTCCTTAGTGCTGTTCTTACTTCTTCTAGAGTGGGCTCTTCTTCTCTCATTGTAGGCTGTGTCTGCGGCAGTAACGTTTCTGTTGGGTTTTCTTTATTCAGAGGCTGCTGGAAGTACTCCTTACATCTGCTGTTGATGTCCTGTGGACCAGTGAGAAGGTTGTTGCTTGCCTCCCTAAAGAAGTGTGTTCGACTATCTTCTTTAACTTTCTTTCTTTGTCTTGCCACCTAGTGAGTCACTCTACAGAAGCTGGTAGAGTGTCTCCGATGCACTCTTCTTTGCTAATGCAGCTGCTATCTTAGCTTCTTTATTAGCCAAACAGTATTCCTTCCTAGTCTGTTCTGTCTTTTCTGTCTCCCACTTTTTCCTGCACTCATTCTTTCTTTTGATGGCTTCCTGGACTTTTGCATTCCACCACTAGCTTTCCTTATGTACCTTATTTCCATACTTGGCTTGGCCACATATCTATTCTGTAGGCCTTAAACATGTTTTTTTTGAGGTGCTGCCTTTCTTCAACTCCACCTATTTCCTCTTCTTGGAGTACTAGTGCCCTGAGTAACTCCTTGAATTGTTGTACTCTCTCTCTCTCTTTCCAGTCAACCTCCAGGTCTTTAGCCTGGTCTCTGCTAACCTGAGAATCTTCTCTGACCACTGCTTGCAGCTTAATGTAGCCACCAGTTGTTTATGCTGTGGGCCAACTGTTTCACTGGTGATGATTTTGCAATCATTGACTGTACCCCAGTCTTTACTACGAGGAAGTCTACCTGAGTTGCATATTGGCTACACTTGTATGTGATCTTGTAAATTGTCTCTCTTTCTGAACCATGTGTTGGCTACTATCAAGCCATTTTTCCAGACAGAAAGAACGACCTTTCCTTCTTTACTCATGTTGCCCTGCCCAACTATTTGTTGATCAAGAGTGTGGGCTTGTTTAATGATTCTGTTCAGCCATGACCTGGGCTCAACACAGCAAGTTATATCAACAGTAATATAGGCTTCAGTAATTATATTAATAGAGCTACAGAATAAGACAAAGTGCTCAACAAGTACATGCGGTTATACATTTGAGGTATACATTTACATAAATTGTTACTGCTTTGCAAATACAATTGGAAAAATGTACATTCATAAGTACGGCATAATCTTATAATATTTTGGTTTAAGTGCTTAGCCATCATTTCTAAAGCAGCAGCAGATAACGTCCTACTTTAAATAGTTTTACAATGCTTTTCTGAAATCTTTTACTGTTGACAATGATGTGACTTTTTGATAGGACGCTGTTTCCATTTGCAGACCCCAATCTTGAGAATGCTTTTTCCCTCACTGTAGTGTTATCTTGAGAACTTCTCTAGGAGTATGACTGTTCTTTTAGTAGTAATTTTCACCTAAGCAGAGGGTAATAACGATTACTGAGTATCTTGAACAGAAGGGATCTGATCAGAAAAGTAGCTCTTTCTGTGACAGGGAGCAACTTTAAATCTTGCTTCTATGGGACCTGACAATATCCCTGGTTGTGCCCTACATGAACTACAGAGTGAACTGGCACCTCACCTTGTGCCCTGTTCAATCACAGCCTCACCTCAGGCTTTGTCCCTACCAAATGGCACACTGCTACAGTCATCCCTCTCTACAAAGGAGGAGCGACTACAGACCCTGGGAACTATCGCCCCGTTAGCCTGACAAGTCTGATATGCAAGGCTATAGAAAGTACAGTTGTGTACGCTTACCATGAATGTAGATGTTGGAGTGTATTCTCTGTTGCAGTCATCACATTTGGGTTATCTGCTTGCAGTAGCCCTCAGTTGGCCAGATTATCAAAGTCTTGGGTCCTGCGTCAGTTGCGGTCTCATCTTCCATGACGTCAGGTAGTCAGGGGGTATAAAGCATGCAGCCGACGCCATTACATCAGTTTTTCTTGCCCCAGATGTCAGGTGTCCCCCTAATGGGAAGCAATTAAATACATATATGCAAGGATAGACCTCCAACAAAAAAGCAAACACACCAAAAAGCTTTTAAGCATACTGCAGGAGAATAGAGGTACAGCCAAAATAAATCAGGGGGCTGGAGGGAGGGTAACCAGAACTGCAACAGTGAATACACTCGAACATCTACATTTATGGTAAGTGTCCACAACTGTACTATGTTCTTCGTGTTTCACTGTTGCAGTCATCGCATTTGGGTAGATTCCCACAGCTAAGGATGGGAGGAGGAATTTAGATAGCATTAGGACCAGCTAAATGGCCCTGCAAGACTGCAGTGGCAAAACCAGCTCTGGATTTAGAGAAAATAGGCAGATGGTAATGCTTGGTGAAAGTATGTACAGAACTCCAGGTAGCAGCTTCTAGGATGTCCCTGGTAGGGACACCTCTGAGAAAGGCTGTGGAGGTAGATGCAGCCCTGGCTGAGTGTGGTCTTATCCCCTGTGGGATAGGTTTTCCATGGTGCTTATAGCAGAAATTAATGCAATGGCCTATCCATTTAGAAATTGTTTGCTTTGAAATGGCCTTCTCCTCTGCCCCTGCAGCAAATGCCACCAGCAGCTGTTCAGATTTCCTTTGAGATTTAGTCCTGTCCAAGTAAAATCTAAGTTGTCGGTGCACATCTAAGGAGTGCAGTATCCTTTTCCCCTTTGTTCTGTGGATTAGAAAAGAAGGTTGGCAAATGAATAGACTGATTAAGAGCCACACTGGATACTACCTTGGGCATGAAGGAGGGATTGGTCCTGATGGACACCCTGTCCGCATGAAAGATGATGAAAGGCTCCACTGCCATAAGGGCCTGTAATTTAGATACCCTTCTTGCTGAAGTGATTGCTAAAGGAAGGCCATTTTCCAAGAAAGGAATTTTAACTCTGCACTCGCAGCTGGCTCAAAAGGAGGTAGAGTGAGTTTTTCCAATACAAAGTTAAGGTCCCAGGCTGGGGTTGGGGCTCTTCTGGGTGGTCTTAAGTTTTTGGCCCCTCTGAGGAACTGCTTGAGCAGTGGATGAGAGAAGAGGGGTGGTTCTGTGTTGTAATGAGCTGAAACGGCTGAGGCATGAATTTTGATGGAGGAAAAAGAAAGGCCCTTGTGAAGCATCTCAGTTAAGTATTGAAGAATCTGAGGTAAATTGGGTGCTGCTGTGCCCATGCCTTGAGTTTGGTTCCAGGAACAGAATATTTTCCATTTTTCAGCATAAGATTTTCTAGTACTAGGCCTCCTTGCCTCCAAAATGACATCCAACACTTGTTTGCTGAGGAATGGTAATGGAGAGGTCAAGTAATTAGCCAGGCTGCCAGGTTCAAGGTTTGAAGCTGAGGATGTACAATCTGGCCCTCCTGCTGGGACAGCAGGGTAGGGGTCTGAGGCAGGTGCCATGATGCCAGCAGTGACACGCTGCACAAGAGGGGGTACCAGTGTTGGCGTGGCCAGTCTGGTGCAATCAGTATCATCCTTGGTTTGTCCTGTTTGATCTTTAGTAGTACTTTGGAGAGGAGAAACAGAGGAGTAAAGGCATAACCTGATAGATTTTTCCAGTTGAAGGACAGGGCATCCACTTTCCAAGCTTGTTTGTGGGGAGTGCTTGTGCAGAATTTGTCCAATTGGTAGTTCTGGGGAGAGGCAAACATGTCTATATCTGGGCTCCCCCATTTGTTTATCACCATGTTGAAAATATTTGATTCCAGTTTCCACTCATGTGGGTCCATGAGATTTCTGCTTAGTTCATCTGCCAGTGTATTTAGCTTTCTTGGCAGGAATTGAGCCTGTAGATGGACTTGGTAGCTCAAGGCTGTGTTCCACAGAGCCATGGCTAGTCTGCAGAAAGGGTACGAATGGGTCCCCCCCACTTGTTTATGTACCACATAACAGTGGTGTTTTCCATCCTTACCATTAATTGTCCTGGAAGAATGTGGTCCTTGAAGGCTGTCAGAGCATTCTGTACAGCTAACATTTTTTTTTTGATTGATATGCAGGTGCATTTAACTTGGGTTCCATTTGCTCTGAATGCACTTCCCTGCCAGGTGTGCCCCCCATGCACAGTCTGATGCATCTGTTGTTAAGGTTTGGGTGGCAGGGGGTAGAGTGAATGGTAGTCCCTTGTTTTGGTGGCAAGCCTCTGCCCACCAAAGGAAGTCTAACTGTAGGCAAGGTATGATAGGAATCATTGATTCTAGATCCTGAGAATGTTGACACCATAGACTTTTTAGATACCACTGTAGTTTATTCATATGCAGTCTTGCATATAGAATTAGGAGAATGCAGGAGGCCATGATCTCCAAGGCTTGAAGTATTTGCCTTACAGATAGCAGGGCTTTTGTGGCCATTAGTTTGAAGTAAGCTGTCAAATGAATTTGTTTTTCTGGCGTGAGGAAAGCCATCTGGGAAGTTGTGTTCAAGCTTGCTTCCAGGAATATAAGTTGTTGACAGGGTACAAGATGTGATTTATTTTCGTTTATGGTGTACCCCAGACAAGTTAGCACCTTTTGTACAAATGCCAGATGATTCAAAAGTATGTCCCGGCTTTCTGCCTGAATTAGACAATCGTCCAGGTATGGATATATTTGAATATTTCTTTGTCTGCAAAATGCAATGACTGGAGCTAGGCACTTTGTGAATACCCTGGGTGCAGTAGATAAGCCAAAGGGCAGTGCAGAGAACTGATAGTGCATGTAGCCTGCATTGAAGCATAGGTATCTTCTGCAAGATTCCCTGATTGGGATGTGCAGGTAGGCTTCCTTTAAATGCAGTGCTGCTAACCAGGCATCCTTGCCTAGCATAGGAAGCAACTGGTGAAGAGTTAGCATCTTGAATTTTGGGATCACCAAAAAGGTGTTTAGGATAGAAAGGTCCAGGATAGGACGCCACGAGTTATCTTTTCTGGGTACTAGGAAAAGTCTTGAGTAGAAACCTTGTCCCTTTTCCTCTTCTGGTAAAGGTTGAATAGCCCTTATGCTTAAGAGAGAGAGTACTTGCTTTTGAGCCTCTGCCCACTGATTTGGGGGTAGATCTGGCCAACCGTTTGGGGTTGGTAACATGTGGAAGTGAAATCTGTATCCTTGGGAAACTATATTCAAAATCCATTTGCCTTGGGTAATTAGTTCCCAGTTTTTTGTCTGCAGAGCAATCTTTCCCCCTAAAGGAGCAGTCAGTTGAGAAGGGCTTGGAGGTTTTAAAATTAAGTCACAGAGACAGTTTACCATAGGAGGGAGTGTTACTACTCCCTGATTTGGAAGTGTGAGTCCCCCACTGCTTAGTCCTGTGCGCACCTTGGGACTGAAACCTGGGTATTCTGCTGGTTCTGGGTTTGGGCTGAGAAGGCCTGGAAGAGGCAGGAAAGGACCAATTCTTAGAGGGCCAATGCCTACTAAATGTTGGAGACTGTACCTGTAGGAAATCTTTATTTAGCTTTTTCCTCCATCTTTCTACGTACTTCTTCTGCTTTGTTGCCAAACAGGCGGTCCTGATTTAAGGGAGCATCCAGCAATTTAGCTTTAACATGATCTGGCAAAGATTGCTCCTTAAGCCAAGCATGCCTTCTAAGTACAGACCCAGGGACAGCAGCCCTGCAAGATGCTTCTAGTGAATCAAAACCACATTGCAAAGTATGTTTTCCAACTTGTTCAGCAGAATGCATTAAATCCTGTAAATCTTTATTTTCAGCACAGTCAGGAATCAACATCATTTTCTGTTTAAGCAATCCAGTAATATGGTGCTGATACTTTAACATATGAAACTGGCAGTTTAATGCCCTAATGGCCAAGGTTGCAGAAGTGTATACCTTCTTACTCCATCTATCCAGCGCCCTGGAATCTCTATCAGAGGGAGTAGGGTTTTTGGCAGTAGTAGCCTTAATGCCCTTGGGTCCCTGTGAAATGGTCTCAGGATCCGCAGTAGGATTTTTAAAAAGGAAACTGTGAGAGTCAGGAACCCTGTAATATCTATCAGGTTTTCTGGGAGCAGGAGGTAAAGAGTCAGGGGACAAGCTAGACTCCGAAAAGGCATCATCAACAATGTCCAGTACAGGGGGGATAGCTAAAGGCCTGTGTTGGGGCAGGAGTAAGAAATCCCTAAGCCTCTTTTTAGAATCAGAGTAATCATGGCTTTCCCAGTGAAAATGCTCCCTAAGAGTATGTAAGGTTTCACCAAAAGAGAAATCCTCTGGAGGGGAAGCAGAGGGAATAGAGTCCTTTGCATTAGAATGCTCATAAGTAGATAAGGGTAAATCCTGGTCATCAGAGGAAACAGAAATTTCAGAATCCTGATCAGAAGTATCATAAGCAAATTCAGTCATAGGTCTCTTACAGGGGGAAGGCTGGCTTCCCCTGATTAGAGTAATACTGTCTTCAGCCATTCTTATCATTTGTTTTTTATGCATAGAGGCCTGACCATGCGGTCTGGGCGTCGGTTTTCTAGGCATGGTTTGAGTTTTAGGCCTTGAAGAAGAAGATGGCGTTGGTTTAATATGCGAGTCAGTAGGCCTGAATACACCCTCAGAAGCCGGTGCCTGCACATCGGCTCCGGACCCATCCAAGGTAGAGACATCCACAGGTTCCACAGTTGAAGCATCTCGTGGCATACTGATACTCCAAATGGGTCTCAGTAGAGGCCTGTGAATCTGAAGTAGCGGGTATCAGGGGCTGCGAAAGTGCCTCACTGAGTACCGGCAAACCGGCGACTAGCTTAGGAGAAGCATCGTCTGCAGCTTTGGACCTAGGTGGCCTGTCTCTGTCTTTATCTTTGCATTTTTTTTGGAATGTCGATAGTCGGGTGGCTTACCGAAGACATATCTGGATAATTGAACTGAGTAGCAAAATATTTAGAAGCATAAATATACAGACAACGAATAGTTTGTTGTTTAAATAAGGCACAAAACCGACAGCGAGGTACATCGTGGTCAGGGTCTAGGCAAGGAATACAGTACGAATGAAAATCTTTATGAGGTATTTGCTTTCCACAAGAAATACAATTACTGACTTTTACTGACATCGGTTTAAAGCAAGAAAAAGTTTGCCCAACGGGGAACTTTGCTTTAGTTGAAGACTTCGGTTCTGAAACTCGAAAACGAAAATTTCAGGAGTCGGCTGACAGGCACTTGCGAACTGCTTCTGCTTTGGGCACCACATGGCAAGAAAGACTGATGTAATGGCATGGGCTGCATGCTTTATACCTCTGACTACCTGACGTCATGGAAGATGAGACAGCAACTGATGCAGGACCCAAGACTTTGATAATCAGGCCGACTGAGGGCTACTGCAAGCAGATAACCCAAATGTGATGATGGCAACAGTGAAACACAAAGAACATCACATAATTATGGACCTAATAAACAAGGATATAGGGAATCTCCAAACTCTGGATCCCACACAGTTTGGTTTTGTGAATGGTAGATAATGCCTGCTCAACTTGGTCAACTTCTTTGAGTCAGTCACCAGAGCTGTGGATGAAAGCAAGGTAGTTCATGCAGCCTATCATGATCTGGCCAAGGCTTTTGATACCATTCAAAAGGTGCACTGAAAGCGACCCAATAAAGCCACGGATGAAGGCAACCAGTATATGTAAAGTTTTATTAAAGAATAAATCACACTAAAAACACTCCATCTCCATTAACGCTGTTTAAAAATCCGTTTTCGTTTCATCACACTTCATCAGATGTGGGTTAGACTGAAACCCTGCCCTTTTATATACAATCAAACCTCACAATTTAAAAAGAAATATTTTAGCTGTGAAGAAAATTTACACAGGAATTCTAAACTGATACATCTCGTACTTCAATGTAAACAAAAATGAAACTAACTTTGATATTCTATTTTAAATCATCTAATGAAGAGATTCTCTGCAGGAGAAGCACACTGCACCATGTCCACAGATTAAATAACCAAGAGCATGAGGGCAGGGGATTCACTGTGGTCACACAGAAGCACATTGCATAATGTCCACAGATTCCACAGGGGAAGTGATATGTGTTGTGATTGGTGCATATCGCTCATGTTTTCAGAATTTTGCAGACTGTCCAGATTTTGCCTCATATTTTTGTCCTGTTCTTCACAACATCTGTGGTGTTCTGGCAAATCATTGACGACTCAAGTCACTAAATAATGAAAGACATTTTAGTTTCAAATTTCATATCTTTCAGAAAATGCACGCTAATGGCTAATGCAAAACCTGTCATTCAAACAAATTTCTAAGAGCAATATTTAAAATCTGTTCCTGATTTTCATCTATTTTCCCCATCCACTAATGTGGGCTCTGTCCTGAATTGTTGCTTTAAGAAGATGTAAGGCATGGCTTGGTGTACAGTACATAGTTATGTAACAACATCATGGAGGAAATCCTGCATGCTGCTGCAATCAGTCTTATCCTCCAGTGTGTGATTTAGACAATGTTCTCTTGAAGCTGTGAAGTGGGCAATGGTCTGCACACCCCTGCCACATTAAATAAACACACTGCCCATTGTACACAACATTTTCATTCACATGTTCACTGGGCATCTTGCTACCGATGCCTGCCATAGTGCCTGATGTCTCTAGGTGCACTGAAGGCCATGGACATTATATCCTCCCTGTGCACGTGTTCTCTGAATTTGTGAGCATGGCACTACAAGTTTCTTTGTGCTTGCAGGGATTTTATGACAGCCATATGTCTATGCATCTGAATTTCACTTTAGCCACGGGTCCTCAGCCAAATGTACCAACAGGGAAATGCATTGTCACCTAACAGTCAAAGCCCACAATGGTGATTAATTTCCTGGGATAGCACACAGTCAATGCTGTTGTCCAAAACGTATCTACCTGATGAAACTGCCACATTACTGCATCAAATAGCAGCATCTTCTTTGCAGCTAAAGATACAAGCATAAATAGAGGAATAAAGTAATGGTATCAATTAAAAAAAATAAAAACTATATTTTTATGCATGCTGTATGCAGTCCACATGCAAGTTTGCTTCACATCACATTTAGCAGTATGGTTACATGATTCATAGGTTCATAGGTTCATACTAGGCTATCTGCCCTAGGGCATTTATAAGCCTAGCCAGAGTGTGTTTGGCTTTCGCCACCCATTTTAAATGAATTTTGATATGCCCTTTTTCGAGGTTAGTATACTGTGCCTCTGTCTAACAGTGACACAGAAGTGATACCCGGGGTAAACCTACGATCTCCCATCCACTCATCAAGATTCCTCTTGAAGAGAGTCAATGAGGGACTCTGCCTAACCTGGACTGGGATTTTATTCCAGAGTGAAGGGAGCCTCTGGGTTATGAATCTGTCCCTCCAGCATGTCCTATTTATTTCAGTGCTGAGGTTCAAGTCTCTAGAGCGCGTAGCTCGATGGGATTTGGATTTTCTGAGGTGCAGCATGTCCATTAATTCCGGGTTGGACATGGCTTTATACGTCAGGCACAGATCGCCTCTGAGCAGGCGGTATGCCACTGAGTAGAGCTGGAGTTTCTTTAACCGGGCAGCATATGGCATCTGTTTGAGCCCTTTGATCCTCTTCTAAAGTGGTCTGTACAGCACAGGTCAAGTTTAGAAATAAAAATAAAGTATAAAGTCAATTCACAAAACAAACACTCTGGTAACAATAATGTTTAATGAATAATGTTATTATTCATTAACATTCTAATGGTACAGTGTTTGTTATATGACTCTAAGTTTCATTATTTGCCATGTTGTTTAAGCATGAGGCACAACCGCATCCCCACCAGAAACTCAAGCACTGAAACACAGATCTATTCCAAAAGCAAACAAGAAGTCTATACTTGTTCACGTATGGAATAGTTACATTTTTGCACACATACAAATAATTAAAAAAAAATCATTTTCCCCTAAGCTTTGGTAGTAGCAGACTTCTGCATCCATATTTTCATTAGTTAATGCCCTTCACAGGAACATTTATGGAAGGGTATAATAGTTTAACATCGGCTATTAATCTGTTTTAAGTCTTATTTTGAGATAAACTCACTGTCATTGAAAACAGTACTCTGTCAACTTCTGAACAGCAGTGATCATTCCTGGAACATGAAAAATGGAATCTAGACTCCTTTTTGCTACTTTGAATGTGATCATTAAGCACAAAACATATATTTGCCTTATCTCTCCTTCGCTCACAGCAGCACTCACTTAAAAGACCCCAGCAGTTTTACTACGTATAAAAGCATAAACAGATAACAAGAAAACGCGTAAATATTGTGTGTTGATTTATTCACCACAAGGTGTTTTTTCTTATTATCAGAGGAAACAACCTCCACTAATGGACAAAGGGGAAAGAATCAGAATTCACCATATGGTTACAGATTGTTTATTCTTCTTAACAGCTGAAACAGCCACTAAAGGACAGTGGGGAAGAAATGGCAAGGAAAACTGGGTCTGCCTTTCATTTCAACAGTTATAGGTTCTCAGAGTACTAATGCACTAAGGTGGTGTGACAGCCTTCTCATTAACTCTATTTAGAAATCTGCTACTGTAACACCTCCTGCTAACAGAAGCACTACTACATACCCACTGACTCAGACTAATTAATGAATGGAGAATACAAAGCTGACTATTTTTTCATTCTGTATTAAGTATACTAGTACAATATTCCAATGACCATAAGAATCAGTATTTACAAAACCAGTGTATCAGCTGTAAATGGTTATAGAACTTTACTGCTGTGTGCAGTACACTATGCCCTATGTACTTTTACTGACTAAATGAATGACAGTTTATGTGCATGCAATCAATATTAAGATCAATGCATCCAAGGTTAGGACAGCTGAAAGGCAAATGAATCGTAATACTACCTTTTTCTGTTCATTGTAAAATCTGTTCCTATTAATGTTCTCGCAGCATTTAACAAACCTATCTTAAAACATATGGTTTCATTAGATTCAGGAAACTATTTCCATCATTTTACAGCCATAACCACAAGAAAAAACATCCTAATCTCTTTTATCACTTTTATGAGAAAAAAATCAATGGGAGTGTCTCTGTGAAATGTGCTTTTGCCATTTATGCCTTAACACCAGTAATTTACTTACTTCCATTTCTTTTAGTATGCTGCACAAATAAACATCAGTCAGCCCACAGCCAGTGAATTAAAGGTTTTATCACCATATGCTACTTTCAGATCTGGGATTATTCTTAATATTCAGAGTTACTGTCCTTAAACAGCATTAGTCTAGTGCAGGGCAGTAAGGGAAAGCAAGTTTTGATAGGAAAGACATATTTTATGCATCTGGTAACTTAAGGTATTTCTTTCAATCCACAAACTGCCATTTCTTCATTGTGCGTCACTATTAACATACAAAGACTTAATAACACATGCATTACAATCTACTGAATACATTTTAAGACTATGCATATTCTGAAAACCAAAAACTATGAATAGTTCTGTTCCTATGATTTTGCCTAGACCTTGTCTACCAGAGCTCAAACAAAATTTGATCACATATCTTTGTTATAAGACAACCTGTATTGTTATGTCTGACTAAAAGGTCACCAGCTTTGCTAAATCTACAAGACTACCACAGACAAAAAGCGTGCCTGTCCCTCTGCAAAACTGGTTATCGGTCAAGGCAGCCTACCATGCAACCTGGTTCTTCTTGAAAGTTTGAGGCATGCCATCTTTTATACAATATATTACTTATAATTACAGATTTTGCTTTTTCTTATTTAACATTAAGTTTTGCATGGATATATTCCAAAGAGTGTGTGTGGTTGCCTCCCCACCAACATACACTGATTTTGACACATTACTTGCCTGATGGATAACACTTTTATAATTGTTCATTGTATCGCATCTACTTGTTAGTTCAGATACAGCAATTATCCCCTTCTAATTGTCACACTAAATAAAATCTACATTCACAGATGTGCTTTCTCCTTCTCACTAAACTTATCAAATTCTCCTCATAGAAAAGGACAAACTCCTATCTGTTTTGTTATCAATAAAGCACTGAAAGCAAATGTACTGTACCGCAGAGTCTTCCCAGATGGCCGCTCATTCTTTTATTATCACCTGAACAATTAATTGCAGTTAGTTTTCCTTTCACCTTTCTCACCTAGTATTTCTTTCCCTCAGTATCGTTCACTTTTCTTGACTTTTGTTAATGCCAGTTACACTCCCACTATAACAAATTCTCACTTACACCAAATGCCTAATCTTTTCAGCATGCATCCCTGCGTAGATCACTGTTTCCATTATATCAACAATTTTTATGAAAGTTGCTGAAGAGTCTTACACAGACTAATACGTGAGTGAGTGTGTGTGTGTATATTTATATATATCTATATATATTTGTTTCTATGCCACAGTACTGCACTGACTACAACACCAGCCTTAATTGCCCTGACGCTATCTTTTCACCTTTGCAGTTATTTCAGTGCTAATACTTCCTTGTGTTTTCAGACTCCTTTCTCTGCCTGGCTGGGTCTGTACAACAAATTGCGAGGAGTCATACAATTCTGGAACAACACTGTGATTGAAAGTAATGCCTTCAATAGAATGCAATTAGATGTACTGTACCCGTGTCACTGAGAAATCAAAAAGCTGAAGTGATTTAAAAAAAAAAAACTGGAGCATGCATCTCAGCTGTCTACATTTTCACAGAATGTCCACATTACTGCCTCATATTTTGGTCTTACTCATAAAATTTGTGGTTTTCTGACAAATCAATAAGGATTTAAGTCACTAAATAATGACACATGTTTCAGTTTCAGACTTCATATCTTTAAGAAAATGAATGATAATACAAATCCAGTTATTCTAGAAACTTTCTAAGTTTATAAGAGCAGTTTTTAAAATCTGTCCCTATTTTTCAGCATTTATCCCCCAATTATTTTGAACTTTGTCCAGATTTACTGCCCTCAGAGGTTGAAAGGTATGAAATGGATTGAGCAGTGCTAACTCTGGCCAGCTCACTTTAGTAGCATTGTAACTTGAAGACCCCAAATTATGCTTTTGTGAAAGGTGTAATGACTTTGGAGCCAATTTTTGTAAGTAGGGAGCTACAGGCTCCACAGCTCATTGCAGCGGAGACACTTTTTCTGATAACTTGAAACTGCATGTGTGCATGCATGTGCTGTTTGGCATCTACTCTCCAAGTCTCCACCTATCAGATGAGGATCTTTGCTTAAAGGTCACAGATAATTGCAATCTGAGAGTTGTTGCTAGCCCCCCCCCCCCCCCCCCCATAGCTGGGGTATTACAAACAGGCTCAAGCTCAATGACAACATGCAGCACTGCAGCATTTAGTAACACTCCCCAGCTCCAGATTATAGCATTTATAGCATGCCACTTCAAATGACAAAGCATGATAGGCCTGGGTACTTGGGTGGACAGCTTCCTTATGTTTAACCATCACATTCCAACAGTGGTTAGGAAATACTTTTATCTTGCACAGCCAGATCAAAAGAAGTCCTCACCTTCTTGTACTCCACACTGATTAGACAGAGGAGTACAACACCTCTCCCTTGGGATCTACCTTAATAAACATATCTAGCAATTGGAAAGACCACAGAGGTTTGTAATTAACAAGGCCAGGGTTCTAAAAGATCTGAATTACAAAGAATGACTGGAGGCCTTATCAGTTTTATGCAGATTGAATAGTGGTGACCTGTGTCTTGTGTACAGGACTACAAGGCATCCTATAGTCCAAGAACTCCTGTAGCTCGATAAATAAAATGGTCCAGCTATTACTAGGGCCACAATCTATTCAAACAAACAAGACAAAGAGGGGGATAGATTTGTCAAACAGCACCTATCCTTTCTACAGAACAAACTTCCTCTCCAAGTTAAGCATTGTGGCACACTGTCTGCTTTTAAAAAGGAGCTGGTCAACTGGATGGGTGTACACAAATTCACACCTGGTTTTATTAGCCTGTACTGCAAGGCAGAAATGGAAATGACCTTGCAGTTCAGTTGCCTTGTAATCCTATGATCCTACACACACACACACACACACACACACACACACACACACACACACACACACACACACACACACACACACACAAAAATATATATTTTTTGTGCATATGCATTTACATATACACATGCTTGCATCATACATTTACACATATTAACACATGCACACATACACATGACTCAAAAGCCTCAATTTTGGTGATAGCACCACTATCTAAAAATAGAACTTTCCAAGTCCACAGTAACATCTCATCCTCTGCTAGTACACTTAACACAACTGTGTACAGCAAGGACTCTGATGAAGCCAGATTGCTGGCGAAAGAGCTTAGTCGTGGATGATTATTGTTTTAATAAATCAACGTTGCTCTATAAGTCGTGGATGATTATTGTTTCAATAAATCAACGTTGCTCTACTGTGGAATTCGGATTGTGTTTTGTGGTGTCAACCTTGATTCAACAGCTAAAACATCATTGAGCAGCATTGACTACTCCTTACACATGACAACATTTTCTCATTTACCACACATACAGATAATGTAACTAACCAAAGTCCTTGTTCCATTTAAACTATGTTACAAGATCAGTCATATACTCGCATATACTCCTCACAGGATTATTGCCAAAAATATTTTAATACCCAAACTGGAATATGGCCTTATGTTTCGTGTTATGCACTCTGCCCACAACACTCACAGAATACAGACTGCTGGGAATAAAATCAGCAGATTTATTCACCTAGCAGACCCCCAGATGCACCACTGCATTTTGCTAAAAAATTCCAAATGTCTTTTAGTACAAACTCAGAAGTCTACAGAACAATTTCTCTGTGGTACATCCTCCATTTATAGTTGCAGGTGAGAGAGCTTTCTCTAGTCTGGAACCCGTTACCTGAAACTACCTGGCTAATGACATAAAAAAATCTCAAAACCATTAAAAACTTCAAAGATTCGCTTAAAGCATCCCTTTACAGTAGCTACATGTAACTGCTACAGCAACAACTGTTAGGTAACTTACCATTTCATATCAAAGATAACAGAATATAAACTTCTCACCCTCATGATGTGGCACTTTGTGTGTGTATATTTCACATACATGAGTATATATTTATGTATTTTTATGCATGATTGTACTGAGTTTTATGTATACCATGACTTGTATTTTTTCTTTGTACTTTTCACAATGCGCACTCACTGGATTTTCTTAATCTTACCTTAGCTGAATTGAATGTATCATTATGTACTGAATTTTACCATTTACTCTTTCTGCACATGAAAATGTTGATTAGTATAATCCTAATAAATTTTCTGCACTTTGATCTTGGGTCATGGCTGTAAAGGGTCAATGGACCAGCCCCTCTTACTTAGTGAACAAATAGTAAATAAACAAATACATACACAAAAGTACAAGCCTATTATGAAATTGTCAAATTCACTGATATTTAAATACAAAGCAACTGAACTGTGATTGATTTCCAGCCCATCAAAGAAATAAAAAAGCACTTGCAGAAACCATGTTTTGATGAGGCCAGTCCTTCCCTACACCCACTGCTATTTAAATATACCAATTCAGAGATGGCAGTACTGTGGGAAAAAGGCAACTCTCACTCCCTGCTGTAGCATGAACTCCAAGAAAGATTATCGGCACTTTGCAATCAACTATGTTTGCAATCACTTGTGCCACTGCTCAGGTACTTCAATATCCTGTACATTCAACAACTTGAATAAAACCACATACACACGCACAACACGTATATGTACATGTATATAACTCAATTTGTGTGCTTGTGTGCGTGTATCTATATACATCCATCCACAACCTCTTTCTCCCATTCTTGTATATGGGGGGGTGGGGTGTCACTTCAACAGTGACAATCTTGAGCAAGGTTCATACTGCTGGGTGGCTATCCCTACCACAGTTGTTCTTACACACACACACACACACACACACACACACACACACACACACACACACACACACACACCCCTATGGCCAGTTTATGGCTTCCAATCTACCTACTGCAAGTCTTGGGAATGTAGAAGGAAACTAGAGCAGCCAGAGGAAACGGACAACAGCACAGGGAAGACATGCAGACTCCACACAGAAGGCTCCCTAGCTGAGAATCAAACCAGAGAACCTAAACACTGTCCACTGTACCACACTACAATCATGACAACAAAAAGTGAACCAAAACTCCTTTCTTTTGCAGCCAAGAGTTGTGAGTGTTTTCCTCCTAATTGCAGGAGTGTTTTCCTCCTAAATGCAGGACATCTTCAAACAGGTTTAGTTATAAACATCCAGACCTTAAATCATGCATGCATTTCAAGTTTTAGGCATATGTATACAATTATGAAGAAAGCAGTTACAGGTTTTGGCTGTAAAATAAAGGATTTTTGGTTCACCTTTAACTATCAAGTATTCAGTTCAGAGACAACCAATGACTTCAACAGTCTGCAAATGAGTTTTGAGGAAGAGATTTACACATTTTTTCTGGTGAATTTTGCAGCCCTTTTCATAGAAGACGATGCACAGCTGAGCAGCACTAGTACATAGTACATCAACATACCAAAGCCCACAATAAAACTTTATCAACAGCTGGGCAACACCAAGTATGTGTTCTTGCCCCCACTGTGGAGGGACTGTACCACATGCACAATGCACGTAAGTAAACCACCATATCCTGATCGTATATGATTCAGAAAGACACCATGGCTGCAGTACTCACTGCTCCTAAAATGTGACTGATTACATTGCTGCAGCAGTGATCCCTTTACCTGCTATTACAGTGCTGTGCAGCAAACAACCCCCAAGACCTCCACTGCACTGCAGGTAAATTCTTATCAGCAAAGGAGTTCTTTATGCTATAGGTAAACCTGCTACTTCAATCAACCTTATCCCCACCCCACACAGTTATGCTAGTGAGCTCTAGATCCCCTCAGTACCATATTATGGTAATCAGCCTAGCTCTGCTGGTATGCATAACGACTGTGATATTGTTATGAAGCACAGTCATACATGACAGCCTAGTACAATGCAACAAAGAAAATCTAATTATAATAACATTGTACATAGATGATCTCTGCTGTACTGTGCTGTGTAGTACAGCAGCTGCTGGGCTGTGAAGAGGGGAGGAAATTAATTGGGCAATACCGCAATTTGTTTATAACCCACTGTTACAATGTATTTCTGTGCACAATGCGTAGTGCACTGAGTACATCTGTACACTGGAGTTATTTGCTGTGATGCATACCTATAAATCACAATGTAAATGATGGCACATAAAGCAAAGTGAGCAGACAGCTTTTATACCTCTCCACACTGTATAAATATTGTTTGGGCTTTATAAACTTAAGTTTGCATCTTGCACCGCATTTACTATACTGAATATCTTTCACATGTCCCAGACTTCTTGTCAGAATATTCATTTTTTTTGTAATATTCTATCCGCGGTGGTGGTGCTGCGGTAGCGTTGTCGCCTCACAGTTAGGCGTTGCCCGTTCGATTCTCAGTTAGAGCGTCTTCTGTGTGGCGACATGCGTGAATGGGCGTTCCTTCGTTGAGAGTTGTGCGTTAGGCCCGGCAAGCCAGCACGTAAAACTCTACTTCCAATCATTAGCGGACCGGAGTTCCGCTGTGGCGACCCCTAACCGGGAAAAAGCCAAAAGACAAATTCTGCATTCTGAATCTCTGCTACAACTTTACAGTATTGCAGATACAATGTGCTTATTTTGCATGCTTGAGGCCTCCAATGAGGCCATCAAGGAAACTGCATCCATTCGAGTTTGAGTTATTTGCCCATACTCCTGCTCATTAACTTACTTGTTTTTTTAAATTACCAACATTTGGTGCCATTCTAATAGAAAAAGGAAACAGGTTCCATAGTCTTCTATCCCTGACATAAAAATATTGTTTGTAACCTTGAAGCACAGGCTAGTAAGTTATTGTTGTGAGCTCCTAAATGATGTGTTACAAAAAAGATTCATTACTTGATATTAGCACGACATTTACATATTAACCTTAGATTCCTGCTTAAAAAACAGTATCTAAATGAATGCAGTTTTAAAATCGTCAACCTCTCCTTATAACTAACCCATATCATAAAGTTCTTTGTTCTAATCTCCATTGCTCAATTCTGATGTAAATGCACACTGAGCCATAATATTCAATTACTTGCCTAAACGGGGACTTAGAGAATGGTATTAGAATCTCTGCTTTTCTGCTAGCAATGGTACATAACAGGTCTCTAAAGACAGCATAATATTATTTTGGTTTTGTCATAATATTTTATAATACTGGAGTTATTCATGCTTCTGTACTGCACCACACTGCACTTACTCGGGTTATAAAGACCCTAGTATATTTAGACCAGTGGTGCACAAAGGTTTTGTGGGGAGGGCTACTACACAAATTCTTAATGCATCTGCAGGCCATCTCAAAACATAGTAAGTTGTTATCAGTTAACAACAGGTACAGGTGACTGGCATTTTTACTTAAGACAGCAGTCATGAAATTGCCTGTTTTCTACATCAACTTTGCATTTAACTTTTCTGGCTTGCAGCCATGACTTATTACAAACTCTTGCAGAAAGTTACTACTGTTTACAGACTATAAGTTATAAACAAGAAAGAAGTTACTTCCAGGGCTAAAATTAGAGGTGTGCGCAATTGCAGTCAATTAGGTAAGTAAGCATGTGCTGGAAGGTTTGCATGACTGGAGTAAAGCATAGTATTTTTTAACTTTTTAAAAAAATTTTTGGTTACTCTTTGGGGGCCGGATGGCATTCCGTGGAGGGCCGGATTTGGCCCCCGGGCCAGACATTGTGCACCACTGATTTAGACCATTCCACCAAACAGTCTATAGTACAAACATTTATTATGTTCCTTCATATCAGTATCATTAGTAAATTTGCTCAACTAAACATGTTGGTGACTACCAAATGCTGACATAAAAACATTAAACACAAATGGTCCCAAGACTGACCCTTGTGGTACTCCTTTATTTTTTATTTTATAATCTGAGCTGGCATCCACAATCTGTTAAACTACCGGTTCGTCACCCACGTTTTACACACACACACACACACACACACATACATACATAGATATATATATATATATATATATATATATATATATTCACTTTAGAAGCTCGAAATACTGATATATTGAAATTCAGTATTTCGAGCCCATAAAGTGGAATCCTGAAAAGAGCAAAAACTCAGAAGCGCGAAATTCAAATTTTCGCATACAGGAGATTTTGAATTAGCGCTTCTGCTGTAGAAAAACACCTTCCTTACACACACCTTCCTCCTCACACACAAACACAAGCTCTGTCCTACATAAAAGCAGGGGGAAAAGCCACCCAACCCCCCTACTTAAATATTCTAACTCTGAGGTTGCACTACACACAAAAACACACAAAACACCAACACACAAGCTACATTATCCTCACACACACACATCACAGCAACACATACCACAGCCCCTACCCAAAACCCTTAACACAAAAACACTTACCTGAATCCATAACCACAATGAAACATCAGAAGCGCTAATTCAAAAATTCCGGTGTGCGAGGTTTTGAATTTCGCATTTCTGAGTTTTCATTCTTTTCAGGATTCCACTTTATGGGTGCGAAATACTGAATTTCGATATTTCAGTATTTTGAGCTTCTAAAGTGAATATGTATATATGTATAGCATGCGTGCTGTTTTCTTCTTTACTTCTGAAATGAGGACAGGGCTAATGATTTCATTTAAAACTTTTAATGTACTTATCCTTTGTTGACCAGGTTAGTCCCACTAGGCTGGTAGTGCCTTTTCAGTGGAGACTCTTGGTGGTATTTATACTACTAAGGGAAATTTGGCTAAGGCATTGGGGAACTTTCCCCTAATTTCTTAGACAACTCAGGTGGATGTAAAATATCTCATAGCACTAACCATCTACACAGGCATGTACAGACTCGATTTAACATCTCAACCAAAGGACAGCACACTCAGAAGGGCAGCCCCCCCCCCTAAAGAGCACTACAGCATCAGCAATCCATCTACGTAGTGTGGGAGTAGGACACACAGACTTCTGCAAAAAGACAAGTATGTTATCTGTTGTACTACTTACACTGTTTTCAGACTTTATAGCACAAACACTGACTGCCATTTACTAAACAAAACAACTGAACACTAAAAACAGACAGTATGAGTAACAGCAAACTTCTTCCTTGAAGCTCATGAAGCTCACATCCTTGAAAATGAAGTGAAGCTCACATTCCTTGAAAAGGCAATGAAAGTAGCATTCACTGCAAATGCATCCCTGTAGTTTTGAACATTTTTCCATTAAGCAGTGAAACAAAATGCATCAACCACTAAATGATAAAATTACCAATTTCAGAACATGCCAATCAACTCTGAAGACTAAGTGTATAGTCTAGTAGTTAATGTAGAGGAGTAAGGCTCGTTTCTCCTAAAGCCAAGGTACGGGGTAACTAATCTGCCATCCCTAACAGGGGTATTACACACACACACACACACACACGCACACCCACACCTTGTACCTGCTGAAGGAATGTTCATATTTATTGCAGTTTCCAAAATTCTAAAGCAGAATGCAGCACCACCAACAAGACATAATGTTCCCATGTGCATTCCAAATCCTAAAAGGAAAGCAAAAGTCCCAACTCCAATGTGCTTTTCATAAAACAGCAGCTCCAACACCAACGTTAATTTGATAAAGCTGCAATGCACATTTGATAAAGCTACATTTCCAACTCCAATGCACGTTTGATAAAGCATGAGTTCCAACTTCAACATGCGTTTGAGAAATCAAACCTCATGCGTTACTCTGCATGCATCATACTCCTAAAGATGCATGCACAGACCACAGAGACAACATGGAGAGACTAAGCCCTTAAAGAAAAATGTAAGAATTTTTTTTTTTAATTAAAATTAAACATTGTGACAGTTCCCCCAGCCAGCTGTCTAGGTTGCCAGTTGCTGAAGCCGGCTCTGCCCAGAAGATCAACATCAAAATGTCGAATGAACAAATATCAACACATTCTGGCATGCTCCTGAGATTATCCTGGAGTGATCTAAACCAATGGTAAGGGTTTTTGCAGGGAGGCAAGCCCTACTGCACACCCCCACACCCACTGCTAATTATATATACTAACTCTAAGATCTCACAGTTCCTGAGGAAAGGGAATACTCCCCTACCAAGTGATTATCAATCTCACGCACCTGTCGGCCATCTATTGGTGTTGACCAAACAGACATCGGCATTGTGTCCTTTTGATCAGGTGTCCTGCACCCATATCTGTCACCATCAGGGTATCTCAGGGCTCTGTGCTTGGACTGCTGCTATTTGGCATCTACTTCTCAGAGGTAAAGGGTAATATCAGGGGCCTTTGGCTGACGAAGTTTGCAGATGACTGCAAATTGAGAGCTATCAGACCCCCCCCCCCCCCATGACGCAAACATCTTACAAGCGAGTCTAACACTAAGAAATGACTGGTGCCAAAGTTATGGATTAAAACTCAGTGACAAGAAATGCATTATGGTGCCTTTTGGGAAAACTGTCACACACGCTAATTAATCCATTGATAATACACTCCTAAAAGTTGACCTGTTAATCAGGGATCTGGGTACATATAAGGACAGTAATCTGGCCTTTGATCAACATGTGGCCAAGGTAGAAAGAAAATCATTCTATGTCACCCAACTTATAAGTAAGAGCATGGCTTCCAGGTCCAAGGAAGCCATAGTTCCACTTTATTTGGCCCTTTTGAGACCTATCATCGAGTATCATGCCCCCATTGGCATGTATCTGACAACATATATGCAACAGTTGGAATGCCACCAAAGGTTCCTTACCAGGAGAATCTAGGGTGTAAACACATTGCCCTAAATGGATCGCCTTAAAGCATATCTCTATACTCTGTGTCCTACATGTTACTAAGAGGTTATCTATACCTCACATATAAGACAGCTTCAGATCCAGCTCTGATGGACCTTGTACAGCCACAACATGAATAGCATCAGAACCACTAAATCTATGAATTTTGTTGTGTCATAAATAAGACATGTTGGTAAGACAGATGTGTATCAGAGGATCCCCATGTTCTGAAACTGGTTCCCCATCCATGGGGAACAGAGTCCATCCCTAACTCTATTTAAGACAAACCTTGATCAACTGATGGGAAATCAGAAATTCACTCCGGGTCTGGCCCCAATGTCTGTGACAGAGAGAGGCAAGCAGTAATGCCCAAAGTAACACCCCCCCCCATAACCTGTAGAAACTTCCTAGAATACCCCCTCCTGTTAAATACTCATGACACATAGGGACACAACTGTGTTGGGTTGCATGGATAGGCTTATAAAAGCCCTGGTAGTTGTTAGCCTTGTACATACCTACGAAGACTCTAGTCTGAATCTAGTCAGTGAGTTACCAAAAGTCTGTTCACAGTTTATAATGATACATAATAGATTCATGTACATCTGGTTAGATGTGTAGAAGTTGTGTAGCCTAATTACACCACTGGCCACAATTGCCTGGAATGCATTTCACAAACTTGAACTGTTTATGCAGTTCATCATCATGTTTTTACTTGAACATTTTACTTGAAAGTGTATCACCCATTTTCAATTTTATACAGAAGGCAGGTTTGAATATTTAATATTGTCAACAAGGTGAAATACAAGGTCAGCTAGAAATAAACTGTTCTCAGTTTCATTGCTTCATTGTGTGTAAATATCGTGGTGCAGTTGTCAACCATTCACATCATTTTTTGCTGGTTTTGTGGCTGGACGTCTGTCTTGGGTAATTTACATTTTACTGTGAGCACATATCTATGAACAATCGTTGTCTATGTTTCTGAATAGCAATGACCTTCTATTTTACAATACAGGAGTGAATCTATGACACAGAAATAATCAGGCTGATGTTATCTCACACCCACCTAGACCGTCATTTGTAGATGAAGGTACCTGACAAAATAAAACTTTTTTTTATCCCAAACAGTCAAGACTTCTTCAAAATGCGAGATGATGGCATTTTATGTTTTGAAATGTTCAATAAAATGAATATTAATACAAGCAAGAGTTCTCAGTGTCACCCTGAACCATACCTGTGACATGTTATGAGAATTTTTGGTCTCATACAAATGGCAAATGCAGCTTGATTCCATTAGCATCCTGGTCACAGGATGCATTCTGGCAGCCTAGTGGCAGATCTCTGGGTATCTCCATCAAAAGTAAGATGTAGCATATAAAACTACACAAAACATTCCCAAACAGCAACCAGGTATGTTGCACCACACTGCAGAAATTTCACACAGCAGCAGGACTGCTGAAGAAGCAGGCACAGCAGAATCCATCCAGGCTGGCATGAATACCCCACCTCAGAGAACAGCATACATCAAAAGGAAAGGGTGTGTGTTACTGCATGTGGCCTCATGGTAGCCTTGCCATGAACACATCTCTTGTCTGTCTACTAGTTCCTTGCCAGTTGAGAGTTGGTTACTACTGTCTGCTCCTGCTTGCTATAATGTCTAGTTTGCATGTTGCAGCATATGTATGCACTATTACATGGCAAACTGCCTTTGTCATGCACAGTCCTCTGAAATCTTGATGCTGACAAATTGTACTTTTGTGCTTTAGAGGGGGTGATCATCTTACCTTTATGTTGTAGTCACTGCACATTTTTGGTACAGTTTCTACTTATAATACAGCTGTTGCACTCAGTTATTTTATGTTTTGTGGCACTATGCTTTGAAGCTTCTCAACAAGGTGAAGTATTGTTCTGTCACTTATATCTGGTCACTCCAGCTTTCTGTATGTCTAAATCATGTTAAATGGTATTTGGTCTGGTCATTGTTTATCAGTAAACTACTGCCTATCATTTCTACAGCAAAGCTATGTGATGTCAGTATGTTGGCACTGTGATATGTTTTGCTATCTATTTACAAATTGTGATTTACATGCTTATCTCTGAAACTATTTTACATTAAAAAATTCTTAGGTTACTGCATCTCTTTCTCTGATACATCATTAAAAAGAGGCACTACTCATTGTAACTGCTTAGGCTGTTTTCCATTGTACTCTAAAATCACAGACCATGCTCAGTGCAGGTAGGCTTATTTTAACAGCAACACTGAATATAAGGTTACATCCAGAAATTCAAATTCCTCCCTCCACCCTTAGACCTATTTAATTATACTCCTTCATAAGGTGTCCATAGCATTTAATAAGATGACAGAATTATCATTAATATCCACATATGACATAAAATGTAAGTGTTTCTGCATTTACTGTTTGTACACTTAAGCTTTTCTACATTTACTGTTTGTACTCTTTCTGGGAAATGTTAACCTCAGTAATTTACTTACTTCATTATTATTCCTTTTATTTTATTCCAATGCAAATAATCTATATGCATCAATATGATGGTACAATATCCCTAAATAAATGCGTTAGCCATGTGGCTGAATGCATAAGGTGTGCACTTCAGATCAGAAGGCTGTAGGTTCAAGTCCTAGTACAGTTGCCAGAAAAGACCAGATTTTGTCTGGAAGTTACTGCAGAGAATCAAAAGCTATGAACTGCTTCCTGTAATCCAGGATTTCATTATCTCAGCCTCCATTTGCCTACTGTGTGACCGACCCTGAGTAAGGTGCTCAGCTAGACAGTGATCTGGGATAATCGCAGTTCCGCATTAAACAGAAGTAGCTCTGTTTTGCAATGTTTTGATTGGCCCGTATACCGGCATACGGGCCAATCAAAAATCGATAAACACTGAGCTACTTCTGTTTAATGCGGAACTTCCACATTAAACACAAGAAACTCCGTGTTTAGCGATTTTTGATTGGCCCATATGCCGGTATACGGGCCAATCAAAAAAAAAAAAAAAAAACACAGCGGAGGCTGCCCGGGATTTAAACCGGCAGTGCGGGACTCGGGATCAGGCTGCTGATCTCAGGACAGTCTGCCCAAATAGGGATGACTGGCAACCCTGCATGGAGTCCACAGTGGTGCAGTGGTTAGCATTGCCGCCTCACAGCAAGAGGTTCTCCAGTTCGATTCCTGGCTGGGGTGCCTTCTGTGTGGAGTCTGCATGTCCTCCCTGTGGTTGCACAGGTTTCCTCCGGGTGCTCCGGTTTCCTCCCACATCCCAAAGACATGCTGTAGGTGGATTGGACACTCTAAATTGGCCCTAGGTGTGAGTCTGTGCATGTGTGTGCCTTCTGTGGAAGGTTGGGTGCCGGGCTGGCAACTTGACACCGTAAAACTCCACTGACAATCATGAGCCGACAGGTGATCCACTGTGGCGACCCCTAACTGGGAAAAAGCCAAAAGAAGAAGAAGAAGAAGGAGTGGTCTCATGGAGTGTTTGTCTAGTAACTACCTGTGAACCAATACTCAGGACTAATCCCATGGGAACTAGTTTTAGACTGTCCCATTCCCCTGTACCATTCTCTTTTCCATTAAAGCTTACAGTCTGATAAGTGGCAGTCTAGTATATCTCATACCACTTTAATCAAGTCTTCAAGGTCCATAATTACTTTTGTCTACAGGTTCAGCTTACTTTTTCCACCTAATAAGGCAGCAACTTTAAAAATAAACGCACTTTCCTTCCTCTCTATATCTTCCTGAATTACTGATTTTTGTGATAGGAGCTCGCAGATCAAGGTAAATAACATGGCACAAAGTGGGTACCAGAGTCTAATCCCACTAAAAACTCCTTATTTCTGTCCTGATGTGAATAGTCAACCGGTATCCTGATATGCATTCGGGAAATGTAATTCATATATTCCTCAAAGAATCTCCTTCTACTCACTGCTTTCCAAAGAAAAGGCACCTCAGCATCCTAACAAGTGACAGAAGGCATCCATGCTAAGCAAGATCTGTGCCCCCATTATGAGCAGCAATACTTGTGATCTGTTGCAATGCCTTTCCTTATTAAACTCTAAGTGGTCTTTAGTGGCTCCCTAGTGGCAAGGGAAAGTGTGGATAGTGTTAATGCCTCAAGTGTATGGGCTGCAGTCCTCATGTCATGCTGTTTGTACAGAGTTTCTGTGTCCATTCTATGTCTTTGTAGGCTTCCTGCTCCATTTTCTTTTCCCCTAACTAAAACTACAGATTGAAAGGTCATTTACTACCATGATGAAAGTAAATGCTGTTAACTGCAATGTAAAACTAGGTAAAAAATATAACATGAAAACTTGCTTAAACTTTACTACAGAGAAAGTTCACTAGCTCTATTAATGTTTTACAGCTGAATACATAAGGAGGAATACATTGGATCTTTTAAGTGATGATCAGTTAGAAATATGTAGTGATAACACAGTGTTGGCAAATGGTTTGTTTTAGAAAAGGGACAGGTTAGCTGACATCTCTGTCAGTACAATGTGTTATATACTTTGCACTGTGAAATGAGAATGGTATGAATGGCTGTACACCAATACATCAAAAGCAGGCTCAGTAAGGCTGTCTTACTGAAAGGAGAATATGAATGTGCTTCCTTATTCCTAAGTTGCACAGTAAGATAATTATATTTGGGGAGTAAGAGGGTCCCACAGAAAACAACTTTTGAAAATCACATGTTAATGCTTTCAAAAACATAGGTGAGCAATTAATAGTCACTGCTCTAGCATGTGACCAAATATACTACATTCAGTAAGGCTTAGTCACTTGGGAGTCAGCAAAAGTGTCTGGTTTTAATCCTGGGAGGGGTATGTGTGTGGAAAAGGCCTTTTAAAAATTTACACTGTGTTTAAAAATGTTTTGCAAAGACGGCTAATTCTCCTTGCAGTGCATTAAATCTGAAAATGCATTGCTATATGATGGATCTGCATCCAAAATACTTGGAATTACTTTTCTGTGATGGTATCATGTCAAGAATGCTGATGTCACAGCAACCCTACAGATGGAGCTAAATTTTCAACATGACACTTGCAGTCTGACAGTAAAACTAACAAGTGTGAAGTATCCCTTCTGTAAGCAGATGGTCTTGAATGACATGAATTTTATTTATTTACTGGACATCTTTTTACTGGGAAAGTCCGACTGGGCATGGAACCCATTTTCAGCACAGGCCCAGGTAGAAAGTTATAACAACAACACATTTAATAAATATACAGTAATATAAAAATTGTAATACAAGTGTGATGATGCAACAGTGAACTATTTACATAATACAATTAATGGTGGTAAAAAAACAATACAATATTTACATTTATAATATTTACATTTTTTTGTAACAAGATGGTTAACATTTATAGGTGAATTCTAGGCTAATTTCCCTGAAAGGCTTATTTAAGCCTAGGCAATAACCTGAGATCAGAATCAAACCCTGTACATTGTCTTTACGAGGTGAAAGACTTTAACCATTATGTCAAACACAGCCTAATTTGTGACTGTGTTTCTACAACTTCACAACTTGCTTGTTTACGGAAGAGACCCAAGATTAGGCTTTGCAGATGAATCATTATTAAAAAGAGATGGAGGGGTAGTAGACAGTATAGAAGACAGGAAGAGTGATAGGAAATGAGAGGATAACAGACTAAGATTAAGAAATGAAGAGTAACAGAGTACATCTAGAAGAGAAAGGATGATGTTTCGGCCTGGTGTGATGCAAGTACAGGGCAAGGACTGGGTGATAAAGTGTTTTATAGGGTGTTAAAACAAATGTCCAACATGATATTGTTCCAAATCTTTGTTTACTGAGTCTGAGTATACAGAGTGCCTGATGGAATGATTAGCATTTTTTACCTGAATAACATTTTTACTAAAGCTTAACCTTGAGTAGAAAGTACATCTAAGAATGGAAATAAAGGAACAGGCGGGAAGAGGCATACAATAAGGCACTTCAAGCAACTATAACAAAATTTCATTCAAATCAACATAGTCAAGTAAATTATGCAATGCAATTTATACAGGACAACCATTTACAAAAACCTGTTTACAAACAAAATTAATATAAAACGTCAGAATTCCTATGTTTTTCTATCTTAAAAAATTGTAAGTTACTCCTGTTCACTGTCTTCAAACATTGTTGGTTAAAGACTACTTTCTGAAATGCCTACATTTGATTTAGTAGCATGTTCATCTATTTGTTCTGAAATGCCTACATTTGATTTAGTAGCATGTTCATCTATTTGTTCTGAAATTTTGTCTAACATTTCATCTACATTTGAACAATATTTATAACTCACATTTTCAAAGTAGCTTTGTATTAGGAAAGTATGAATATTGGCATATAAATGGTCTCCTTTAATGGAGAATGCAGCTTTTCACATCCTTGTGATACAGTTCCTTGTAGACACCAGTAAGGGACACAGACTTGTTATTTTTTTTTAAACCATGCTGTGATGGCAGCATTAAAATGCAATTCATAAATATAACCATACTATCCGAACAAAACTCCTAAAACGATATTCAATCAGTAGACAGCAACTGTTTTATAAGACACACTCAAAGTTATGACTCTCAGTACCTTCTCCTGTACTATATAGCATGTCCAAGTAACTTTAGTCGTGTGAAACATCTTCAACAGTTTTTCTAGCATATAAAATGTTCCACATAAGAACATCTATGAAAAACTGACTCCCTATTGAAAGGCTGGCACTCAAAATGCCTAATGCTGACAAGCAGAAAAAAAGTCCAAAACACAGGAGAAGAGCAAATTTCAAAAATCCCTCTTCTCCTTCAAACTTCTTTTTCAGAGAGGCAAGCTCCTATTGCACCCCCATGGGAGGAAAGCCTCCCACACCCCCCAAACTTATACATATATACCAACTTTAAGACTGTCATACCTCAGGGAGAAGGGGAATATTCCGAGAAATGAAGCAAGCAAGATTTGGCTCCTTGCTTGCTGTACTCTTCCTGAATACTGCTGATCTCTGTCTGCATTTTATTTTGAATTGAAGTTTTTCATTCAATGTTTGGTTACTTCTATTTTCTATCTTCTTTTTGTATTACATGTGTTTGTTTTAAGTTTTCTGTTCTGTTGGAGTTTTAAGAGGTCTTGGCTAGGATCAGTTAGAAAAGTTAGCAAAATAATTCGTTTGCAAACAGTGAATAACATCAGCTAATTAGTGGGAGGAGCTGAGAACTAGCATTCCTCATTTAGCTAAAATATCTCTATTTAGCTGAAGCGCATGTTTTGGCTTGCTTCCTGTACTCTGTCAGAATATTGCTGATCTCTGTCTGCATTTTATTTTTCCCACCCATTTGCCCAACTGTTGTATTCTTAAACTTGGTGGCTTTCGAGTTGCCCGCCCCTACTATAAATCTGATTCTGGACACTCCTCCCAGTCCCATCTCATTAGCTCCTTCTACTGAGTTCAGAGAGATCCTTTGGGATGGCCCACTCCCTTAGTTTCTTAACCTTGGCTTATCTTCTGTTTCCTACCTGTCCACATACCTTTAAAAATGCACTTTATTCAGCTGCCTTTATTGTATTTGTGTTACTTCTTACTTTATTTTGCTTTTACTGCTTGTTCTTAAGTGTTCAATTGTATTTATTCTGCTGCATTTATTACTGCTTGTTAGTAGCCTGATTAAATTGTAACTGTTTTCTAAGTCTCTTAGTTTTGGTTTAAGCACTTGGACTTCAGGCCAGTTAATTTACACTAAGAAGGTTTGTGGTCTACACTCTTGTGGGAGGAGAGGGTAGCCTCTGCCTTCTGACCTGGGAGTTGGTAATTGTGCCTGCTTATCTGAACTGTTTTTTTTTCCCGAAATTGTTGCACTTTGTTTGCTGTAGCATAGACTAGATTCAGACCTGCTAAATCTAGTTCTGTTTGTATAACTTGAGCACTCAACCAGGCCATCCTTTTTTTGGAGAGGGTTCCCATGCACCCTTGTGGCAGTAGTGTGCAGTTAGAACTAGTCTGATTGATGGCTGCTGGAGCAGGGCTCAGTTTTGAGCTTTTTTATTTAATTTGTTTAAAACAATTTGCTCTCGTTTGCTGCATAAGTACCGCAATTGCACGGGTTTGTCCTTCTTTTAGCAAAGCTCCACAGAGTTTGGCGACCAGCTACTGCTCTGCTGTATATATCTGATCACTCCAAGCCATCTGCTGATCTCTGCAAAACTTAAATATGTATATGTATTGTGTATTGCACCTTTGAACTGCATTTTTACCATATCATTGCTTATTTGAACTGTTTTTTTCTGAAATTGTTGCACTTTGTTTCCTGTAACACAGACTAGATTCAGTCCTGCTGAATCTAGTTCTGTTTGTATAACCTGAGCACTAAACCAGGCCATCTTTTGTTGGAGAGGATTCCCCCGCACCCTAGCGGCAGGAGTGTGCAGTTAGAACTCATCTGATTGAAGGTTTCTGGAACAGGGCTCAGTTTTGAACTTTTTTATTGGTTAATCTGTTTAAATCAGTTTGCTCTCATTTGCTACATAAGCACTCCGTTTGTGTAAATTTCCACTTGTCTGTGCATTGCACACTGCCAATCAGTGGTGGTCACTGTTGGCAGTTATAGACGCAAACACTTCTGCCTGCATATTTTCCCTTACTACTCTGTTGGTGCTCCATCGATGAGTTCTCGTGATTGTCCTTCACTGACATTTTATACATTCAGTGAAGCTCCTGAGGTACCAACACAGATCCTACCCAATAGCCCTTTGTATTTTTTGTCCACTTCTCCTGTCCTCTACTTTACCTGGTCCTTCCTGTCCTTGGTTTCTGACCACATCAACTTACCTAGCATTATGGACGGACAATTTCCAACAGTTTCTACAGCCAGCCTGGTCAACATGGGCATTCTGATGCAATGTAGCAATCGCGTCATGTACACTGTCAACCCACTTGTTCTAGTCCACACAAATTCATTATATATGAGATGCATCTATATCAAGAATCTAGAATCCAGGCTCTCTCGCTTACCAGTCAGTTCATCTGATACTAAGCAAGTTGTCAGCATGCACACCTCACCTCACCTTCTGCACCTACGAGACCAACACATAAACCTATATATGGGGAGGTCCTTACCAAAAGTTAACTAAACATCAGAGACCTCCCAAACACAAGCACGATTCACATAATATATTCTCTGCAGAACATAGTACACATAATATATCACACAACAGTGTCTCATCATTCAAGCCCTTAGGGCATAACATAAAAACAAACATCTTAGTCATAGGTGACATAGATGTTCCTCTCACATAGCTGGATAAGGAAAAAGTCACGGTCAGCTGTCTGTCAGGTGCCAGGATCTGCTACATCACACACGCATTCAAGTCTCTGAACAACAGGCACTGTTATGACTCCATTATAGCTCATATTGGTGTGAACGACTTGAGACGTACCTCACTGGACTATATGAAGAGAGACATGACTGAGTTCTCTGATCATGTGTTTCAGGCAGGTATGTTCCTAGCCTTAAAGCAGTATTTTCCCTTTGCCTAGCACGATACCTCAATACAAACAAAAAATGACTGGCTTCAACAATTGGCTTAATTACAGGTGCCATTCAAAGGGGACCCAGTATCTATCAGCCTGGGATGACATCGTCGACAGATGTCAAAGCTTTGCCAGAGGTGGTCTTCATCTGTCACACCAGAGATTTTGGTTACTGGCTAAGGCTCTTGTCACTTATATAGTGCCCTTTTTAGGCAATGTCACAAGAACAAAATTCCTGACGTAAAAATATCCTCTAAAAACATCATCAAAGTTATGCTGCTAAATGCTAGGAGTCTAAAGCAGAAACTGCACTCACTGGAAGCAGTCCTCAGCTTGGAAGATGCTGACATTTGTGCAGTCACTGAGACCTGGTTTAAGGCTACGGAGAGCAAACCAGCTATACCAGGTTACATTTCCTTACACACATTTGGACCACAAACTGAAGGTGTGAGGACTAAAGGAGGTGAGGTATCAATATTCATTAAAGATAAATACACCTCTAGATTGGTTAAACAGCACGATTCCCTTGAATTTCTTCAGGTGCAATTGACTGACGGTAAGACCCCTCTTCAGGTGTTGCCAGCTATAGGACCCCTTCCATGAATCATGACATCCACTCATCCTACTTGGATCTACTTGAGTCAATCAAGATACAACCAATCACCCTGGTTTTGGGTGACTTTAATTACCCATCCACTGACTGGGTAATTTATACGTGTTCTAACCCACTTGCCCAAAGGTTCCTGGACTTCCTTAACTCCAATGCCCAAAACCAGCTGGTTGACACACCCACAAGGGGTTCAAACATCCTGGATCTGGTTCTCATCAACATGGGGGACCGCTGCACCACCTTCAGTGTGTGGTAATCCCTGGTGAAATCTGACCATAAATCAGTCTAACTAGAAGTAACTATAACACAAGTCCCCCCATAGCAAAAACTAGACTAGAAAACGTCTCCAAGGCATATTATAACCTCTTACGTGACAACATAAATAGATTCATAGCCCCTCCACCCACTGATGGAACAGACACCTATGCTGAGTTATACACCAATGCTTTATACGAGCACCTGTACAACTGTATTAACTCTGCCATACCTGATAGAACCAAAGCAAAATCACAAACCTGCCTGGTGGACAACTGCCATTAACAGACTATACAACAGGAGAAAGAAATTGCAGTCTAAGAGTATGAAAGAACAGCCTCAAAACAGGAAACATTACCTCCTCAACTTAAACAAGCAAATAAGACTAATAGTGAAGTCCTCCAAAGCCAACTATGAATCCAAATTAGCTTCCCTAACAAAGGATAACCACAAGGAGTTCTTTGGTTACATCCGTAACCTCAAAGGTAAGGCCCAGATTTCTGCTAAACTTATAGTTAATGGTACTACATATACAGAACCTGTGGATATAGCAAACCTGCTGGTTCATTGAAAACTTCACTCCCTTGTCCCTGCCACATATATGTCAAAGCATCCCTAACACCTGTTCTCCACCTAGTATTTCCAAGGAGCAGGTCTTAAATGCCCTCTCCAAGGCCAAAAACACAGCCTCTATGGGACCAGACAACATCCTGGGCTGTGTTCTAAATGGGTTCAAATGGGAATTAGCATCACCATTGGTATGCTTTTCAATCTCAGCCTAAGCATGGACTTTGTCCCAGTGGAATGGAAAACAGCTACCATTATCCCTTCGCAGAAAGGGGTTCCATCTATGGATACGGGAACTATAGACCCATTAGCCTGACCAGCCTTATCTGCAAGGCCATGGAATGAATCATCATGGACCTTATTAACAAAGATATAGGAAATCTCCAAATGCTCGACCCCGCCTAGTTTGGCTTTGTCAAGGGGAAATTATGTTTGTTAAACTTGGTGGACTTCTTCGAGATAGATACCAAAGCCCTAGACAAGGGCAAATCTGTGCATATGGCCTACCTAGATTTAGCCAAGGTCTTTGACACAGTCTCCCACTCAGGCATCATTGATAAACTCACCCAACTGGGTAGCAACCCATATACTGTCAGGTGGGCTGCAAACTGGCTTACTGATAGAACTCATACAGTCAAAATAGGGGTTCTCTAACAGATCTGTAACCAGTGGTGTTCCAAAGGGATCGGTTCTGGGACCACTACTATTCAGAATCTACTTCTCTGAAGTACAGGCTAAAATTAAAGGGCTGCAGCTGACAGAGTTTGCTGATGACTGCAAACTGGGAGCGCTCATTGAAACCCCTAACAATGTCAACATCTTGCAAGAAGGTCTTACACAGACTGACTGGTGCCAAAGTCATGGTCTTAAACTTAATGCAAAAAAATGCATTAACATTCCTTTCGGCAAATGTGATGTTCCTACAAACTACCATATCAATAGTAATACCCGAGGCACACAGTCAGTGGTGAAAGATCTGGGCACACATGTCGACAGCAACCATAAGTTCGATCTCCATGTCTCCACAGTAGTAAGTAGGGCATTTTGTACTGCTCATCTCATAAGTAAAGGCATTGCCTCCAGGAATAAAACAGGTTATAATCCCTCCCCCGCACTCTTCCCTCATCAGGCAATAATAGAGTACAATGCTCCCTTTGGTATGTTCCTTTCCAAACTCCTGCAGTAACTGAAGAGACCACAAAGGCTCCTTACAAAGAAAATTCAGGGTCTTCAAGATCTGTCTTATGCGGACAGAGTGAAATCATTGTCATGTTACTCTGTGTCATGCAGACTGCTCCAACGCGACCTGTGCTTTGCATATAGAGCAAACTCTGACCCAGCTTTAATGGAAATGCTGCACATTCTTAAGTCAAATGGCACACGGGTCACTCGCTCAAAGAACCTTAACCTGGTATGTGACATCAACAGAACTTGCTGGAGAGAAAGATTTGTCTCACAGAGGTTGCCCCACCTTTGGAACAAGTTACCTATTTATGTTGAACGAAGCCCTTCATTGGTCCTATTTAAGCGTAATTTGGATGACAGGATGGGTAACCGGAAATTCACCCCAGGGATTCCACCTGTGCCCATCTTGGACATAGCTTCTGATTTTGGTGTCTGCTTGAACCAGACACACTCGGGAACATGGGTTGAACTTGGCTAGGCTTGTAAGGGCCCTTGGGTCATTAGCCTAGTAACCTCCTATGATCTCGGACTTAGTATATGTAAGCCTGTTCTTTCGGCCAACCCATCTCCATATTTTGGGACCTGCTAGAGAGAGTTCCAACATCTCAAATGGTTACCAAAAAATGTTTCCAGAAAGGAAAGGAAGGTGTTTTATGAGGATGGCAGAGAATCAGCATTTTCATGACTTCCTTAGCAAAATTTCTAATTATGAATTTACAGAATTTGCAAGCAATGTCCTTCTCAAGTGACTGCAAATAATGGATTGATATTTATTTGATTTGTAACTGCATTTTTGAATTTTGATCCACAGTTTCAGGTAATTCAGTCCATTGCAATGCTGCCACAGCGTAGCCTTTTAATTTATTACACTGATATAACTAAATGCCATTAGCACTTAGTTGAAATTTACTTTGAATATGATCTGCCAAGCAGTCTTTAAAAGAATCAGACCAGTACCTAAGGGTTTTTTATTCTGCCATTTTAAAGAACTATATTTGCCAAAAGGCCTGACACAGTCCAATGGCTTTACAATATGAATTAATAAGCATGACCAACATTTAAGAGAAGTGTTGCAGAATATGGTTAAGTGAAGACTTTTAAAACTACTGAGAGTAGCTCATGTGCATTAATCTACTGAGCAAGGTATTTGAAATGCTTCCATAATGATCACGTGGAATATGTTTGTTGTTTTGGGTGGTATGTATCCTTCATCTTTCAAAATAGCTTCTGATACTTATTGGGCCTCGACATATTTCCAGACAGAATCATAAGATGGATATAGACATTGAAACACATTTTCAATGCTATAGCAAAACAGTAATCTAAATATTAAAAAAGCAAAGCCTCTCCTTTCCTGTTAACATGGATGTGTCACTGATATTTGCAAGCTAGTAGATAAGTAGATATCTAAATAATGTCCTTCTGACTGATCAAAGTAATTCTGTTTGGATTTAAGATTAACTGAAGGGAAAAATTAAAGTTAACACTACATAGTTATGAGTAGCAAAATGAATGCCTGACAGACTAGCACAGGAAGACAACATTTCAAAAAAAGAGCATTAATATGTATTTCTGAATAAGCTACAAACTAAAGATAGTATCTGCAAATACAGATGTTATTCTTATTTCTGTGCATAGGCTGAAATACAATACAACTTCATTTTTTTATACTTTGTGCTTATAGTTAAATGGCTAACGTGAAAAGGAATGTGACAATGAATAACCTTGTTTCATACCTGTACTACCAAAAAACGATGCAGACAAGTATGAAACTATTTTAGTTGATTTGGAAACATTATTATTTTAATATCTTCTTTGTAGAGTAAACTGTGTTAGAAACTTCATTTTTAAAATAAAGTACTGTATTTCTAGCTAATAACGTCAAGAAGTTTTTTCTTCATCTGAACTAAGTCTTCTTTGAGCAGAACTGGATGCCCATCCATTTAGCAATGAGTCTCACCGTATGTCGTTTTAAATTTTCCTCACACAAAGAGTTTCAGTTTGAGTAAGGTGAGTCAGCACTGGCTTAAGAAGTTTTAACTTAACATCAGTTATCTCCACAAACACTTTGCATTCAGCATTTCAAGTGCTGCTGGTCTGTATGATGAGCAAAAACTGGGTTTTGTTAAGTTTACCAAGAGCTGTAGCCCAAGAATAATGACATGAATCAGGAATGCACTTACAAGATAAGAGATTATTCAATAATACTAAAAGCAGATTGGATGCAGAAAGTGGTAATTTCTTACATAATTCAGATGAAAAAGCATCACAACAAAGGGATCTGCCATTTTTCTTGGATTTGTTACTCAGACATAGTTCTAGCAGTGTAATAGGCAATAACAATTTTTCAACATGGTCCAGAGATGGAGACTTTATACGGACGAGTCTACTGACGCTTATAAGAAAGTGCAGAAGTGGAGAATTTCCATAGAAAGTATTTTGCTAGAATACAGCATTAATACTCAGTATTACTGTGTGAACCATCAGGTTACATATTGTATATGTTTTCAATGTGATTTCTCAGTGAAATCAACTTTAAGCATCTTGGCCAATATTTACAAGCCTCAGAGGACACTGACTGTAACAATTATTAATATTTCAAGATCCATTCCTGTTTTAGTTTCATAAGTTACTGAAACCTAGTTTCTTTATGTTCTGAATGTTATTAGTTATCTTCATTAAGCAGTATTTTAAATGTTCCTTCCACTCCAATGTTTTGTGCTAATCTTACCATGCAAAGTACATTTTAATGTACCCATAGCATTTCAGTGTTGGATGCATAATTTTTAGGTACATTTTCAGATTCAGTGAAAATAATACTCCATAAAACAAGGATGAAAATCCTTTAAGGATACCAAGTACTCTGGTACTGTTATAAGCGTGGGATGCAATTTATTAGAGAATTTTAGCAAAACGAAAGAGAAACATGATCTGAAACAACAGACTGAGACAAGCAACTCAGTTATTTAATTAATTAATTTATTTATTTAGTTGTCTACCAAGGTAGAGCACTTACCTCCATGGACCTTTTTCAGACTCATCCCGAGAGTGCTGAAGGTTAAGTTACTTGCACGTCACATAGTTAGACAACAGAAGCTGAGGTAATCAAACCCAGGACTACCTGAGGATAGGCTAACATAGTAAAACATTAGCAAATTACCTTCATTTCTGTATCAGCGTTGTTCACCACAGAAAACAAAAAATAACTTTGCTTGTGTATTTCATGTTATATTCTTTAGATTCGGACTTTTAATCCAATTATTAATAAATGTACAAGGAGTTCAGAATGTGAACTTTTTAAGAGCTGATAAGCTCAAATTTCTTAAGAGACAGCCACCCTTATTTTAAATATATTTTAATAACTATGGATTGATCTTTTTTTATCCCACACCTGAATGCAAAAAGTGGTAAAATAATGCAATTAGCCCACTACTTGATATTAATGTAAAAAGACAAAAATTCTACTGATTTATCTGCATAGGAAAGAGCCATTTCTGCCATTAAGACATTTTTTTTATTTGAACTGCTATCCCTTTATGTCTCCTCATTTGAAACAAATGTGTTGCTAAGATGATGTTTGATACTTAACTTAGGGTGTACATTTGCTGTTAAGTGGCTTTCTTGTACACAAAGTATTGAAGCTTGGGACTTTTTTTAGATTGCAGACAATCACTTTACACAGGCAAGTGCAAAGCGCAGAAACTAAAGAAAACAAATGCAAGGGCTATAACTCTGAGGGCCTCAGTTAATGCTTAACAGATATTCTAAATATAATTTCTTTATAACAGAAAAGAATAAGAAGGGCTCAAGGAGGAAGTGGAAAAAGATGAGTGCAGAAGGGAAGGAGGAAGACGGGGACAGTAGAATAAGGAGAAATAGTAAATGTAATGAAGGTAGCTGGGCTCAATAACAAAATTCACTTCAGAAACATCTGATGTGCAAGTCTTGGACACTTAAATGGAAGTGACCTGATATCTATCAAAAAGTATAATGCCCCTGGTGTCCACCACCATACTACAAGAAAAATAGGCCAACCAAGAAAATTGTTTCCAGAAAAGAAAGTGTTACAACCAAATGTATACTCTGGTGAAATGGATGCCTATGCAGAATAGTTCACAGAGACCCTGTACAAGAATGTTAATAGCCACATAGAGGCAGCTGTACACACCAGGAAGAAGTACAGAACTAACTCAAAAAACAAGCCACCCTAGTGGAATCACAAAATCAATTGGCTGTATAAAAGCAGGAAGAAAATCATGGCAAAAATCAGGAGGTGCAGCACCCAGCAGGATAAAAGTGCTCTCATCAAACTAAACACACAACTCAGATAAACTCTACCAAAGCCAAATATGAGGTAAGTTTGGCCTCCCAGGTCAAGGACAACTGCAAAGCATTCTTTAGCTATGTCTGCAACCTCAAAGGCAACACACAATTGTGTGCAGAGCTCATTGTAAATGGAGCCACCCATACTGAGCCAGAGGATATAGCAAACCTCCTGGCTGATAAATTCAGCTCCAACTTCACCCCTCTCTCCCCCTCAACCCTCCCTCAGGAAATATCATCAAATATAACTCCCCTACTATAACTACGGAGCAGGTTCTTAAAGCTGTCTCTAAGACCAAGAGCTCTGCGTCAATGGGCCCAGACAATATCCCAAGATGCCTTCTTAATAGCATGAAACATGACTTATCAGGACCTCTGGAATTACTATTTGAATGTAGCCTCCAAAGAGGCTTCATGCCTCATGAATGGAGAAAGGCAACAATCATCCCTCTGCACAAAGGTGGGCCATCTACAGACCCTGGGAACTACAAACCCATAAGTCTCACTAGTCTTATATGAAAAGCTATGGAAAGAATTATCATAGAGATGATCAACAGAGATATAGTAAACCCCCAGACACTGGACCCAGCCCAGTCTGGGTTCGTCAAGAGCAGTTCATGCCTACCCAACCTGGTGGACTTCTGCAAGAAGGTCACCAAAGCAATGGATGAGGGCAAAGTCGTTCATACTGCCTACCTTGACCTGGCCAAGGCATTTGACACAATACTCCAGTTGGGTATTCTTGACAAATTCAAGAGGTTAGGTACAAACTCATATGTCAAACAGTGGATAGCCAAATGGCTCACAGACAGGACCCAGAAAATTAGAACTGGGGAGTCCACGTCTACAAAGAGGCCAGTCACACGTGGAGTCCCTCAGGGATCAGTCCTTGGACCTCTCCTTTTGGGCATTTACTTCTCAGAAGTCAAGGCCAATGTCAGTGGTCTCTGGCTGACTAAATTTGCAGGTGATTGCAAATTTGGAGCTGTCATTGAATCGTACACTGACACAAATGTTCTCCAGGAGGGGCTGACACAAACAAATAACTGGTGTCAGAGCCATGGACTAAAACTAAATGCCAAGAAATGCATAATAGTATCTTTTGGGAAGTCATCCATCCCTGGTAACTATCATATTGACAACACAACCCTTAGAGTTGACCCAGTAGTCAGGGCCTTAGGGACAGACATAGATAGTAATCTAGCCTTTGATCATCACATGTCTACAGTAGTGAGGAAATCATTCTATGTTGCGCAACTTATAAACAAAGGTATGGCATCTAAGTCCAAGGAAGTCAGTGTTCCACTGTATTCGGCATTCATCAGATCTATCATCGAGTACAATGCCCCCTTCAGTATGTACCTAACCAGGTATATCCAACAATTGGAATGTCCACAGAGGTTCCTCACTAAAAGAATACAGGGCGTAAGTAATATGTCCTATGCAGACCACCTCAAGGCCCTATCTCTGTATTCTGTCTCCTACAGGCTTTTGAAGGGAGATCTATGCCTGGCATATAGGGCATTGTCAGACACACTCTGATAGACCTCCTGCATATCCACAAAACAAACAGTACCAGAATTACTCATTATAAAGACTTAAACCTTGCCTGTGATATAAATAGGACCTGCTGGAGAGACAGGTATGTATCCCAGAGACTACCCCGTCTATGGAACAGGCTCCCCATCCATGTGAAACATAGTTCCTCCCTAACCCAATTCAAGTCCAACTTGGACAATTGGATGGGAAACTGGAATTACATCCCTGGTTTGGCACCTATGGCTCTAATGGCCAGAGGTAACCTGTAAATGGTTCATCTCCCAGTCAAAAGGTGCTTCAACAAAGTATTAGTTTAAGGGTGTGCACAGACAGCAAAGTATTAGTTTAAGGGTGTACACACTTATGCAACCAGCATATTGTAGATTTTTTATTTTTTATATTTTTCCCCTAACAGATTTGTTTTGTTTTTCAATTAAATTCTACAGGTTATAGGTCACATTAAAGGTGGGAAACGTTTTTAAATTATTTATTGTAGTCTCATTTTTTATATCACAAAAACCTGGCATTTTAACAGGGGTGTGTACACTTTTTATATCTACTGTAACTATTTATAATAGTCCATAACAATATTTTCCTATATGACAATTAAACCATTAAAACGTTTCAAGTAAATCATTTAGTTTAAGCCAAATATATGTTTAAATGTGTGATACTACAAGTTCTCATTCTAACAGTCAACAATTTATTTTTACAGACACTTTTAGCTAAGTTTATAAATTCTGTAAATAATGGGGTAGTTTTACTTTTCCAATTTTTTTGTGATTACTTTCCTGGCTATAGCTAAAATAGTCCAAAGAAGAAGCACTTGTGTTATTGGTATAAAGTCTGGAATTGGAACATTACATAAAATCAAGGAACTAAAAATAATACATCTATATGTCCATAATGCTTGAGTAAAATGATTAAACTCTGTCCAAAAAGGAGACATTATCTTACACTCTAACACCATATGAACTCATCCTACAACTGTTTCACCACATCTCTAGAATTAATACTTGTTGATTTACACATTAACACAGCTTTATGAGGAGTTATAAAAGCTCTATTTAAATACTTCCCAGTGAATAGTTTCCATTAAGGTGAAGATGTAGATTCCCCTGCAGATTTTAATACTATCTTTTTTATTTTCATCTGAAAATATTTCATTATTAATTTTTGTAGAACAATTCCACAATGTCAAATCAGAAAAAGTAAAATCTTTTCTAATAATTTTACACATTCTAGATAAATATGACTTATTGCTTATTAAATTACTATTATTATTGATTAAAAATTCCAAAATTTTAGGAACGGATTTCACAAATGAAGCAAATGGTACTTTTATTTTATCATTTACAAATTCCTTACAGATTTGTAAACCCAAGCAATTGTTTGTTTCTAAATTATATCTACCTATTAAACCCAAGCAATTGTTTGTTTCTAAATTATATCTACCTAGAAGATAATCTGCTGAATGTATTTTCCCATTTAAGAATTGACATCAAAAGATTATACTACTATTTTTTTAAATCTAACATTTTACTAAAATTATATGTTACTAAACACTCATTTGTATATGCTATAGGAAACAATAAAAACATATATATTTGTTTACCATATAATTGGAATACATAAACTTCTTAAATGAAGAAAGGACATAACTGACAAAAGGAATGAAAATAAATGTATTACCTCCATTCACATAAGAATCTTTTAATATCCAACAGAATTTTATTACACAGAATCTCTGTATCAGTCTTTACAATAAATTTACTATTACTAAGTAAAATCCATTCATGAATTAATTTCCAACTAGAATCATAGGATGAATTAAGCCACTGAGCTACTATTTTAATGATAACTGAAGAAGCATATAATTCAAGGTTTGGGAAATCTATACCTCCTTCCTCCCAACTTTTTGTATGCAAATCAAAATATATTCTTTGTTTATTTATTAGGATACCAAAGAAATTTAAGAAAATAGTGTTTATTTACTTTAAAAAAGGTTTTAGAAGGATTAAAATTAGTGACTGAATAAAAATCAAGATTTAAGGTAGAATTACCATTTTAAGTAAAGTAAAGTGATCTGCCATAGTGGGAAAAATATTTCAATTAGTAGTTAATTGACTAATTATATATTTTTTAAATTTACTAACACTTAATTCTTGCAATTAGATGTTATTATAATTCCAAGATATTTGATTTGTGTATTACCCCACTTAAAATTACTATGTTTTTATTAAAGTTTTTAATTTCTTATTAATAGCAAAGTATTTGTTTTATAATGATTAAATGACAAGCTTGAAATCTCTTCAAAACAATTCATGGATTTAACTATATGTTTCAGTGATGTTTCTATATTACCAATAGTGAGTAAAATATCATCTGCAAAAAGTTGAACTTTTGAGGTATATTTATCATCTATTAAAAATACCTTTATATTTTCATTTAATGTAATTTGCAAAGGGTTTTGTAATTAACACAAATAAAGGTGATAAAGACATCTTTGTTTTGTACCTTTTAGAAGTGTGAATGATCTAGAAAGAAAAGAGCCTATTGTAACAAATGAATACAAATTATTGTAAAGCTTAGTAATTAAATGTGTAAACTTAGTAGTAAAGTTATATTATTTAAGCACTTTATACAAATAAGACCAATTCAGTGAATCAAACGCTTTATCTACATCCAGACTTATGATTGAAAGTTCTTTTTTGTTTTATTGGCAAAATCTGTTAAAGTAGTTACTGTAATAATACTACCTTGTACTCTCCTATTTAACATAAATCCAGTTTGATCATTATTTATTATTTCTGCCAACATAAAATATATTATATTTGCCAATACAGACATAATATTTTATAATCAACATTTAAAAGTGAAATAGAATGACATGAAGAACATTATTTGTGATCTTTATTTTCTTTCAATATAAGTGAAATAGGAGAAAATCTCTAAGATGGGGAGAAGTGAAAGTAGATTAATTTCCTCAAAAGGCTTTAACAAAATTATTACATTATTAGGTATTATTTATTTTTATTTACTTGACAATTGTTGACCGGGAATGTCTGACTGAGCTTGCGCCCTTTTTCAGCAGAGGCCCAGGGAGAAAAGCTCCACAAAGTATTACATACACCATAAAGATGTTTACAAACAATACAGTATGCATGAGGTAATATAAACATGCATTATAATGCTTGGATTCACAATTGTAACATGAGAGTTTAAAGGTATTACTTACAAAAAGGCAATAAAACCAAATGTTAAAGTCTTTCATATATCTCCAATACATAAGGACTTCACCATATAGAGGGTGCAACCTTATTATGTTTGTGTTTTTTTATTTGATCTTTTAATTCTTTTAAGGAAAATGACTTATCAATTGTATGTATTTGTTCTTTAGTTAACTTGCAAGGAATATTAAGTTTTTTAAAACTATCTACTAAAATGTGTTTATTTAAATTAGTATTATTAACTTATTTGTAATGTTTCCTAAAATACCTCAATATATCCATTAATAGTTTCACTGTTTTATTAGTATTACCAATTTTATATGAAATCTCCTTAATATGATTTAAATTATTCATTTTCTTTGATCTAATAGCTAATCTCTATAAACTTTTAAGGTTTATTGAATATGATTGTAATTTTAGTTTTTCTAAATTTACTGAAAACTTATGATTTAGTATTTGACATATTTTAGATTAAACTCTTTTCGTCTCTAAATTTGCAGATTTATCATTTGTTTTTTCAGACTACTTTAAATTATCTATTTTAGATTGTAAAATATTTAGTTTTCTATCCCACTCTTTTGTTTTACGTATATACCAATTTTTAATTTTACCATTCAAGTAAGCTTTCAACGAGTCCCATAAAATAACATCAGTAACTTCACTATTATTATTGAACTCTAAAATATATTTATCTTATTTATAAACCATTCCATGGCTTAGTGGTTAACTACTGTGACTATAGTGCACAGGATCCTGAGTTTGAGCCTTGCAGAGGCAGTTTATTTGGGAGGGTGGCCTAATGGTTAAGATTTTTGCCTTACAAACACAAGGTGCAGGGTTTGAGTATCACAAGGGATAATTGGCTAAGCTTAAAATGGCTTGCAAGGGCAGTTAGCTTAGTACTAATCTTGAATCTATGAATCTAAAAGGAATTACATTATGATCAGATGAAGGACTAGAAACTATTAACACATCTTCAATTGTAGAATACAAATCACTAGAAATAAAAACTGCATCAGTATTAGTTTGGACACCAAATTTATACAAATAATGAGTGTAACTGATACAATTTGATAATCTTAAATCATAAATACCTCTTAAATTCAATTAATAAAAGTACTAAATGCTTAGCAACTGAAGAAATCAGAAGTTATGTACTTCCTATAACTTGGCATCTGTGTTGCCCATTTTCATTCTTCCTCATGAATGGGTCTAGGATCTGATCCTCGGATCTGACTCAGATGCTTTCACAAGACTTTGGATCCAATTCTCAAACTCCTCCCTCTATCTGTAATGCTCTACTCTGTCTATAACTCCTCAGATCAAGTTTGCTACCTAATTGTTCACCAATTATAGAGATAGGACACATATGAGAAAAAAATCATGAAGCTCAAACCAAGGAAACTAAAGGTTCCAATGTCATCTGATAGATGCTTCAATGAGTGGCAGGGGTGGGGGATGGTTGGGAGGGAAGGTGAGGAAGAATGAAAATGGACAACACAGATGCCAAGTTATGGTAAGTACATAACTTCTAAACCTGATGATGTCCTTTTCATTCTTCCTCATGAATGGGTCACAGTCCCCAGCTATGTCATTCTTGGGAGGCCCTACAGAAGGACATGCTGGAGCACTGTTGAACCAAAGGAAGCTCTGCTTCTGGAGACAATATCTTATTTGTAATGTGTAACAAAGTTATGAGTCTTGGACCATGTGGCTGCAGTGCAGAGATTGTCAATGGAAGCTTTTGAAGAAAAGGTAGATGAGGTAGCCATGGATCTAGTAGAATGAGCTCTAGGACGATGAGGCAATTACAGACTTTTTTTTAGAGTAAATCAATGAAATACGATCAGTAATCCATTTGGCAAGAGTAATTTTGGAAAATGCCTGACCCAAGTGGTTAGAGGAAAAAGATACAAACAGCTGATCAGACTTCCTGTTTTGCTCTGTGAAAATAAAAATGTAATTGTAAACATCAAGAAGGTGAAGCATATATTCGTCCTTATAAGCAAAGTTCGGAAAGAAAACTGGTAATTGAAAGGTTTAGTTAATGTTAGTCTCCCCAGCCACTTTAGGCCGAAAGGGTTGGTACATAGGGACACCCTGTCCTTAAGGAAAATAATATAAAGGGGCTTAACTAATAAGGCTTGGAGCTCAGAAATTCTTTTAGCTGAAATGATAGCTACTAAAGCGATCATTTTCTAAGACAGAAACTTTATATCACATTTGTTTGCTGGTTCAAATGGTTTCTGAGTTAATCCCAGAAGAACTGTTGTCAGATTACAAGGAGGAGAGGGCTCTTTTATTGGAGGTTTGAGGAGGAAAACTGCTTTCATGAAAGCTTTACATAACGTGGAAGATGCTAGAGAGAATGATTTGTTTCCTGCGTGGAAGTTGGAAATGGCAGCCAACTGAAGTTTAATAGTAGTAAAACTAGCCCCTTTCTTAAAAAGAGTAGAGAGAAAAAGAAGGATGGCCAAAGTAGGTCCTGAAAAGGGGTCAATATTCTGCTTGGAAGCCCATATTCATTTATATTTATTTATTTGTTTATTTATTTACGTATTGATATTTCGTAACTGGAAAGTCTGATTGGGTCAGGAACCCGTTTTCAGAGGAGGCCTGGGGAGAAAAGCTCCATCAATGTTATTCAGAAAAGTTTAAAAAAATAACCAAACATAGTAAAAACATATGTAAAAATGCAACGTTACTTCAGTGGATTCATACATGAGATATTATAGTGGTAGAGAAAAAGTAATTACAACAGTAATTAAGATCAGTTTACAAATACTAACTAGAAATATTTTTAAGAATAAAAACAGTAAGTTAGAAAAGTAATACAATAAACTTTATTTGCGTGTTGCAGGAAGGTGGAGGGTTAGCTCTAAAAACAGGTTAGATGTAAAATTAGGGAGGAGTTGTAAGGAAGTTTGAGAGATGCATTATGTTAGAAATGAGTAGGAAACAGATGTAGGAAAGAATGAGTGTGGAGTAATAGTGAAAAATTAGTAGGATGTAAAGAGAGATGGAGAAAATTTACAAGAAAAGATGGCTGAGAGGGGGGGAAAGAGAAATGGATCATAGGCGGATGAGGGACAATAACATTTAGGAAAGAGATGGCTAGGAAGACGTCAAGAGGGGAAGTAGTTAAGAGGGGGAAGGAGAGGGTTATGTGCTGCTTTTAGAGCACAGGCAGATCTGTGAGTAGCGAAGGTAGTTTTTAATTGTAAGCTTGAACTTCTTGGAATTATCTATACTGGTAATATTGTTTGGTAAAATGTTCTATAGATTAGCTACAGCACAGGAGTAGATACACTGGCCTGCCCGTTTATTAGGTTTGTGTATGCTTTTTAGTTCTTTGTCTGTAGAACAGAGGGTTCCGGTAGGAATGTAATTATGCAGGATAGATTTTAAAGCAGGACAGCTATCTGGTTTGTATATTCATTTTTGTGCAACTGACAGTTGTAGATAGTCAAGACTGTGGGGGAATTCAAGCCAGTTTAGCTTTGTGAAAGTGTTGCAGTGGTGGCAGTGGTATGATGAGCCTGTAGCAAATTTAGTGATTTTGTAATAACAGAACTAAAGCTTACTTTTGAGAATCAAGTGTAGGTTGGTGAAAATGGGAGCACCATATAGACAAGGGAGCAAACAGGTGTCGGCTAGTGTTCTCTTGGTATTAGGATCCATGAAGCTTTTGTGTCTGTAGACTGTCCCAAGTCTGAAATTATTTTTTTATAGCATTATGTATGTGTAGATTTGTAGAGCAAATGTGAGTTTATTGCCTATGGTGACACCTAACAGCTCAGCATTTGTTACAACTTCATTCTTTGCTTTGTTTTGGGAGTATATTTTATATTCAGAAGACATTATTTTAGGAGTGAAAAGTAAAAGTTTAGTCTTGTTGGGGATTAGCAGTAGTTGTGCATCATTTAGTCATAATTCAATTGAGTTGAAGGGATTCTGTGTTATTTGCAAAAGGTTTTGTATATTGTTAGATGAGGAAATGATGGTAGAGTTGTCGATATATTAGATTAATGTGACAGATTTAGTAGTACTACAGAGGTGAATAGGCCATAGTCTCTGGCTTTGTTAACTGTATCAGTGAAGGAGATGAGAGTGTTTGTCATACTGTGTGTCGACCTAAAACCATGTTGAGTGGGTGTAAGAAGATTATTATGGATAAGGTGGTTTAACAATTGTATATGTATACACTTATCAAGCATTTTGGATACAGGAGATAGGACAGAGATGGGTCTGTAGTTTGTTAGTTCTTTGGATTTACCTCCTTTGTGAAGACAGGTTATGACAGATTTCTTTCAATGGTTAGGGACTAGGGAATCCTTGATGGAATGGTTAATAAGAATGCTGACTGGATAAGTAATTGATTTAGCAACAAGTTTTTAAGTATTCTGGTAGGAGATTGTCAGAGAAAGAGGAACACAGTTTTAGTTTGAAAAGTTTATGTTTTAGTTTAGTAGATACTGGCAATGCACAAAACAGTAACCAGCTGAGGAGAAACCTTCTTGAGATCCTCCGCAGACATGGACTCAGAGAGAGAGAGAGAGAGAGAGAGTTTGAAAGTTCCTTGATCAAATCTCTATGCAATCGAGTAAAACATGCTAAGAAATTTAATGTCCTCAGTGCGAATGTGGCTGAGGCGTATATGTGCTTTCCACATCTGTCCATCACTCTGGACTCCATGTCTGATGGATGGACAGAGGAGCTTTGTTCCTCTAGCTCCTTCTTAGTGTCTGCTGCCACAATTATGGCATCAACTGGGATTCCCTTGCTCTAGTGAGGTCTATCAGAAGGGGGAACTATGAAGTTACCTGGGTGCTTGGGTGGAACGGCCCACCACTGCCAATCAGTAATCAAGGAGCCTCAATCCTTACCACTGGCAACAGTGGGGGATGTTCACTGAGAAGATAACAAGTACATGGACAGTATTTGTAGATGCAGCTCTCTGCATAAAGTGCAATTTCCCTTAAGAGCACACAGAGACCATAGTCAGTCTGGGGCTGGTTTCTCAGTCTTCCTCCAGATCCCTAATAAATCTCCCCAATGATGCAGCTATAGAGTTGAGATCTCAGTTGACTGACCAAGCCAAGACCTCCTCACCCTCTCTGTCCAACCAGTGCTTTGTGTCCTTGCCAAGTAGCTGACACACACACTCTTTGAGGTTTGATTTACACACACCACTACACACACACACACACACACACACACACACACACACACACACACACACACACACACCTGGGAAAGGCTGGCACAGGTTTACTAGCTATGACCCCTTCTGCCCAGACTGTAATGTAGTTACCACTGCCACCAGTCAACTCCTTATCAGCTACTTTAAGGCCCTTAACAAAGGGTGTCCAATCTTACTGTGTAATATTAACATTAACACAAATGGTAGTTTTACTAAGAGCAAGGCTATTAGGAGTGTTCCACACCATGTCAACAAATAAATATGCAAGTACTCTCAAAACTTAAACATATCTAAACAAATCAGCCATAAGGAAAGGTTTAAATATATATTAATAATAAATACTAAAAAAAAGACAATACAAAATATATATTCACAGTGACATCAGAGTTGAGAACCATAGGAAATATTTAAAACAACATTGCAGGGCAGTCTGAAATAAATAAAGAAAATATCTAAACTAAGCTTTACTATATTCATGACTGTATCTAAGAAAATTATACTACTATCTAGAAACTTACTTCATTAGAGCAAGGCAGATGTGGTGAACTATTTTTCTTGTTGTTGTCAGATCCAAGACAGGATGCAGAATGTTCTGTCTCACTAAGAGACTTTTTAAATTAATATCTAAAATATTACTGCTGGGATAGCTTGCAGAGTGACATAATTTCTTGTCATCTTACTAGTAGTTCTCAGACCAAACAACCATTGATGAAGCTGGCAGTATTTAGTATCTACCTGTAAAAATATACAGACAAGGGCTTCTCCTTAGATCTCTGGCAGATGCTAGAAGCCATAAATTAATTGCATTCCTTCATGCTTTCAAGACTAGTAATTAATTCATCCTAAAAACAATACAGAAAGTTTCTGAGTACAGAGATTGTGTCTCTTGCTGCACTGAAAATTGAAAGATACCATCCTTTTATGGCCTAGACATAAAGTAATTTAATTTCAGTTATTTTTCTGAAGTTAACCTCCTGTATTCCAGTTTCCATTGTTAAAATATCTAGATTTAAACAGTTATAAGAGTGCATGCACATTTATGTTCTTTTCCAGTAGGGCACACTGTGCTAACATTTTAAACACTTTGCAAATACCATTTCAACATACACGTCTGTACAAGCAGCTTGATATACACATGGCATGCAGTTCTAATACATTTGTAATGCAAGCATCTTCTATAAATCATTTCAATATTCACCAATGACATATAATTAGTTACAAAATTCCAGCTAGCTGGGCTGGTAGTATCCCTTTTCGTCACACTGGATGTGGGCTTAACAGTGTCCAGTTTCTTCCAAGCACAGGAGGAAACCAAGTGAATAAGTTCATCTGTCGGGGGGGGGGGGTCACCCAAGACGTACATGAGCCACCTCCAAAAGCCTCCAGGAACAGCAATTCCTCAGGAAAAGGAGTTTGGGAGGACCAGCCACCTTTCTGTTTGAGGATTTCTACGATGCCCCCAAAGGAGATATCATCAGGTGGTGATCGGTGGGATCTTTCCCCCTAAACAAAATTAGTATCTTCAGTGAGAGACTCCATAGGGGAGTCTATGTTGTTCTCTTCCAAGGTACCTCTTCAGGGCTGTACCCGGCAGAGGTGTAGGAAGAAAGGGGAATCCCTCTGGGGAACATTTGTGGAGGCTTCTCTGAGCTGGCTAACCCTGAGGATCAGAAATGATGGGCTCAGGACTTGGACCCAATGAGGGGTGAGGGGCAGGATCCAAGATTAGACAGGACATCTCTCTATGCAAAGGGAAAGCCCTTTCTACTACCTGGAAGGCTGATGGACCTGGAGAAACCTCTCTCCCCCTTCCTTGGAGCTGAAGCAGCCAAAGAAGGAAGGTCTGGACCAATCCTGTATCTGAACCCTCCAGAGAGAATGGGACCTGAGCTGTCCAGAGCCGAGGCACCGATGGGAAGGGAAGGATACGACAAAACGACCCAAAAATATATATATCTATTTCTTAAATGCATTGGATGAACTTCAAATACTACTTGGGAAAGATAAAAGGGTGAACATTTTGGTAAATGTTTTTAGAGATGTTTACTTTCCATTCTAGAAAGTGAATTCAATATAACAATTCCCTTGACATCACTAAACATTTTTTTTGAAGGGTTGCTCTGTGATTAAGGCAAGACATGAAAGATTTAAAGCTGCTTATCTTGATCACGCAAAAGCTTTTAATAGTCTTGTACATAATGTCATTATTTGAAGTTTACCTTCAGTGGGGGTCAGTGCCAACACACTGGAATGTATTTGTTCTTGACTGTATGGGAGACTCCAGAGATCTGTAATCCAAACTAGGCCAAACATTGTTCTGGAATACCACATGCACTATCTTAGAACCCATATTCCCATTGTTTTTTTCATTGTTCCTACATCACTTAAATACTTGACTGCTAATTATACAGGCTATATCAAAATTGTCGCTATTATACTCTGTGAGGATACAATTATTTTATTTACTAGCTACCTCACAGCAGTTTCATATTCATTAACATACCACTGTCTTAACCTGAACCACAGCAAATGCAAAATGATTAACTTTATTATTGCTGGATCTATTCCCACTATATTTTGCAAAAAAAAAAATATATATATATATATATATATAGTGGCAGCAGTTGATAAGATCAATGAATATGACATATTAATAAACAAAAATTGCACTTAAAAAATTGTCAGATGAATAGTCCTGAAGCTTACTGGTTTGATCTATATAGACATGTCTAACGGATCTCTTGACCTCTTGACTAATATGTATATTTCTAACAACAGTCAGACTGTTGAATATAACTGCAGGTCGCCCCCCCCCATTGGTAACATCACTTGAAAGTGTACACAGTAAATTTACAAAAATAATTCCGGTATGTAAGGATGTGTTATATCCTGACTGACTAACATTTCTGGGATAATTCATTATTCAACTGTAAACTCCTACATCATGGATAAATTGTTTCTAGCTTACAAAGCGTTATCTGTTGACAGATTAGGCTGCAATTGGGACTTGAGATAACGGATTATACAAGACTTTGTGAAAAAAAATTGATTGTACAATCTTCAGAAATTTAGAATAGTCTGGAGAAGTAGGTGTGCCTCCTTATCAGTACCTGGATGATGAAACACGCCATATATCTGACACTGTAACACTACAGACAGTTAAAATCAAATTAGATTTATGGGTTAGACCCTTTGTTTATTCAACTGATATGATGGAGTCTGAGTTTTAATATGGTCACTGGCCTGAATACAGGAAAGGAAGAAACTATGAAACTAAACTAGTAAACTATGAGACTTACCTGTTTCTGAAGACAGCTAACTAGTCAACTAGCCATATAACCTACTGCATCATCTCAGTACTGAATTATTTAAATGGCTCAGCAAAATGCTGTTTGTTTGGAGACTCATGCACACAGATTATAAGAACATAATCCACAATGGTATCACTGTTCATTTGTGTGTGATTTCGAAAATGTCTACATTTTAACAAGCTTCTTATACACCCTACAATTCCACTTAAGTGTCCCAGTCAGTATTTCCAGTTTTTCTTCAATCTGAATACAGGTTTCCTGTTTTTACAGTGATATACCTCTAGGGAAGTTCAGATAAAATAATGCATTCTTTTGAACTGAGATTTGAAGGAGCACTAAGCAATGTGCACTAAAAATGCATGTACGTTTGAAAAGCCAGTTTCACTCTACAACTTCTAGTACACAGGTTACATGATACAATATTTGCTGGAAGTGTTTTTAAAAAGTCTTATAAAAATCATATTTAAAAAAATTCAATACAGATTTCTTTTCTTCTTTTTTTCTGTATGTTTTACTGAAAGCAATTACAAACTTCCCTTAACCTGTAACCCTTCCCCTCTAAAGGCTATTAGATTTTCTTTAACAAAACATTATGGCCCTACAATTTTCACCCTAGCCAGTTCCATCAGTGTACACAGAACGGCCTTGACTATTACCAAGGTGACCAGAGTTCATTTAGCAACTTGAACACCTGCTGGAAGAAGTTGATAGGGATAAGAAGAATGACTAGGCATAGCTGATTTGCCTCATACTGGAAAGGGGAGGATATGGGACATGCAGGGAGCACAGTAGTCCATAGGCATTGGTAGTGATACAAAGGCCATACAACACCTGAAACTGTAGTAAATGAAATGGGCAAACAGAGGGGCACACTAACACATAGGTGGAGGCATTTTCCTCATGAAACTATTGCACACCCATGTAGGTGATGGCAGTCCTGAAAATTACTGAGGAACTATGGCTTATATGGGGAAAAGCCCTGCCACAAGTGGCACATGTGGCACTGCATGTGCCTGACTCCTATCATCCTCCCAAACTTCACAAGCCAGCCCACCCAGGGAGTAGTACTCGGACATCCAGCTATACAGCTTACCCATGTTTCTTCCCCATCACACCAAGGCAGCACTATCTGGGTGTGGTAACAAAAGTGGAGGAGTGAGCAAATGGAGGGGTGCCAAGCACTAACACATGTAAGGTGGAGTAAAGGGGACAACGTTTTAGGGGGCACAATTGGCAGAAGCCAATTGCTCTTCAATGCATTGTCAGCATTTGAATGTTAGTATCTGCATTCAGAACTTCTACTTACATTTTTTTTGGGGGGGGGGCAGATGAGGGGAATGGTCCCACACACTAGAATAGCTAGCTACACCTATCATGCCCAGTAAACTGATAGGCAAGCTGCACCATTGACCCCAAAAATAATTTCTCATGTGAGCGTTCTGGAGAGAACCACATTAAATGAAGCATGGGGTAAAAGGTACATCTCAAGTTACACTTATCCAGTTTCTTGTTTTAAAAGATTATCTGCATTCAATTTCTTGTTTTAAAAAATTATCTGCATTTTTGATAACAAGGTAAAATATCTCTGTTATTTCTATCCGGTATCTCTCTGCCCTGAAAGGTAAGCCCTGTCCTCATCCATTGAGTTCCTGTGTACATAGTGTTCCGCATGTTGGGTACAACCTGGTTTTATCTCCTGCCTTATGAACCTTTTGACACTGTTCACAAATTTTACAGCACCTTTTCACATCTTTTGAAATGTCTGAACAATAAAAATTCTGCACAATCCTTTTTTGTGCATTTTATGCCAATATGTCCAAGAAAAGGTACATATATGCTATGGCTAGAAGTCCCTGTCAGCAGGTCCATGGAATTAATCGCTATTGTACCATTTCTCCCTCTAATCCACCATTCAAGACTCCAATTTTATACAATAGCTCCTTGTTTTAGTATACAGACTTCTCCCTGCCTTTCAGGATTAAGAGTTCCCTTGGCTACTTCCCTTAATTTTTGCCGGGTGAGATCTGATAGGTGTGCCTACCTCAGTTCTTTCTCTCTCTGTGATCCCCTGTTTCCCTTCCATGGAAATACAGTATTTTTTGACACTGTGTCTGAGATTTAGGCTTGTTGCTACTACCTGCTTATTCCCCTGAAACAACCCATCCATATCAGAGGGGGTTCAAAGCCTTTTGGCAGCTGTGGCTCTGGTTCAGCCTATCTGTTATTGCATAGCTCTTTTCCCAAAGGAAACAGTCACACATCTTGTTGCTGTTTGTGATATACTAATGGCAGAAGGGCTGTATACTGAAAGGCGTAATAATGTGGCAAGACTGTTGCATTGGGAATTGTGCAAACATTGTAATACTGAAGTAGCTGAAAAACACTGGAAATGTGAGCCACAAAGCATCCTAGAAAACAATGAAGTTTACATCACATGGGATCATCCATTACCAACAATTCTAAAAATAGATGAGAGAAAACCAGACATAGTAGTCCATGAAAAGAAGACAAAAGTAGCATTGATAACTGAAATTGCTACACCCAGTTACTATAGTGTCTTACAAAAGATACAACATCATATAATACCAGGATCTGCAGGCAGAAATGAGGGCAATGTGGAAGATGTATACCCAGACAGTTCCTGTAATAGTAGGAGTAATGGGTCTTATAAAAATGAATTTACAATTGTACTTAGATATGTTACCAGTACATGTAACGCCATACAAATTGCAGAAGGAGTCCTTACTGAGCACAATGAAGGTGCTGCGAAGAGCACTTCTGGGTAACATCAAAGACTGAAACAATATAATTTCATGAACTTTAATCATACTTTGACTTAGGAATGGAGTCCATTCCCATCATGGTATTACAAACCCAAAAGACTTGGAAAAATTAAAAAAGGAATAAACCAACATATCACCAGCCATTGTTAGAATCAGTACTTTGCAGCAATGTTCTTCCAAATGACCAATACAGAAGGAATTAAGTCATCCTGTGAAATCTTCGCCTCATCCTTAGATTGGACACTTTAATGGATCCCTTTCAATGGCTCTCTGCTCCTTTCTTAAGTGCAAAGAAAATAAGTACTGCAAATTTATTACAGGATACCCTACAGAAGGGTTTGAACAGTAAGCATAATCGAGATAAGTAGTCAGAAGAAACAATGAAAAAATCCTACCAATTAACTTTGTGGCAGCCTGACTTAAAACAGCCTCAGAGAAAGACTGAAATGGACTCACAGAAAAGGGACCAGACTAAATCATTAATAGGGTTTAGAAAAAATGGTTTAAAACCTTTCTTAGAATACTCAAATACATTTTCCAGGATCTACACATGATAGCAAAAGAGCACAGGTTTTGAAGAAAAAATAAGCTGCAAAGCCATAGTCACCTATCTTTTAAACTGACCAAGATGATCAAAGTAAAGAAAATTAAATTCACTGTTCATCAACAGCTACTTGACAACAATTAGTTATATACTCAGTGCAGTGGCGGCTGGTGACTTCAAATCAAAGGGGGGCTGCAGGAGATAGCCAAATGGGTGGGGTCAATGGGAAGGGGTGTGGACAACTAGAAAGGGGAGGAGCTATGCTCAAAACCACAAAAACTAAACTTTAATTAAATATGCTGCCCTGGGTGCCAAACCCTCATTATGAGAGTCCAATCAAGACAAATGAAGTGTAAAAGAATAAAAATATTTCAATGCATTGGCTGCTTGACAGCTTACTTAATATCTAGATGGAAACAAAAAGGTTGTGAGGCATGAAAAAATAAATTACTTTTTAACTACATTACTGGAATGCTAGTCAAAATCAAGTATAAGAAAAACATGCAGCACTCAACTCAAACCACTTCTCCTTGCACTGCATTATAATTTATATTCAGCTTTATTAAAGTACCAAGTAACATGCTGAAAGTAGCAATCTCTGTGATGCCCCCACTTGTAAAAATGTTTCTTATCCAAAAAAGACCTGCTGCCTGACGTTTCATGGGGAAAACATGATCAAAGTAAAAAATGAAAAGCAAACAAGCTCAAGATACATTGCTTAAAGGATTACTGTACAGGTTATGGACCACACGTGAATGGCATTCTGTTTAGTTTACGGGTAAAGCCCTCAGAGATCACTGGAAGTCTCAAACAAGTGAAATGAGCTTCTTAAAATAATGTAATCCTGTCCTTTATTACAAATACTGTCATATGCATTTCAATACCCAACGCTTATACTTTATCTAGTTAAGTATTCTCTGCATGGCAACAACAGAAAGGCTTCAATGTTAGCAATTCTTTAACAGCATGCTTATTAAAGCTTACTTGCATGTTATGATCTCAGACAAGCTTACCTGATGGTCATTAAAGCATTGCTACTTAAAACACAGAGCAACAGGACCTTTGAGTAATAAGCATAAATCAACAGTACAAAAATATGACAAAAACCAGACCATTCTGCAAAATCAAGAACAGATGAAAAGCCACTGTAGTACTTGTGTCTACCTTGAATGGGGGGATACCCTGCACATTTACACTGCATGGGGGGATACCCTGCACATTTACACTGCACAACTGCTCCTTGCCTTGCTTGGACACATCCAGAGTCACTATATGGGGGAGTGGGGTGCAACAAGTATGTCACAATTTGAAATGTCTCTGGCTGACTGATGGCCCTGACACATTTGTCATACCTCACCCTCAGAGCAAAGCCATACACAGAAGTGGGACAAAGGCCCAAAAATAAGGACTATTTTTAAATATTGCTCTTATAAACTTAGAAAGATAATAGAATAGTAGGTCCTGCATTAGTATGAATTTTCTGAAGGATATGAAATCTGAAACTCAAACGTCTGTCATTTTCTAACTTCAGTCTTTAATGATTTACCACTAATTTGCCAAAAAAACAATTTTATGAAAAATGGACCAAAAATGTGATGCAAAAATATAAAATAGCCACACAATACAGCTGGGAACCTGTCAAAGAAGGGACACTTTTTAATAATAGTACTGTTAACTTGAGCAGCTGACAAAATAAAAGAATCTACATGCATTTCTGAAATAAAAGTAATCTATAACTCTGATTATTACAGTTATTTCTAAATTGTAAACCCTCCATGTTTTCTTCCAAAATTGCTATTTTGCGGAGGGATTATTAGGGGAAGAGCAACATTTTGAGCCAAATTCGGGGACAGTTGAGAGGTTTGGCTATGCCTAATTCTATAAAGCAATTTATTTGCATGTACCTCTCAACCTGTTAATGCAATAAATCTGGACAAGGCCAAATATATTGGGGGAACATAAACAGTACTAAAAATTGCTCTTGTATAAACTGAGACAGTTGATAGAACAACAGGTCTTACTTTAGCATGCATTTTTCTGAAGGTTATGAAGTCTAAAACTCAGTGTCATTATTTAGTGACTTAATTTCTAAATGATTTTCCAGAAAACCACAAATATTATGAGGAACAAACCAAAAATAAGAAGCAAAAATCTATTGATTCTGTGAAAATCTGGACAGTTGGGAGGTATAGTTCAGCTGGGGCTGTCTTTGAGTTTGCCACCCTTCCCCCTCACAAAATCATGGTCAAATGGAGCCCTCCCCCTGCAGCCATTCCAATGATCCATTACTTGGCTTTTTCACTCCATTTACCATAAACACTAATGTGCATACTGCTTTACTTCTGTGATGATCTGGATTTCATTTGAAAGTTTTATTTTCATTTTACAACACAAACACTAAGACATCTGCTAAACAAAGCAACGCAGTCTCACAATGAAAACAGGCTTAGCATTAAAAACTTCTCTGCCCTTGAAATGTACATTCAAAGAAAACACATTTTGCCAGTGGCAGATAAAGATTAACTTTGGGCTGTTTTCAAATCATAGGCCCCTTGCATATGAAACATACATGTGCTCTTTGATACACCTTCCCGATTCTACTAAATTATATTCCTTGTACAATACAGTGCAGTTGTTAGACGGCATTTTAAATTTATTGTTTTGAACATTTTTCCAGTAAACAATGAAACAAAATGCATGCACCAATGACAAAACTACCCAGTTCAGAACATTTCCATCATAAGTCTACTCAATCTTCTACAGTCCACCAGTATCAGTAAATATGCACAATCTCTGAAGTAGTAAAAGTCATCTAAATAATTCCACATTAAAGAAATCTGTAATAATAAAGAGGTTGCTGCTAGCAAACAACTTTATATGTCACTGTTTATTCATCTACAAATAAAGTGCCTGTTGCCCTTGAGGAATAAATTGCCTATGTTGCATGCATTAAAAAAAAAACTAAGCTAGTAATATCGCAATAGGGATTGTATGGCAAACTGATAACAGGTTCATAGTTACTACTCTAGGTATCTTTGCCAAAAAGGACTGTAGCATACACCCACTTTACAGCACAGTACAGTATCAGCAATGCATCTATCTACTGTGGGAGTAGAACCCACAGCCTTCTACATCAAAAGCAAGTACACTACCTGTTGTGCTATTAATAAAAGCAGACTCAGAATAAGCAATACTAAAGTTTTGTTCCCCTGCAGCTCTCAGCTCCTTGTAAAATCTACTCGACACGCAGTTGTATCTCTGAACTTTGCAGCACAAGAAATCTGGAAAAAGCCGAAATTTATTGGGGGGGGAGGAGACAACCATGGACATATTTTAAACATTGCTTGTATAATGTTGGAAAGTTGCTAGAATAAAATGCTGTGTTACCATCATACATTTCACTGCCATGTCTTTAACCCAGGGGACCCTGTGCAAAACAGTTAGAGAAACATACCACTATGCCAAATCAGCTGTTTTGTAAAAGAGAGGAAGACAAACTTAAATGGCTACCATTTAGTGAATTCAGTTCTCAGCATAGCTGTCAACCTCTTGGCACAAAACACCTGAACAAAGCCAATAATGGGGGGAATACAGCCCCCAAACATATTCAGTGAATTCAGTTCTCACTATAGCTCTCAACCTCTTAGCAAAAAACATGTGGACAAAGCCAGTAATGGGGGGGGTACAGCCCCCAAACATTCAATGAATACAGTTCTCACCATAGATAACTCTCAACCTTAGCACAAATACCTGGACATAGCCAATAATGGGGGAATACAGTCCCAAAAATAGGGACACATTTCAAATATCCATGTTATAAACTTAGACAACTGCTAGAACAATTTTGTGTTACCATGTACTTTCTGAAGAATATGAAGTCTGAAATTCAAATGCATGTTATTTTTAAACATTTAACCAGGAAACTAGTCTGACTTGGAACAAAAGACAATTTTCAGCAGAGCAGAGAGAAATGCCAATCACATCTTTGCAAGATGAGAGAACATGCAGACACCACACAGAAGGCACCTCAGCCAAGAATCAAACCAGAGAACCTGTAGCTGTTAGGCAACAATGCTACCAGTGCACCACTACACTACAGATTTTGCAAGGAAAAATGTAGATAAAGACACCACAGATTTTATGAGGAACAGAACAAATATGAGGCAAAAATCTGCAAGTTTTTTTAGAAATGGTGGTGGATAGGGAATTCAGGTCCTTACCACCTGCATCCAAGGTACAGGGTTCAAGCCTGAGTATCTCTATCCACCACCATTTGCTCTCTCTAGCCACCAGTTTACACACAGACACACACACACACACACACACACACACACACACACACACACACACACACACACACACACACACACACACACACACACACACACACACACACACCCAGCAACCTAAATCCTGAAGCAACACACACTTACCTGATGTATGTATGTCTCCAGCGACCTGAAGTAATCCAAGCAGCAAAACCACCCGAGCAATCCAGCGACCTTAAGCAGAAAACACCACCCGTGACACGGAGCAATCCAGCCAGCGACCAAAACCTGCTACACCTACCTCCTGAATGAGCCTGCGCAATCCTGCGAGAGCAGCTCACCTCTCTCAATCCTGATTGGATCTGCCTGCAGCCGAAGCAATCCGGACCTCCTCTTCTGTGCAGTCATCCCTGCACTGATTCCTGGGTGCATTTGCAGCAATGATTGCTGGGTACCTGTCTATCTCTATCCGGACTGCTGATAAAGGCAGTCTGGACTCATGCTTTTTTTTTTTTTTTTCTGTTTGTTTTTTAGTTTTAAAGATTTTTATTTTTATTTTTCTAGGTGGGAGGGCTGCAGTCTGGCAGTCCGATACCACGAGCTGCCCTTGACTCAGTGTGGCATTAATAAGTCCTTGGGAATTTAGCTCAATAATCAGTTTTAGGGAAACATCTGAGAAGCATATACAGGACTAATGAGTTTAGCAAAATGGCCTGAAGAGTACAGATTAGTTCAAGCAATGGCATCCAATATTGTGTTACAGGCTGTAGGTTTGTGCTTTCAATGGGTTTCCTGGGAGCTGTTGTAGTAAATCTGAAGAGACTCTTAACAGAGCTTTTGGTAACACAAGGCCGTGCAGTTTTACCCTACTGGAGAAAGGCTTGTAGCTAAAACAAACTGACACATGACTTTTCCCAGCAGGACTCAGCATACCTTTTTGTGAGTTCATAACCTCTTCCCTATACAGGACATTTCTAGGAGCCTCTTACAGGATGTGACTAAATAATGAAAGAGGAAAGTACTGAGAGCAGTGTTAAAGGTTCTCTGCCCCATACCTCAAAGAATGGCTAGTCACGTTAAGGTCAATGAATTAAAGGATTATGCATTATTATACAACGACCCCCCATTAATATTCCAAAACGTGCACGCTGATTGGTCAGCATGCACGTTGTAAATCAGAGTTATAGTAATGGAAAAAGGTCCGGTCGCCCGGACTTTTTCCATTAGTATAACTCTTTTTTTTTTACAGCAACGGAGAACGCAAGATCTCTGTTGCTTTTTACAACCTGTCTCGCTATGTTAAACGAGTTTAACATAGCGAGACAGCTTTTTAAAAAAGCAACGGTGCATCTCCGTTGCTTTTTTTAAAGCTGTCTCACTATGTTAAACCTGTTTAACATAGTGGGACACTTTAAAAAGCAACGGAGATCTTGCTTTCTCCGTTGCTTTTTTTAAAGCTGTCTCGCTATGTTAAACCCATTTAACATAGCGAGACACTTTAAAAAGCAAAGGAGATTTTGCTTTCTCCGTTGCTTTTTTAAAAGCTGTCTCGCTATGTTAAACTCGTTTAACATAGCGAGACAGGTTGTAAAAAGCAACAGAGATCTTGCTTTCTCCATTGCTTTTGCCCACAGCTCTGATGTACTGCATAAGTATACGCATGTGCAGTACATCAGAACTGCCGCAGAATACCAGACAGCTGTGGAAGGGCAGCAAGGAGGCATTATACAATGCCATTATTTAAGAAAAGTAATTATTTTTTTTCTTAAATAATGTCATTGTATAATAGCAATAACCCACTTCTGGGTGTGGCTAATGCTGGATTTACCCACGGTTGGCTTTGTTTGGGCACTCGGGCTTCGCTTTCGTGACCAAACCACATCAACCGTGGGTAAATCCAGCATTACCCACACCCAGGCATGGGTTATTGCTATACAATATAACTGAAAATTAAACTAGATCTTTAAAACATGACCTACAAAAGAACTGCTCTACTCATCAAAACTGAAGCGTTCTTAAACATTTATTTATTTTGTAGGCAACTCAGCTGAAATGCCAGACACTCTACTCATAAACATTTACATTTATTATTCCAACATCCTTTTTCATACATGGATTCACTCTTTATTCCTAACTGTCCCTACAAATGTGGAATTCTAAAGGTAAAGAATGGCATGCAGAAGTCAAAGGCACCCAAGAAGCATTTTGTTTAAGTGCTGGTACTCATCAGTGTTACTTTTGTAGTTTCCCCAGTGGTATGGAGGTAGCGTTGTTACCTCACAGCAAGAGGTTCTCCCGTTCGATTCTCGGCTTGGCTTGGGAGTGCCTTCTGTGTGGAGTCTGCATGTCCTCCCCGCGGTTGGGTAGCGTTCGAAAGACATGCGTGTGTAAATGGGCGTTCCTTCGTTGAGGGTTGGGCGTCGAGCTGGCACCTCGGTGTTTCGTAAAAATCTACTGCCAATCATTAGCGGACCGGAGTTCCGCTGTGGCGACCCCTTACTGGGAAAAAGCCGAAAGACTAACAACAACAACTCATCAGTGTTACTTTTGAATAGTGTATTTTGTTTGAACTAAGATTTTAAAAAAGTCTGTAAACAGCAGAAATTGTGTTGATCACTTAACTTTGGTTTCTGAAGTACTATATACTATAGAGTTATATATTATGACAGATACTTATGTTATACCAGCACTATAAAACATATGTCCACGACACCAGATAAGCAGCAGTCAGGAACATTCTCACTCTACTACTTTTCAGTAAAGTTATGACATTTTTCTTTGTGACTATTGTGCTATTATTAATTATGTGTTAAATCAAGATGGAAACCTCAGGATGGATTCATAAAAGTCACCAGAAAGTGTACACTATGGGTATATTTAGTGCAACCTTTCTGAGTGAACAGACATCAGAAGCATTGTGGCAGGGCTGTTCTTGAATTCAAAAAGTGTACACATAGTGTACACTTTGTGGTGACCTTTATGAATCCGGACTTTCATGTCCTATGTAAACAAAACAAGAGAATTTGTAATGTATGGTGATCTGCTTTGATTGTTTGAAACCACTGTGAAACCAAATGAATGCATCAACAATCCATTTTTTGCTGAACACTTTGTGTATTGGGGGGTCCACGTACCCCACCCTTACTACTCATTTTTGTTCCTGAATCTCCACAACTCATAAATATGCAAAACTACAATTCACTTCATACAACTTAGCTTGCACACTTCCATTCTTCTTATATTTTTTAGCAAATGGCATTACATATCATACAGCATGGCAGCACTCAGTTAATTTATCAGCACATTGGAAACAGTGGGGCATGTAATGCAGATGTAACAGAACTAGTTATACTCTGTTGTTAGAGGTGGAGTGAAGAAATTCAATGGTTTACTACTTTTAAGCCATTTGGGTCACATGTGGAAATAGAACATGACTAATCTAAATGCACCCATTACTGTGGACTATCCTGGCTGTGGCAGAAATGGGTGTGCTCACCAAACATGTTAGCACTATTTAGCAACTGCTTCTGTTCTGCAAAGACCATTTTATTTATACCAAAAATACAAAAATGACTGAAGCTGGGAAAAACATTGATGTCTGCATCTTTTATGAACCCCATATTGTGCATACCGTATCATGTGGATAAGCAGAAGCATTTTAAATATTCATCAGGGTTTCTTAGGTGCAGGTATAAACATGAAAAATATAAAAGCTGCATTTAATCTTTTATTATTTGAAGAGGAACAACACACACACACAAGTGCCACTTCTGTGGAGAGTAGGTTCCCAATGCAGATATGCTCAGGAGCTTAATTTAGGGGTCTACTCCACTCACATAAAATACAGGGGTCCATGCACTCTACAAATTTAGATGGTACAAAGCTTTACTTAGAAATGTACTGACAAAGTTAAGGAAACCCAGTGATTACGATGAAATGATATTACTCAACAAGTTGCGTTACACTTTGAATGTCCGTTTTGGTAAAAGCATCAACAACAAAAAGTGTGCATCTCCAAGTTGCTTCTAACCTCAGTCTCAATCTATGACTTAAAGCTGGGAAACATTTCCTTTTTTGATACTTCGGTGCACTGCCTGTTAATTCAGATCTCAGCAGACCAAAACCAAGTAAATGCAGAAGAGCTAAGCATATCTTCTACCATTACATAGACCTCTACAAAAACAAAACAAACAACAAAAAACAATATGTCTAATGCTTCCCATTCTTCTCAAATACTTTGGCTGTTGTATGGGACTAAGTAATGGTACAATATAATTATGCTCTAGAATTATGAATTATATAAACATACACAGATACAGCTACAGTACATACTCGTGTAATTTCACTGACATTTCTTAAAATTACTTCAAAGAAGATGTACACAGTTGAGTAATGAATTTTCAGGGCAACATCAAATGGCACACAGCACTCAGGCATAATTTATTCCCTCTCATAAGTTGTTCTCTTAAATTGGTAGCACTGTTCTCTGACCCGAAGGCCACTGAAGAACACTGTTTCATTGAAAGGTGTATTATATACGTCATCACCCACCCAAGCATCCAGCCTTAGTTTAAATTAACACATATGTTAAGAGAGTCTAATCTTGCAAGGAATTGTAGTACAGAATCCAGTTGTTGTTTGAGTGATAAATTTGTTTCTGATATTTGCTTGTTTTTTACTAATGTGAATGCTTACATTATCGTACCTATAAGCTCTATAGTTGGTAGTAGGAAAATGTCAAAATCTTCCTGCAATAAGTAGTCATTATGAACTCTGTAAGCCTGTAAAATTTTGCCTCTAAACTATTTGTAGTACATGGAAAATAGTTTTACATTCTTGCATTAATCAGGATAACTCGGATGCCTAACCGAGGGTACACGTTTGGTGAATACATTAAATGATTTCCATCTTAAATATCTGTATCCTAGTATATATGCAAAAGGCATTATTAAATTCAAGAACGGGATGAATATACACTTTATAAAAAAAGTGTTAGACCATGATTTACATATATCTATTTCCTTAAGGACCAGTGTCCTAAGTGACAAATAGTCTTTTTCTTTAGGCAGTTCACATGATTGTCAAAGTAAAATTCAGATGTAATCAAAATTCAAAGATTTTTATATTAAGCTACCTCCTCTAACACAGAACCATTCAATTTAAGTGGACATTTTATGGTAGGATTCCCGAAACAGCATCTGGCATTTATCTGAACTAAAATTTAAGCATGTTGCTATTGCCCATGATGAAAACTCTTCCAGAACGGTGTTAATTTCCAAATAATCCTTGTTAGTATTAGCAATAAAACCTAACATGGCTTGTTTGATGGACTGGTGGAGAAAAACAAATTAAACAGTACTGGCTCTAGGAACAAGCCTTGCAGAATGGCAGAGGACAAAGGCAAATAGTTAGAGATGATACCTTGAATAAAAACACAGTGCTCTACTAGAAAATCAGATTGTTCTATCCAATTTAATAAGAGGTTCTATCTATAGCTCTTTAAAGTATTGTAAATAGATATGTGGGGTAGGCTATCAAAAGCTTTGGTTAAGCTGTATCAAATATCTGAGACATTAGATAATCTGTACATATTCATATAGCTAATTTGTACTAAATAAATGAGAAAAAAGAATGGAATGCAAACAGCTAACAACACTGGACAAAATGTAAAACGTGCTACTGATACATAAAAAAAATCAAAACATAGGTGAAGAAAAACTAGAATCACATTGTTACCCTATTGTTTGGGATGAGTAAACTGACCCTCTTTTTGGTCCACTTTCGATCACATCAGACTCATACTTAATACAGACTATTTTTCATTAAATGGTGAACAAATTATCTAAAAAAACTGACAGGTCCCTAACTGTGATAATATACCCTAATACTGTCAAGCTCAACATATATTGACTTTACTTATATTTTCTACACTATGGGTCCAGCTTACAGCAGGAATAACACACTCCCAAGTTGTGCATCTGCACAGGACTTTACCATGCTACAAGCAGAAAATACACAAGCTGTGGCAATTCTCTAACCAAGGACTCATGTCATGCATTATTCCTTAGTGATGGGCCAGGCAAAATGGATCTTAAAATCATAACTAATCAGTTACATCCATCCTGCAATAAAATATCAAAAAGGTCTGCATACATTTCTTTTTAACTTAGGCGCTGTGCATCATCAAGGCAACACTGCACGCGCATGTCAGGAAACAACACAATGTACTGGTAGATTAAAGCACTCTGTGTCACCTGGCACATTGCTTTTCAACTTAAGGAGTGAATGGTTAACTATACAGTATTCAAAAGTATCCTCAAGAAAGTACAGTTGTGTACACTTACCATAAATGTAGATGTTCGAGTGTATTCACTGTTGCAGTCATCACATTTGGGTTATCTGCCTGTAGGTAGCCCTCAGGCGGCCTGAATACCAGAGTCTTTGGATTTCTGCATTGAATGCTGTCACTTCTTCCATGACGTCAAGTCGTCAGGGGTATAAAACATGCAGCCGAAGCCATTACATCAGTTTTTCTTGCCCCAGATGTCATGTGCCCCCATAATAGGAAGCAATTAAATGGTATGGTAAAACCCCCCAAAAAGCAAATACACAAGAAAAAATAGACATACCAACCATAAGGAGAGGTAGAGCCAAGAGAAGTCAGGGGGCTGGGGGGAGAGTAACCAGGACTGCAACAGTGAATACACTCAAACATCTACATTTATGGTAAGTGTACACAACTGTACTATGTTCTTCATGTTTCACTGTTGCAGTCATTACATTTGGGTAGATTCCCAAAGCTAAGGAAGGGAGGAGGAAGTTAGAGAGCATTAGGACCAGCTATTAATCCCTGCAAGACTACAGTGGCAAATCCAGCTCTGGATTTAGAAAAGATAGGCAAGTGGTAATGCTTGGTGAAGGTATGTACAGAGCTCCAGGTAGCAGCTTCTAGGCTGTCCCTGGTACGGACCCCTCTGAGAAATGCCGCAGAGGTAGATGTAGCCCTGGTGAAATGTGATCTTATCCTATGTGGGGTAAGGTTTTCCATGGTGCTTATAGCAGAAATGAATGCAATGGGCTATCCACTTGGAAATGGTTTGCTTTGAAATGGCCTTCCCCTCTGCCCCTGCAGCAAAGCTAACTAGCAGCTGCTCAAATTTTCTGGTAGGCTTAGTCCTGTCCAAATAGAATCTAAATTGTCTGTGCACTTCCAGAGTGCAGTATTCGTTCCCCCTTTGTTTTGTGGATTAGGGAAAAAAGTAGGCAAATGAATGGACTGATTTAGGGCCACAGAAGACACCACCTTGGGCATAAAGGAAATGTTAGTCGTGAGAGAAACCCTGTCAGCATGGAAGATAATGAAGGGTTCCACTGCCATGAGGGCCTGTAATTCAGATACTCTTCTTGCTGAAGTGATGGCTAGAAGGAAGGCTGTTTTCCAAGAAAGGAATTTCAACTCAGCTGTAGCCGCTGGTTCAAAGGAGGGGAAGAGTGAGCTTTTCCAATACAAAGTTAAGGTCCCAGGCTGGAGTGGGAGCTCACCTGGGGGGTATTAAATTTTTGGCCCCTCTAAGGAATTGCTTTAGCAAGGGGTGAGAGAAAAGGGGTGGCTCTGTATTATAATGTGCTGAAATGGCAGAGGCATGAATTTTAATTGATGAGAAGGATAGGCCCCTGTGCAGCATTTCTGTTAAATACTGTAGAATCTGAGGTAAGCTGGGCACCATTGTGCCCATCCCTGAGCCAGGATCCAGGAACAGTATCTTTTCCACTTTTCAGCATAGGATTTTCTAGTACTAGGCCTCCTTACCTCCAGAATGACATCCAGTACCTGCTTACTGAGGGATGCTAAGGGAGAGCTCAAAGAATTAGCTAGGCTGCAAGGTTCAGGGTTTGAAGATGAGGGTGCAGAATCTGGTCTGCCTGCTGGGACAGCAGGGAAGGGGTCTGAGGCAGGTGCCATGGTTGTAGCAGTGCCATACTGCGCAAGAGGGGTACAAGTGCTGGCGTGGCCAGTCTGATGCAATCAGTATTGTCCTTGGCTTGTCCTGTTTGGTCTTTGGTAGAACCTTTGAGAGGAGAGGCAGAGGGGGAAAGGCATAAACTGAGAGGCTTTCCCAGGTAAAGGACAGGGTATCCACTTTCCAAGGTTGGCCGTGGGGAGTTCTTGTGCAGAACTTGTTCAATTGGTAGTTCTGAGGGGAGGCAAACAGGTCTATCTTTGGAGTCCCCCATTTGTTCCTCAAGAGGTTGAATATTTTGGCATCTAGTTTCCATTCGTGTGGGTCCATGAGATTTCTGCTTAAGTCATCTGCCAGTGAATTTAGTATGCCTGGCAGGAATTGAGCTTGCAGGTGTACTTGGTAGCTCAAGGCTGTGTTCCACAGAGCCATGGCTAGACTGCAGAGGGGGTACGAGTGGGTTTCCCCCTGCTTGTTTATGTACCACATAACTGTGGTGTTGTCTGTCTTTACCAATAGTTGTCCTGGGAGAATATGGTCTTTGAAGGCTGTCAGGTCATTCTGTACAGCTAACATTTTTTTTGATTGATATGCAGGTGCATCTGTCTCGAGTTCAACTTGCCCTGAATGCACTGCCCTGCCATGTGAGCCTCCCATGCCCTGCCACGTGAGCCCCCCATGCATAGTCTGATGCATCTGTTGTTAGGGTTTGGGAGGCAGGGGGTAGAGTGAAAGGGAGCCCCTTGTTGTGGTAGCAGGCCTCTGCACACCAAAGGAACTCTGTCTTGATACAAGGAATAATATAAATCATTGTTTCCAGGTCCTGAGAATGTTGACACCATAGGCTTTTTAGATACCACTGGAGTTTCCTCATATGCAGTCTTGCATATGGAATTAGTAAAATGCAAGAGACCATGAACCCCAGGGCTTGCAGTATTTTCCTTGCAGATAGCTGGGGTTTTGTGGCCAATAGTTTGAAGTAGGTTGTCAAGTAAACTTGTTTCTCTGGAGTGAGGAATGCCATCTGGGAAGTTGTGTTCAAGCTTGCTCCCAGGAATACAATCTGTTGGCAGAGTACTAGGTGAGATTTCTTTTCGTTGATGGTGTACCCCAGTGAGGTTAAAAGTTTCTTTACAAATGCCAGGTGTTGTAATAGCAAGTCCTGGCTTTCTGCCTGAATCAGACAATCATCCAAATATGGGTAAATTTGAATATTTCTCTGCCTGCAAAATGCAATAGCTGGAGCTAGGCACTTTGTGAATACCCTGGGCGCAGTAGATAAGCCAAAGGGAAGTGCAGAGAACTGATAGTGCATGGAGCCTGCCCTGAAGCACAGGTATTTTCTGCAAGATTCCCTTATTGGGATGTGCAGGTAAGCTTCCTTTAAGTCTAGGGTTGCCAGCCAGGCATCCTTGGCTAGCATGGGAAGAAGCTGTTGCAGGGTTAGCATTTTGAATTTTGGAACTACCAGAAAGGTGTTGAAAACAGAGAGGCCCAGGATACGACGCCAGGAGTTGTCTTTTCTGGGTACCAGAAAAAGTCTTGAATAAAAGCCTTGTTCCCTTTGTTCTGCTGGGACAGGCTGAATAGCCCTGATATTGAGGAGAGAGAGAACCTGCTGCTGGGCCTCCGCCCATTGATTTGGGGGTAGGTCTGGCTAATCATTTGGTGTTGGTAGGGTGTGGAAATGGAATCTGTATCCTTGGGAAACTATGTTCAAAACCCAATTGTCCTGGGTAATGAGTTCCCAGTTTT
>NC_056732.1:698082166-698207166 GCF_019279795.1 Protopterus annectens | reverse complement strand
ATTTCATTTTCAAATGTACAGGAAAAAAACTCATAACGACAATTCAGAATCACAGATGTAACGACTTTTACAGAAATTATTTAATTCTTACCATATGACATTTTCAAGTTAGGAATGAACCATTTTCTATTATCCCAAAGATGATTTAATTAGACTGGCAAATTATACATCCACAGTTGATTCAGTGTTTTATTTTATTCCCATGTCTGTGTTTTCCCAGTATGCTTCTGGCTGGATCCACTATGCAACTGCTTGGGGACATTATCTGGCACCCTCACCCTGGGACAAAAAGAACACCTGTCTGCTCTTAAAAGCCAAATGCTTTGTCTGAAAATCCAGCTTCCCTTCAACATACACTGATTAGCTGTTAAGGCAAAAAACATGCAGCCATGCTAACGCACACTCACTTTTGAATGCATTGTTAAAAACCAATGTGTCATAGGCCATTCGGAGATACACTGCAGAAACATTTTTATTTATGTGGATTAATCCACTTTATCTGATATAATGACTCAAAAGGGGAGATTTTATGAATATATGTGCACACTCCTGTGTACTGTCATGATATTTCTGGTTGTTTCCTCTATAATTTTTCTTATGGACTTTTGTTTTCATAAAAGTCAATATGCATTATTCTACAGACTCACTTAGAAAAAAAATGTAAATTCACTACCCCCCCATCACACACATAATCAAAACACACAGCAAATATTTGTTTTAATAATACAATAATTTCTTATGGGGCTGTAAACTCTTCCTCAAACATTTGATAATCATTCAGAGTATTACTGCCATCTGGTGGTACTTGTAAGTACATAACCTCTTCCAACACTTTTCTTAAAAGGTGGACTTCATTTATCACAGGTTTGCATCAATACAAATACACTTACACTTCTAAAATAAAACAGTTATTTAAAAAATGAGAAGCTAAATGTTTTAAGATTTTTTTCAAATCACAAATAATGTTCTGTAGTACCATACTGATACTTTTTTCTTTATCAGTAGAGGAAACATTTAGGAGTAAAATACATTCCGGTTGTACATTTAAGTAAGAAACTCCAGTAGCAGGCTATAATGTAGTTATGAAAGCAGAGATATGAGCAAACACACCATTGGCACAGACTAATAACACCAGCGAAAATTACTACAAATTGGTGCGCATTACAAAAGAGGTAAGGCATAAATATAGTACTCTCCGTGGACATGTCACATATCTGAACCAGTCACTTTAAGTTGCAAGCATGCATGTGAAACAAGTGATGGCCTAGTACCTGTAAAGAGGAATGGCCAGTGATGGGTATGTTACAGGTCTGGAAGATGCAACCAAGTTGAGCAGCACAGACTATGTCAACCCACAGCTACTGTGCAGGAGTGGTGAAAAAATTGTCTTTACTTTGCCAACAGCTGGGAGCTCATCTCTCACCCCCAACTTTCTCCACATCTCACGCTCTGTCACTTTCTCTCACACACACACACACACACACACACACACACACACACACACACACACACACACACACACACACACACACACACTCTTGCTCTCTGACTGTACCCAAGACAGAACAAAGAAAAGAAGACATTTCAGAGCTGCAGACATCTATCTAAGCTACAGCCCTACAGGAGGGAGGTATTTTCATTTTTGCTTTTTGTTAGGCTTGCACCAATGGACAGGGACTTACTCTGTGTAAAGCTAAAAATGGCATTGCTTATATTTTTCTTATTTTTTAAGCATCAGAGCTTTGAAGATATAAGACTCTTATTATGCTGCCCTTTCACACCATCAAATAACATTACTAATATTAACTTGATGAGTCCCTAACTGGCACATTGGGGGTTTGTACCAGCCCAGCTCCAACATCCAAGCCAAGCACAGGTATGAGGATCCATTCCTCAAAACAAAAAAACTCCTCAGCAGCTGGGAAAGCCTTTTGTGTTGGTTGCCATTCCCCTGTGGTGGGCCTGTCTAGTGCAATGTCCCATGCCTTTTCCTTTGAACAGAGTATCTTATTTATAAGCCTTCCCCAAACATGTTGTAGAACCCTATAATGGCCACCCATAGCATTCAGATCTTGTTAAAGTCTCTGCCAGATCTGATCCTGGTACTGTCTGTGGCAGCTTTACTCAAAATGTTCATGACACACACATGCATTGTCTGCAGTAGTTTAAGCAATGAACATTTCCAGCTACTGCCTCCCTCAGTTGACCACGCTAGTACATGTATTTAATGGTATGATGAGGGATGCCAACCCTTATGGGGCACAGCTCCCCTTTATTCTCACCTCTTTCTTTAGCCCTGTTAACCATGCACATATTCTCTCAGCTGTCATTCCTGCATGACTTAGGTTCCCCTTATTGCTCCTGCAAGGCTGTTGCTGACATCACACAAGCACCAGGTGGGTGGTCAGTAGGACCTAGCCATATTGCTACTCACTAAAGCTGTAGCTAGTTTAAAAGAGGACTGGGGAATGATGCAATTGGCATACCTCAACCCCCCCCCCCAAATAAAAAGTGTTCAGGGGTAATTGAGGTACAAAAAAGGATAATAATCCAGACAGAGTGGTTAAAAGATGACTAAGGCTATTTATAGCCTTGCAGAGATTATCTCAATTGTGGCTGCTTAGAGGTTTACAAATACTATCTGCAATGACTAATCAGCGCCTCACCTGCAGTGTTGTTCACACACCCTTACAGCTTGCATACAGGACAGCTTCCCCTCTTTGTCCCACACCCTAGCTACAGCACTGTCCCTCCTAGCATACTGACATCACTGTGCTTTTCAGCTAGTTGTGCAATGAAGACTGGCTTGAAGACACACCCACCCCAGGCAAATCCAGCAGTCCATTTCCTAACCTTACCACATGCCCAGCCTGGTAATCTGTTTTGTTATGGGATCTCCACCAAACATATCCCTCCCATGACAAACACACCTATTTTTCCTACCTGTGCTGTCTACCACCTGAGCTGATAATCAAACTTCAGTTATCTGGGCAATAGTAAAGGCTTCGTCCCTCACACAGACTAATATCAAAGCAAAAACAAAATACTGCAAATTGGAGGTTTACTCAATCACATCTAGCATTCTATTAGCCTAATAAAGACTTCACAGTTCTTGTTTCACTACCTAGATGTTCACTTCCAAATAACAGTTTTCTTCATGTACATTTTCTCCCTATGAAGAAGCAATGATGCAGTTCTTTCTGTTTCATGCTTGTTAAACTACCCAAACCGGACATACTGAATTAGAAGTAGGACATTCTTCAGAACTGGTTCATAAATGATACATTAGTAAGTGAAGATTCAATTAGAGGAACTGACACTTAACATTTGCAGGGTGGATAATGAACATTGAATAGTGTTATGCTTGCCAACAGCAAAGACACAGGGTGTGAGTAGGGACTCAGAATGCCTAAATGTATGATAGTATGGAGCTGTTTTGGTTCATGTTGATACAAATGACCACATCTTCAAAAACTTTTATTAGTAGGGAACTTACAGCCCTCTTAGATTACATAAAATGTACACTTGTTAGGACAAATTTTCCACAAATCACACTGAGAAAGGAGAGTCAGATCAGCGTGAAAGAAAAGATTTTGGGTAAATACCTGCAGTATAGCCCATTTTAAAAAGTGGAAATGTGTAGAAAATCTAAGCCTAACTTTGGATACACGTGTATTTATACAGGATGGAGTCCACTTGTCAAGACAGGGTAAGAGAATTTCTGCAGCAGATATATTGCAATATTTGACTAACATCATACCTCTCAACCACTTAGAGCAAGAAATCTAGACAAATCCATAAATAAAAGTGGGACAAAGGTCCAAAAATAGGGACAATTTTTAAATACTGTTTTTACAAACTTAGAAAGTTGACAGAATAACAGGTTTTGCATTAGCATGATTTTTCTGATGGTTATGAAGTCTGAAACTCAAATATCTGTCATTATTTTCTAACTGCAGTCTTAGTTTGCCATTAATTTGCCAGAAAACCACAATTTTATGAAAAACAGACCAAAAATATGAAGCAAAAATCTGTATATTCTGTGAAAATCTGTACAGTTGAAAGGTATGATAATACTATACAAGATTTTTGCCAGTTCAGAAACTTAACAGTTTAGAGATAGTGAATGTTGATGTAACTGTGCTGACTGTTAATGCTAGGAGCATTAGTAATATATATATATATATATATATATATATATATATATATATATATATATATTGGAAAACATGCTATAGTTGCATAATACTGATGTTGATGTTCTTCGTGTTTCACTGTTGCAGTCATTACATGTGGGTTATCTGCTTGCAGGTAGCCCTCAGTCGGCCTGATTAACAAAGTCTTGGGTCCTGCGTCGGTTGTTGTCCCTTCGTCCATGATGTCAAGTCGTCAGGGGTATAAAACATGCAGCCAATGCCATTACACCAGTCTTTCTTGCCGTGCGGTGCCTGAAGCAGAAGCAGTTTGCAAGTGCCGGTCGGCCGACTCCTGAAATTTTCATTTTCGAGTTTCAGAACCGAAGTCTTCAACTAAAGCTAAGTACCGCGTTGGGGAAACTTTTTCTTGATCCTTACCAATGTCAGTAAAAGTTAATAATTGCATTACTTGTGAAAAGCAAATAACTCATAAAGATTTTCATTCGTACTGTATTCCTTGCCTAGGCCCTGACCATGACATACCTTGCTGTCAGTTTTGTGCTTTATTTAATCAGCGCACTATCCGTCGTCGGTATATTTTCCCCTCTAAATATTTTGGTTCTCGGTTTAATTATCCAGAAATGTCGTCGGTTAGCCATCCGACTACAGGACTCCAAAAAAAAAAAAAATACAAAGATAAAGACAGAGACAGGCCGCTGAAGTCCAAAACTGCCGACAACGCTTCTCCTACGCCAGTTCGCCGGTACTCAGTGAGGCGCTTTCGCAGCCCCTGATACCCACTACTTCTGATTTGCAGGCCTCTACTGAGACCCATTCGAAGCCCCGTATGCCGCGAGATGCTTCAACTATGCAACCCACAGATGTCTCTACCTTGGATGGGTCCGAAGCCGCTTCTGAGGGTGTATTCAGGCCTACATGGACTTGCATATTAAACTGACCTCCTTCTTTACTTAGGCCTAAATCTCGATCTATACCTAAAAAACTGACGCCCAGGACACATGCTCAGGCCTCTATGCCTAAAAAACAAATGATAAGAATGGCTGAAGATCTAATAACTCTAATAAGGAATAGCCAACCCCCCCCCCCCTCTTCTAAGAGGCCTAGGACTGAAGTTGATTATGAATCTTCTGATCAGGAATCTGTTTTTTCTGATTCTTCTGATGATCTGGATTTGCCCTTATCTACTTATGAAGATCCTGATGCAGAGGACTCCATTCCCTCTGCTTCCCCTTCAGAGGATTTTTCTTTTGGGGAAACTTTACATACTCTAAGGGAGCATTTCCACTGGGAAAGCCAGGATTTTTCTGATTCAAAAAAGAGGCTTAGGGATTTCCTTCTCCTACCTCAGCATAGGCCTTTAGCTATTCCTCCTGTACTAGACATTGTTGATGATGCTCTTTCAGAATCTAGTTCGGCTCCTGATTCCCTGCCTCATGCTCCCAGAAAACCTGACAGATACTACAGGGTCCCTGAGTCCCACAAGTTCCTTTTTAAAAATCCTACTGCAGATCCAGAGACTATTTCACAGGGGCCCAATGGCATTAAGGCTTCTACTGCTAAAAATCCTACCCCTTCTGATAGAGACTCCAGGGCACTGGAGAGATGGGGTAAGAAGGTTTACACTTCTGCAACCTTGGCCATTGGGGCTTTAAACTGCCAGTTTCATGTGTTAAAGTATCAGCAACATGTTATTGGACTGCTTAAACAGAAAATGATGTTGATTCCTGACTGTGTGGAAAATAATTACAGGATTTAATGCATTCTGCTGAACAAGTTGGAAAACATACTTTGCAATGTGGTTTTGATTCATTAGATGCCTCTTGCAGGGCTGCTGTTACTGGGTCTGTGCTCAGAAGGCATGCTTGGCTCAAGGAGCAATCTTTGCCTGATCATGTTAAAGCTAAATTGTTGGATGCTCCTTTAAATCAGGACCGCCTGTTTGGCAACAAGGCTGAGGAAGTTCTTAAAAAGATGGAAGATAAAGCTAAATCTATGCAAACTGTTAAAGATTTTTTACAAGTTCAGCCTCCTAGATTTAGTAGGCACTGGTCCTCTAACAATTGGTCCTTTCCAGCCCCTTCCAGGTCTTCTCAAGCCAAACCCAGACACAGCAAAAACCCCAGGTTTCAGTCCCAGAGAACATACAGAACTAAGCAGTGGGGGGCCTCCACTTCCAAATCTGGGAATAATAAGACTTTCCACTATGGTAAACTGTCTCAATGACTTCCTTTTTAAAATTTCCAAGCACTTATCAACTGTCTGTCCCTTTGGGGGGAAAGATTGCTCTTCATGCAAAGAATTGGGAACTCATTACCCAGGACAAATGGGTTTTAAATATAGTGTCCCAGGGATACAGATTTCACTTCCACACGTTGCCAACACCAAACAGGTAGCCAGACATACCCCCAAATCAGTGGGCAGAGGCCCAGAAACAAGTACTTTCTCTCTTAAGCATGGGGGCTATTCAACTGGTACCAGAAGAGGAAAGGGGACAAGGTTTCTACTCCAGACATTTCCTGGTACCGAGAAAAGACAATTCATGGCATCCTATCCTAGACCTGTCTACTCTAAACACCTATTTGGAGATTCCAAAATTCAAGATGCTGACTCTTCACCAATTACTTCCTATGCTAGGCAAAGATGCCTGGTTGGCAACACTAAATTTAAAAGAAGCATACCTGCACATCCCAATCAGGGAATCTTGCAGAAGATACCTAAGCTTCAAAGCAGGCTACATGCACTATCAGTTCTCTGCACTGCCCTTTGGCTTATCAACTGCGCCCAGGGTATTCACAAAGTGCTTAGCTCCAGTTATTGCATTTTGCAGACAAAGAAATTTTCAAATATACCCATACCTGGACGATTGTCTTAATTCAGGCAGAAAGCCAGGACATACTTTTGAATCATCTGGCCTTTGTACAAAGGGTTCTAACTTGTCTGGGGTACACCGTAAATGAAAAGAAATCACACCTGGTACCCTGTCAACAAATTATATTCCTGGGAGAAAGCTTGAATACAACTTCCCAGATGGCTTACCTCACGCCAGAGAAACAAATTCATTTGACAAACTACTTCAAACAAGTGGCCACATAAACCCTGTTATCTGCAAGACAAATTCTGCAAGCCTTGGGGTTCATGGCCTCCTGCATTCTTCTAATTCCATATGCAAGACTGCATATGAGGAAACTACAGTGGTACCTAAAAAGCCTATGGTGACAACATTCTCAAGACCTGGAAACAATGATTCCTATCATACCTTGCCTACGCCTAGAGTTCCTTTGGTGGGCAGAGGCCTGCCACCAAAAAGTACAGTTTTGTACCTACCATAAATGTAGATGTTCGAGGATTCCATTGCTGCAGTCCTGACTATTGGGTATAGTCCAATACCAGAGTATAAGGCGTCAGGGCGCATTAGACTGACGACAGTACGTCAGGGTACTAATGCGCATGACCGACGTCATATCCTCAGTCTTTTCTTGCCCCAGATGTCAGAAGACCCTAAAAGACAAGTCCCAAAATACCTGCACCAAAAACATGTACAATATATACAACAATATATACAAAAATATATACATGTAAACTCACCTACACAACCACCCCTAGACACAGAGGGGAAGGAGGGTTGGACTGCAGCAATGGAATCCTCGAACATCTACATTTATGGTAGGTACAAAACTGTACTATGTTCTTCGTCTTCCATTGCTGCAGTCCTGACTATTGGGTAGAATCCCAAAGCAGAGGTAAGGGAGGCTGGCAAATCATAAAGAAGTAGGAGCTGACAACATGCCTTGTAAAACAGCTGTGGCAAAACCAGCCCTAGACTTAGAGTAGATAGGAAGGTGATAATGCTTAGAGAAAGTATGCACTGAACTCCAAGTAGCTGCTTCCAAAATATCCTTAGTTGCCACCCCTTAGAAATGCTGTTGAAGTGGCAGTAGCCCTAGTGGAATGAGGCCTAATCCCAGCTGGAATCTCCTTGCCATGATGGGAATAACAAAATGCAATGCAAAAGCCAATCCACCTAGAAATAGTTTGTTTTGACACAGGCTTGCCCTGTGAACTCAAAGCAAAAGAAACAAACAACTGCTGGGACTGCCTAAAATCCTTAGTCCTGCTTAAATAATAACGCAATTGCCTGTGTACATCTAAAGTGTGCAAAATCTTTTCCCCTTTATTTTGAGGGTCTGCATAAAACGTAGGCAAATGAATAGTTTGGTTTAAAGCCACACTAGAAACCACCTTAGGCATAAAGGAAGGATTAGTGCGTAATGATACCCTATCCTTATGGAAAATCAAAAGGGCTCTACTGCCATAAGGGCCTGCAACTCAGACACCCTTCTTGCAGAAGTAATAGCCAACAGAAAAGCAGTCTTCCATGACAAGTATTTCAATTCAGCAGTAGCTGCAGGCTCAAAAGGTTGTAGAGTAAGTTTTTCCAACACAAAATTGAGATCCCAAGCAGGAGTGGGAGCTCGTGGGGGTCTTATATTCTTTGCCCTCTAAGAAACTGCTTGAACAAAGGATGCGAAACAAAGGTGGGTCACAATCATAGTGAGCTGAAATTGCTGCCGCATGAATCTTAATGGAAGAGAAGGACAAACCTTTGTCCAATAACTCAGTAAGATATTGAAGAGCCACACTCAAATTAGGCTCAGAAATCTGCAAATTCTTTGCTGTACTCCAAAATAAAATCTCTTCCATTTTTCGTACACTCTCCTTGTACTAGGTCTTCTAGCTTCCATAATCACATTTAAAACTTGTTGAGGAAGTTGAGACCTGCTGTGTTTCAACACAGAATATGCCAGGCTGTTAGATGAAGAGAATGAAGCTTGACATTGAGCAGATGACCGTCCTTCTGAGATAACAGATGAGGAATCAGAGGTAAAGGCCATGGAGGCTTCTGTACCAGACTCCGTAGTAGTGGGTACCAGTGTTGCGAGGCCAATCTGGAGCTATCAAAATCATCCTTGGCCTGTCTTGTCTGACCTTTAATAGTACCTTTGGAAGAAGAGGCAGAGGTGGAAAGGCATACACATGAAGGTTTTTCCAACTGAAAGACAGAGCATCCACTTTCCAAGCTGTGTGATGAAACCCCTTGTGCAATAGTTTGGCAGCTGGTGGTTTAGTGGAGAAGCGAACAGATCTATGTCTGGAGTTCCCCATGACACTGTCAGTTTCTGAAATACATGAAGATCCAGTTTCCACTCGTGGGGATCCATGATTTGTCTGCTTAACACATCTGCTAACGAGTTCTGTGCTCCTGGCAGAAACCTTGCCTGAAGAGTTAGTTGCAAGCTTAGCGCAGTCTCCCATAAAATCATTGCTTGCCTGCATAGAGGATAAGAATGTGTTCCCACTTGCTTGTTGATGTACCACATGACAGTTGTGTTGTCTGTTAGAATCAACACCTGCCCTGGAAGAAGTAACTCCTTGAAAGCCATTAATGCAAACTGGACTGCTAACATCTCCTTCATGTTGATATGTAGATGCTGTAGTCTGGCAGGCCACTTGTCTTGTATCCACTTTCCATTTAGATGAGCTCCCAAGCAATGTCCGAGGCATCTGTCGTTAAGATCTGACTTGCCTCTGGCCGGGTCACAGAGAGTCCCTTGTTTAGGTGACATTCCTGAGCCCACCACAAGAATTCTTTTGAGGCAAGGTATTATTTGAATGACAGTGTCCAAATCCTGGCAGTGCTGTGTCCATACATTTTGAGATACCATTGTAGCTTCCTCATATGCAGTTTGGCATTGGGAAGCACCAGAATACAAGATGCCATGAACCCTAATGCTTGAAGGACTGTCCTTGCAGTCAGCACGGACTGATGAGATAGTTGATGGAAGTAAAGTGACAGACTCTTTTGTTTGTCCGGGTTAAAAGGCCATCTGGGCTGCTGTATTCAGTCTCACACCCAGAAAGCACATGTCCTGAGAGGGTACTAGACTGGACTTTATTTCGTTCACAGAATATCCTAGGCATCTTAGCACTGCTATAACATATTCCAGATGCTGTAGAAGGTCTTCCTTTTCTTGAGCCAGAATCAGGCAGTCGTCCAAGTAAGGATAGATTTGAATTCCTTGAAGCCTGAAGTAAGCTATCACTGGAGCCAGAACAGAACAATAATACCTCTGCGCAGTAGATAAGCCAAAGGGCAATGCAGAGAACTGATAATGAGAATTTCCAGCTCGAAACCGCAGATACTTCCTGCAACTTAGCCTTATAGGCACATGGTAAGCTTCCTCCTTGAGATCTAAAGTTACCATCCAGTGATCTTTGCCCAGCAGAGGTAAAAGCTGTTGTAACGCCAACATCTTGAACTTGGGAATGTCCAAAACGTGTTGAGGAGAGATAAATCCAAAATTGGTCTCCACGTGTTCCCCTTCTTTGGTACAAGGAACAGGCGAGAATAAAATCCTAGGCCCTTTCTGATACAGGGACTGGCTGAATGGCCCCTATCTGAAGTAAACTGAGAACTTGCTTGTGAGCCTCTTTTCTTTGTGGAGGAGGAACGTCTGGCATGCCTTTGAAAGGGGCATTGTATGGAAATAAAATCTGTAACCGTGGTGAATGATATCCAACACCCATTTGTCTTGAGTAATTAAATCCCAATTTTCTTTGAAAGAGACAGTCTGCCTCCCAAAGGAGCTGCAGCAGCGGGGAATCTGCTGGCAGCTGAAAAGACAGGTCATTGGGTCTGTTTACGAAAGGACTGACCCCTGCCTCACCAGAAGTCTGAGCAGGTGAACTCCTGTTCTAGGCCTAAAAGAACCTTGAGCGCCTAGACCTACCCCTAGACTGGGAATCATAAGCAGGATATGTCCACCCTTAGCAGGCCAATTTCTACTAAACTTTGGTGGCTGCACCTGCAAAAATCTTTAACAGTTTGCATAGACTTAGCTTTGTCCTCCATTTTCTTTAAAACTGCTTCCACAGGCGATCCAAACAACACATCAGACTGTAAAGGAGCATCCAAAATCCTTGTCTTAACATGCTCAGCTAAATTCTGATCCTTCAACCAGGCATGCCTGCGAAGAACAGAACTGGTAGCAGCCACCCTCGAGAGGCCTGTACAGCATCAAAACCACATTGCAAAGAATGCTTACCCACTTGTTCAGACACATGCACCAAATCCACCAACTCTTTACACTCAATACCTTCAAAGCATCCACCTTAGATTTCAATTGTGAAAGGAGATAATTCTGATATTTTAGCATGTGAAACTGACAATTCAATGCTCTCATGGCTAGAGTGGAAGAAGTATACACTTTCTTTCCCCACCTATCCAAAGCCCTTCAGGGGCCTCTTTATCAGTGGGAACAGGATTTTTAACCACAGAAGCCTTAACACCTTTAGGCCCTTGAGAAATTGTTTCTGGGTCCGCCCTAGGACTCTTAAACAAATATTTATGAGCCGGGCACCCTATAATACCTATCAGGCTTAACAGGAGCAGGAGGCAAAGAGTCAGGGTTCAGGAAAGCCTCTGCAAAACATCTTCCACCACATTCAACACAGGAGGAATAGCTAAAGGCCTATGCTGGGGTAAAAACAGAATTCCCTAAGCCTTTTCCTGGAATCAGAGTAATCCTGGCCTTCCCATTTAAAGTGCTCCCTCATGGAATGCAGAGTCTCTGAAAAGGAGAAATCCTCAGGGAGAAGCTGTAGGAGTGGAATCATCCACATCCTAATCAGAATAAGTAGGATACTCCTGCATATCTTCCACAGAAGATTCTGAAGCCTCTGAACACTGTTCAAAACTATCAAACTCGGTTCCACCCCCTAGGCTCTTATCAGGCGGGGGCATAGAACCTCTAATCATAGTAATCAAATCTTCTGCCATTTTAAGCATATGTTTCTTAGGTACAGAACCGAAATGCTAGGAGAAGCCCCCACTGAAGCTGAACTAGGCCTACCCCTCAAAGAAGTTTTGGCAACAGAAGGAGAGGCTCTAACAACCTTGGGAAGAGAGGGAAGAACAGTCACCTGAGAAGCCCCTCAGCCTGGCCCTACCTCCTGAGAAGGCACATCCTGTAATAGTAAAGTTTCTGCCTGGGACTCCATGGAACTCCTGGCAAAACCTCTGGCTCCACTGAGTTTCTAAAGAACCGGCGTCCGGGACTGCCGGTTCATCAACCCTAGGCTTCACTGTTTGTGTTTTTGCTTCTGCTTGGAGCGCGGCCGAGCCATCCGACGGCATTTTATAATTGCAACGCTTCCCAAACACTAACCTGGCACAGTCTAACCTCCTCTTAATAGTGCGTTTGTTAAACCTAGCACAAGAGCGGCAACCAACAACGCCGTGCTCAGGCCCTAAACAAGGTATACACAAGGTATGGTAATCCCTATGAGGTATCTGTTTCCCACAAGAAATACAGTTATTCACTTTTTCTGACATCCGTAAAATACTGAGGCAAGAAAACCAAAATGTTCCCCAACGGGTACTTAGCCAACTCTGTTTCGGTCTGAAACTCCCGCTCGAAATATTTCAGAACGCCAACCTGCACTCGCAAAACTGCTTCTGCATCGGACCATGCGGCAAAAGACTGGGCCGGTCATGCGCGCGCCCTGACACGCCAGCCTTATACTCTGGTATTCGGGCCGACGGGACGCGGACTATACCCAATAGTCAGGACTGCAGCAATGGAAGACGAAGAACATCAAGGGACTACCTTTCACACCACCCCCTGCTGCCCAAACCCTAACAACAGATGCATCAGACTATGCATGGGGGGCTCACCTGGCAGGGAAGTGCATTCAGGGCAAATGGAACCTAAGTCAAATGCACCTGCATATCAATCAAAAAGAAATGTTACTGTACAGAATGCTCTGACAGCCTTCAAGGACCACATTCTTCCAGGACAACTAATGGTAAATACGGACAACACCACTGTTATGTGGTACATAAACAACCAGGGGGGTACACATTCTTACCCCCTCTGCAGACTAGCCATGGCATTGTGGAACACAGCCTTGCGTTACCAAGTGCACCTACAAGCTCAATTCCTGCCAGGAAAATTAAATACACTGGCAGACAGACTAAGCAGAATCCTCATGGACACACACGAGTGGAAACTGGGACCAAGGATTTTCAACATGTTGACAAGCAAATGGGGGAGCCCAGATAAAGGCCTGTTTGCCTCTCCCCAGAGCTACCAATTGGACAAATTTTGCACAAGGACTCCCCACAAACAAGCCTGGAAAGTGGATGCTCTTTCTTTTAGCTGGAAAAACCTCAGTCTATGCCTTCCCCCTTCTGCCTGTGCTCGCCAAAGTACTACTAAAAATCAAACAGGACAAACCAAGGATGATTCTGATTGATCCAGATTGGTCGCACCAACACTGGTACCCCCTCCTGCCCGGTGTGTCATGGTTATCTCCATGGCACCTGCCTCAGACTTCTTCTCTGCTGTCTCAGCAGGAGAACCAGATTCTGCACCCTCAGCTTCAAACACTGAACCTTTCAGCCTGGCTAATTACTTAATCTCTCCTTTACCATTCCTCAGCAAACCTGTGATGGATATCATTTTAGAGGCAAGGAGGCCTACTACTAGAAAATCTTATGCTGAAAAATGGAAAAGATTCTGTGCCTGGAACCAATCTCAAGGGATGAGCACAGCAGCGCCCAGTTTACCTCAGATTTTACAATACTTAACTGAGATGCTTCACAAGGGCCTGTCTTTTTCCTCCATTAAAAGTCACGCCTCAGCCATTTCAGCTCATTATAACACAGAATCACCCCTCTTCTCTCATCCACTGCTCAAGCAGTTCCTCAGAGGGGCCAAAAATTTGAGACCACCCAGGAGAGCTCCAACCCCAGCTTGGGGCCTTAACTTTGTCTTGGAGAAACTCACTCTACCTCCTTTCGAGCCAGCTGCTACAGCAGACTTAAAATTTCTTTCTTGGAAAACAGCTTTCCTTTTAGTAATCACTTCAGCTACAAGGGTATCTGAATTACAGGCCCTTATGGCAGTGGAGCCTTTCATCATCTTTCATACGGACAAGGTGTCCCTCAGAACCAATCCATCCTTCATGCCCAAGGTGGTATCCAGTGTGGCTCTTAATCAGTACATTCATTTGCCAACCTTTTTCCCAATCCACAGAATAAAGGGGAAAGGATACTGCATTCTTTAGACGTGCACAGACAGCTAAAATTCTACTTGGACAAGACTAAACCTCAAAGGAAATCTGAACAACTGCTGGTGGCATTTGCTGCAGGGGCAGAAGGGAAGGCTATTTCAAAGAAAACCATTTCTAAATGGATAAGCCATTGCATTCATTTCTGCTATAAGCACCATGAAAAACCTATCCCCCAGGGGATCAGACCTCACTCCACCAGACCTGCATCTACCTCTACAGCCTTTCTCAGAGGCATCCCTACCAGGGACATCCTAAAAGCTGCTACCTGGAGTTCTGTACATACTTTCACCAAGCATTATCATTTGCCAATTTTCTCTAAATCCAGAGCTGGCTTTGCCACTGCAGTCTTGCAGGGCCTTATAGCTGGCCCTAATGCTATCTAAATTCCTTCTCCCAACCATAGCTTTGGGAATCTACCCAAATGTAATGACTGCAACAGTGAAACATGAAGAACATAGTACAGTTGTGTACACTTACCATAAATGTAGATGTTCGAGTGTATTCACTGTTGCAGTCCTGGTTACCCGCCCTCCAGCCCCCCAACTTTTTTTGGCTATACCTCTACTTTCCTTTACTATGCTTAAAAGCCTTTTTGGTGTATTTGCTTTTTTGTTGGAGGTATATCTTTGTGGTTTTATATTTAATTGCTTCCCATTAGGGGGACACCTGACATCTGGGACAAGAAAAACTGATGTAATGGCATCGGCTGCATGTTTTATATCCCTGACGAACTGACGTCATGGAAGAAGGGACAGCAACAGACACAGGACCCAAGACTTTGTTAATCAGGCCGACTGAGGGCTACCTGCAAGCAGATAACTCAAATGTAATGACTGCAACTGTGAATACACTCAAACATCTACATTTATGGTAAGTGTGCACAACTGTACTTTATTGTTTGTGAAACACCATTAAAGAACAATGACTGGAAACCAGTTCTGTCACGGTATAAATGTTTTTACAGTAACAGATAATCTAACAAAATATCAGGTGGAGGCCTTATTATAGGGATTAAAGATTTTTATAAGATCTCTGATTTATATGTTTGATGATAACTGCAATACTGTGAATTGTGTAACTGTGACAATAAAAAAAACACCCTGGAACAGATAACTGTTGGAGGTGTATATATCATAAAAGTCAAATGCAAAAGACCTAGAGGAATTCATAGACTTCTGACATGAAACACTAGAGGAAAAATAATAGATTGGGACTTAAATTTACCAGAAACAGGCTGTAATAATATAGATTCAACATTAGTAATAAAATTACAACATATATTCAGGAACAACTGCTGCTGCAGACTGTGTACAAACCTACCAGGGAACAGATCATACTGGACAAATGGCTGGATTCATAAAGGTTACCACAAAATGTACACTATGTGTACACTTTTTGAATTCAAGAACAGCTCTACCACAATGCTTATGCTGTGCATTCACTCAGAAAGGTTACACTACGTGTACACATATAACCTTCAGTGTGGTAACCTTTATTAATCTGGCCTGTTTGTACTCCTAAGACATGATTGTTACTTCTCTTCAAGTTTTACCACCATAGATGTGCAGTGACCATGGGATTATAAAGGTTAAACTACCGCTAGATACTTCTGCCAACTAAAATCTACACCAATGTACAGAAGATTAATAGCCAACAATATGGAAGTAAAAGAGTCACCATATAAAACAAATTGAAATGATTAATGCTGTGAAATAATTGCAGAAAGAATGTGGAAGTTTTGAAATGGAAATTGTTTGAATGCAAAAAAAAAATAAATTAATTAAAATATTTAACATCAAGATCTAGGCACGTAAGGTCAGGAGTATATATTTCCTTAAAACAAGCTACTTATAATTAAGATGAGAGAAACAATACAAAGAATGGAAATTAGGTCAGACTCTGAAAACTGGAATAAACAAACTGGAGAAATTAAACATACTGTGAGATAAGATATTTGAAAAAAATGTATGTAAAGATACTGAGCATAATAGGAAACAATTTTATAGATAAATAAGCTGTGGCAGGAGTAAAGACATACAAATTGATAATCTGAGTGAAGATTCTAAAATTAATTCTGAAACATAACGGATTATAGATATAATTACAAAATCTTATGCAAAACAGTTTGGCTCCACAAAGGGGTGCTAAATTGTACTAGTAATATCCAGATGACTTCAGATACTGAAATGAAATTAGATTATATTGAAAAAGAACTATGCAAACTGGACACAGACAAAGCACAGGGAGGAGATGGAATTAGTAATAATGACCTGAGAACACTTCAGCATGAACTTACATTTAGGTCATTTAAGTGCAGAGAGACTCCTCAAAACTGCAGACATACACTTATTAAACCCATATTTAAAGGAAAGGGGAATAGGACAATCCCACAGTCATATAAACCCATAAGTTTACTTTCTTGCTGTAAAAAATAATGGAGAAGGTTAACTTGGATAAATTATTCTCACAACTGAAAAGGCTGGGACTTGATCACCTTGTTCACCAGACTGAACAAGAAGATCATGGTTAGTTGCTTATCTGGAGCCAGGATTCACCAAATTAAGCACAAACTCCAGTCACTACACCACAGGTACCAGTATGATTCCATCACAGTCCACGTGGGAGCTAACGATCTGAGATGAACTTCCTTGGACTACATGAAGGCAGACATTGTTGATCTTCCTGAATATGAGTATCAGGCAAGTATGCTCCTTACACTGAGCAGCAGTCTACCCTCACCAAGGATTATGCCACAGTATGAACAAAAGATGACTGACGTCAGTAACTGGCATACTTTCTGGTGTCTTTCCATTAGGATTCAACATTTGTCAGCATGGGAGGACATGGCTAAGAGACCATGTTGTTTTGCAAAGGATGGCCCACATGTCACCCCTAGGCTTCTGAACATTGGCTAAACCTTTATCAACCACTTACTGCCTTTTTCTAGGTAATATTAAATTGACAAATGTACCAACATAGCAAATAAAACCCAAAGAAACCTAAAGATGTTACTGTTCAATGCTAGTAGCCTAAACAAAAAAAAATTCCACAGCCTACAAGTTTTCCTCACACTGGAGAATACAGACATCTGTGCTTTTACTAAGACATGGTTTAAATCTGCAGAAAATACTCTGGCAGTGTAAGGCTTTAGTGCCTTCCACACATTTAGACCACCAGCTGTACAGACATGAACAAAAGGTGGAGGAGTCTCAGTCTCTATTAGCAACAAGCATAACTCTACGCTGGTTAAACAGGAAGATGTCCTGGAATTTATCCACATACAAATCACCATAGACAAAGATCCATACCATATCCTAGAAAGCTATAGGTCACCCCATATGTCCCTCAAATCCCATAGCTTGTACACAGACCTACTGGTAATACTCATCATTAAACCAAATGCCCTACTCGTGGGAGACTTTAATTACTCTTCTTTAAACTGAGAAGCATACAATGCCTCATACTTGCAGGCACAATGATTCCTGGACTTTATTAACACAAATACCCTTGACCACATAGGGCGCAAACCCACCAGAGGTTCAAACATCCTGAACCTGGTACTCAAGAATATGGGAGAGTGCTGCCCCCCCACCACTACCATATCACACCCTCTCTGGTGAGGCTGGACCACAAAGCTGTCTCCTTCGAAATGAAAATCAATTCAGTAACCCCAGCAAACCCTATAACAGTTAAGAACTATTCCAAACAAAGCTACATCCTATTAAGTGATAGTCTGCCAAAATTCAATGCCACCCCAACCCTGAGTTCACAGCTAATAGTGTAGCTAGGGTGGGGCAAGAAGGACAACTGCCAAAGGTGCAAAGTGTTGGGGGAATCAGCTGTTCTAGATATCTCTTTCATGTCATACTGGCTTTTAAAAGCTGGTATTGCATTTGCTGTCAAACCTTAGTGTTCTGTGTGTGGTTTGAACTGTAGCAACTGATTGTTACACTGTAGCATGAAGTTTGCTACAGTTTAAAAAAAGAAAGTATAACTTTTTCCAATAAAATGAGCCGAAGGATGATCAGGGGCAGGGTACAGAAATGGGGCCCGAATGGCTGGGGATGGGGGAATGGGGGTGCCATGCTTCTGGCCATCTAGTAGGTATGTCAGTAGAAGGCGTGATGCCCACACCCTGGCCCAGCAATCAAGGAGCCTCAATCCTCACCACTAACACCAGTGAGAGGTATCTCATATAGGAGGAAAGGATAACAAATACACACAGTAAAGTGCAATTTCCCTTAAGAGCACACAAAGATCACAGTCAGTCCGGGGCTGGTCTCTCCCTTGCTCTCCAGGTCCTCAATAAGACTCCCCACTGGCACAGCTATAGGGTCCAGATCTCAGCCTAGTGGGCAAGCTAAAACCTCTAGCACCCTCTCTGTCCAACCAGTGTTTCATGTCCCTGCCCAAGTAGCTGACACACACACACACACACACACACACATTGAGAAGAGTTTATACAACCACACAGACACTCCTGGGGAAGGCTGGCACAGGTTCTCCAGCTGTGCCCCTTTTTCCCAGACTATATGGTAGTACCAGCTGCCACCACCCACTAATATTTATCAGCTACTCAAAGGCCCTTAAAAGGGTGTCCAATTATTACTGTGCAGTATTAATATCCAATTGGTAGTATAGCCCAGGGCTAAAGCTATTGAAGTGGCATTGTACAATTTTACCAAAGGCATGCAAGTACTCTAAAGAGCTTAAATTATCTCTACAAAAACAGCCACAGCTGAAAGGGTTTAAAAATATTTAATAACAAATAGTCAAAACACAAGACAATACTTTTTACTACACAGTGCTAGTCAAGAGTTCAGAGATCACAGAGAAATATTTAAAATAATTTAGTATTACAGTTCTGACATCACAGAAAAACACAGTCTAATCTTTCTAGTTTCTAGCTATTTCTGAGAGAAAACACAAGTCTAAGATAAACTTACATATAGAATATGACAGTGCAGGTCAGTTGGATGGTCAAGACAAAAATGCTTAATGCTCTCTGATTCTCTCTGTTTAAATTGATATTACAGTCCTGGTTCACATTACATCATTCTTCACACTTTCCTGGGGTTCCCAGGCTAACAGGCTACATTCTTTAGTAAGCCCACACCAGGTCAGGAAGCAAAACCATTAAGGACATTTATGCATGCAAATTCTGGCCATTAACTCTGGCATTAAAACAATAGCAAGAATTCCTTCATCTAGACCGTCCGGAGCCGTGTTTTGACATCAAAGGGTCATAAGATTTCCAGTTCACCATGTAACACTATTTGTACCATTTAAGACAACAAGCCTGTGGTTTACATTAATATTTACAGATGACAGAATTATCTCCAAAATTCTATCTGGCTAGGCTGGCAGCCTTCATGTAGTTTCACGCAATCTTCACCCCCCCCCCCCCCCGGAGAACTCAAGCTAGTTTTTCAAGTGACGCTTGAGAAACGCTGCTTGAGGGAATTTGGTCTATCTGAGTATACCTTACCCCATTCCCTGTCTTGAGATCACATCTGCATTGGCATTGCTAATCCCACTGTGGTGCTGCATGGACATATCATATGCTTGTAACCCCAGGCTCCATCTTAGCAACTTGGCATTTTGCTGGCTGGCTCTGTTTAACCATGTTAGGGGGTTGTGATCTGTCATCACAGTGAATTTCCTTCCATACAGATAAGGCTGAAGTTTCTGCAGTGCCCACACTAAGGCTAGACATTCCTTTTCTACAGCTGCATAGCATTCCTCCCTGGGTTGGAGCCTACAACTGAGATAAACCACTGGGTACTCTTTCCCCTCTGAAGAAATCTGGCTAAGTACAGCCCCCATCCCATGGTTCGAAGGATCCACCTGCACAACAAATTCTTTGCTGTAATCTGGACTGGCTAACACAGGGGGTCCTTCCAAAGCTTCTTTAAGCTTTTGGAATGCCTGCTCACATGGTGGGGTCCACACTACCTTATCTGGCCTGTTCTTCCTTGTCAGGTCTGTGAGGGGAGCAGCTATGGTACTATAACTGGGGACAACCTTTCTGTAGTACCCTGCTGTCCCTAAAAATGCCCTCACCTGCTTTTTAGAAACAGGTGCAGGCCATGCCTGAATGGCTTCTACTTTGGCAGGTTCTGGCCTTATCTTACCACTCCCCACTCTGTCCTAGGTAGGATACATCTGCCATAACCACCTGACATTTGCTCAGCTTAATGGTCAACCCTGCCCTCTGTAGTCTGCCCAGCACCTTCCTGACATGTTGAAAGTGCTCTTGCCAGGAATGGCTGTAGATGGCAATATCATCTAGGTAAGCGAGGGCAAACCCTCCTGCTCCTGCTAGGATATGATCTACCAGCCTCTGGGAAGTTGCTGGGGCATTCTTCATCCCAAAGGGCATTTTTGTGAATTCATACAAGCCAAAAGGAGTCACAAAGGCTGACTTCTCTCTAGCACTGGAAGTCAAGGGCACCTGCCAGTAAACCCTTGGTAAGATCAATGGTTGTAAGATACTTAGCCCCACCCAGCTGCTCTAGGGCCTCATCTGTCCTAGGCATGGGGTAAGCATATGACTCTGTGTGACTAATTTCCTGTAGTCCACACAGAACCTGGTGCTGCCATCCTTCTTTGGCACCAGCACCACTGGGGAGGCCCAGGGACTGTTGGACTCTTGAATCATCTCTAGTTCCAACATCTTCTGTACCTCCTCCCTCAGAGTCTGTTTGACTCTCTCAGGCACTCTATAAGAGGCTTGCCTAATAGGCCTTTGGGGTCCTGTATCCACCTGGTGCTACCCCAGGTGGGTGCACCCGGGTTTCCACTGAACATGTCCCCAAATTCCTGCAACACTGCTCGGATTTCTCGAACCTGGGTAGGAGATAGCTGCTGGGACATTGCTACCCCTTCCACTGAGGGGTCAGCCCGAGCCTCACTGAGATCAGTCACCAGATCTCCCTCAGACTCCTCCTGCAATCCACTGCAAATGCTCAGCACAAGGGCCTCCCTATCATGGTAAGGTTTCATCATGTTAACATGGTACAATTTGTGCCCCTGCCTTCTGCCTAGCAGTTCCACCATGTAGTTAACATCACTTACCTTCCTTACCACCTTGTAGGGTCCTTCCCAAGCTGCTTGCAGCTTGTTGTGTCTGACAGGAATGAGAACCATTACCTGCTGCCCCACAGCATACTCTCTAGCTCGAGCATTCCTGTCATACCACATCTTTTTCTGTTGTTGGGCTTTTGCCAGGTTCTCCTGGGCCAAGCCCATGAGTTCCCTGAGCCTTGTCCTGAGGTTTAGGACATATGCCACAACAGACTCCTTGTGAGACTTGCACTCACCTTCCCACTCATCTCGAATTAAATCTAGATGTCCCCTCACCCTATGCCCATAGAGCAACTCAAAGGGTGAAAAACCTGTGGATTCCTGGGGAACCTCTCTGTAAGCAAACAACAGATGGGGCAAATATTTGTCCCACTCCCTCTAAAACTGATCTGCAAATGCCCGTAGCATGGACTTGATTGTAGAGTTTAACCTCTCAACAAGACCATTAGTCTGAAGATGGTAGGGGTGGTCTTCATGTGCTTCACCTCACAGGACTTTCACAGACAAGCCAGCAGGTCTGACATGAAATTGGCACCTCTGTCAGTCAGTATCTCTTTTGGGAAACCTACACTGCTGAAAATCTCTAACAACACATTTGTCACCTTCTCTGCCTCAATGGAGGACAAAGCCACTGCCTCAGGGTATCGTGTAGCATAATCCACTACCACTAGGATATACGTTTTCCCTGTGGAACTTGGGGTACTCAGAGGACCCACAATATCCATAGCTACCCTCTGAAATGGCTCCTCAATCACAGGCAAAGGCATCAAAGGAGTTCTTACCTTGTCTCCTGCCTTGCCTACCTTTTGGCAATGCTCACAGGTCCTGCAATACCCTGTTACATCTCTGGAAATTCCAGGTCAATAGAAGTTCTGCATAATATGCCTCTCCATACGTTTTATGCCCGTATGACCTGGAAAGGGAATATCATGGGCTCTAAGCACTACCATCTGCTGTACTCTCTCACCTTCTAGCCCTCCCTCAGGGGTCCACTCTCTGTATAGTAACCCTTTGTTCCAGTATACAGATTCCCCTTTCCTTGAGAATCAGGTGCCTCCCTAGCTACTTGCCTCAGGCTGAGCCTGTCTCAACTCTCTCCTTGTAACCCTTCCCAGCTCCCCTTCCACAGGAAGTCTGGCATCCTCTGACAGTGGTGCCTCACTGTCAGCCTGGGTACTACTACTTACCTCTATCTTTGCAGTCACTCTGTCCAAGGGAACATCAGTACCCACAAGCAGCTGTGGCTCACCTTCAGTCTCACTGCTACCGGGTAGCTCCCTCCCTGAAGTAACCACCTCACCAGTCCTGGCTGCAAATATGCAGTCTGTCTGGGTCTCCCCCAGGCTACCAAACCCGTATGCTTGTCTCCCAGCCTGAGTGTGTGTAACTGCATAAGTACTGCCTCATCCAAATCCTTCACTATCAGGACATCTGCAAGACGGTAGCTTGGTACCCTTGTTGTCTCAAGACAACCTACTATTGGCATTTTGTCTTTCCCACTTACTGGCTCTCTCACCTTTTGTTCCCCACCTTGCTTCCGTGGATACCTATATGCCACATGGCCCCACTGGTTGCAATTCAAAACATTTAACCCTAGCTCCTGGACTACTGGCTTCCACTGCTACTGGCAGATTCTGTTGGGGCAGTCTGTGCTGCCTACCATGGGTTCCTTTAGACCCATGAGCAGTACTGAGGGTCCCTTTCCTGTGCAGGGCTGCCCTGCTTGCCAGGCATAGGTCTCCCTTCTCCCCCAACTCATCTGAAGTGGCACACTGTCTATCAGCTAACCAGATCCTTATGTCCCCAGGCAAAGTGCTAAGGGCATGTACCCTCACCAAAAGGTCTGCCAGCCCTTCAAAAGTGGTGACCTGACATCCACTCACCCACCTATGGAAATAAGTGCTCAGTTCAGCAACATATTCACACATACTTTCATCTGCCTTGCGTCTATGCTCACAAAACCTTTTCCTATACGTTTCAGGTGTTAGCTTAAACAATTCTAACAAGTGATTTTTAACAGCAGTATAATCAAAACATGCAATGTCAGACATTTGTAACAAAACAGTTACAGCTTTACCATGGAGTAAGGGGGTCAGGAACTGTACTCAGTGCCTTTGGTAAACACCATACTGTTTGCATACCCTCTCAAACATATGAATGAAACTATCAAAATTATCCCCCTCTTTAAACTGCGGAAGAAATTTACTGACCTTTTGTGCTTCTGGGGTCCAGTTACTCCCTTCTCCAATACCTCCATGACTCTGGCGAAGAGTCAGCATTTCCCTCTCATGCTTCCTCTGTCGCTCCTTTTTCTCAGCTTCCAGGCGTAGCAGTTTCTCATTCTCCTCAGCCTGTAGACTCCTCAGTCTCTCAGATGCTTCTGTCTCCAAATACCTGGCCTGCAACTCAAGTCTCTTTAGCTCCACATGGATTTTTAAGTCCTCTGCAGAAAGGTTGAGCTGTCCATTCTCCGAGGGTATTACATCTCCACTGCCAGTCTGATTGTCCTCCTGGTTGCTGTTTTCTGATGCAGCTGTAACCAAGGCTGCAATCAGCTCTGCCTTAGTCAGGTTTCCATGCACCAGTCCTCAAGTCTGGTACATCTCCACCAGCTGGCTCCTTGTCAGCTTTCCATACTCCTCTGCTGACATGCTGCCTGCTCACCCTGACTAACTAAACTAACAAAAGAAATAAAAATATGGTGACATGAACTCTGAGTATTCACTACATGGCTGATTTAGAGTACAAAACACCTTCAGAGCTCACGCTACAGGAATTCACTCTACCCACACCACTACAAGCCAATTTGTATTTGCCAACCAATTAATATGTGGTGTGGATATCACACCACTGCCAAACAATTAATATGTGACACCCGTGCCCTGTCCCAGCAATCAAGGAGCCTCAATCCTCGCCACTAACACCAGTGAGGGGCGTCTCATGTAGGAGGAAAGGACAGCAAATACTCACAGTAAAGTGCAATTTCCCTTAAGTGCACAAAGAGATAACAGTCCTGGGCTGATTGCTCCCTTGCTCTCCAGATCCTCAATAAGACTCCCTACTGGCACAGCTATAGGATCCAGATCTCAGCCTAGTGGGCAAGCTAAAACCTCCAGCACCTTCTCTGCCCAACCAGTGCTTCGTGTAGCTGACACACACATACACACACACACACACACACACACACACACACACACACACACACACATACACACACACACACACACACACACACACTTTGAGAAGAGTTTATATAACTACACAGACACTCCTGGGGAGGGCTGGCACAGGTTCTCCAGCTGTGCCCCTTTTTCCCCAGACTATACGGTAGTACCAGCTGCCACCACCCACTAATATTTATCAGCTACTCAAAGGCCCTTAAAAGGGTGTCCAATTATTAATCTGCAATATTATTATCCAATTGGTAATATAGCCCAGGGCTAAAACTATTGAAGTGGCTTTGTACAATTTTACCAAAGGCATGCAAGTACTTTAAAGAGCTTAAATTATCTCTACAAAAACAGCCACAGTTGAAAGGGTTTAAAAATATTTAATAACAAATAGTCAATACACAAGACAATACTTTTTACTATACTCTGCTAGTCAAGAGTTCAGAGATCACAGAGAAATACTTAAAATAATTCAGTAGTACAGTTCTGACATCACAGAAAAACACAGTCTAATTTTTCTAGTTTCTAGCTATTTCTAAAACAAAACACAAGTCTAAGATAAACTTACATATAGAGCAAGACAGTGCTGGTCAGTTGGATGGTCAAGACAAAAATGCTTAATGCTCTCTGATTCTCTCTGTTTAAATTGATATTACAGTCCTGATTCACATTACATCATTCTTCACACTTTCCAGGGGTTTCCAAGCTAACAGGTTACATTCTTTAGTAAGCTCACACCAGGTCAGGAAGCAAAGCCATTATGGACATTCATGCATGCAAATTCTGGCCATTAACTCTGGCCTTAAAACAATAGCAAGAATTCCTTTATCTAGACTGGCCGGAGCCATATTTTAACATCAAAGGGTCACAACATGCTTTACTTGGTCAGTAGAGTGCACTGTTGTTACATTTTTTTCCAGCTCCACATGTAACACTATTTTTACCATTTAAGACAACAAGCCTGTGGTTTACATTAATATTTAAAGATGACAGACTTATCTCCAAAATTCTATCTGGCTAGGCTGGAAGCCTTCATCTATCTTCACCCAATCTTCACAGAAGGAACAACTGTTTTTTTTTTTAATTTGCTCTTCAATGGAAGAGCTGGGTGTGGGGGAGGGGGTGGACTGTAATAAGTCGATGGCTACAATTAAGTCATCGCCTTATTAGAGTAATTGCTCCTCACTAGAAGACCTAAGGGGGTAGGAGACTGGTTCATTGAACCAGCACGGGGCGCTGGTTGAGTCAGCTACACTTCTGTTCACAACCACTTATGCAAAATTGTTCAGAAACCCTGTTTAACCATATAATTGTTGTACTGATGCTGTTGTACCTGCTAGTAAGTAAGCTCAAAATAAACTCTAAAAAGGAATCCTAACCTTAATCGGGTATATAACAAAAGCAGAAAAGTCCTGGCTAATATCAGGAAGAGCAACAACCATAATGACAGGTGCTCTCTAATAAAACTAAACAGGAAACAAAGAGGAATAATTAAGTGAAGATAATATCAAAGGCTGAAGACAGCCACAAGGCATTCTACAGCTGTGTCAAAACATCAAAGCAGCAGGCACTAGTGTGCTAAACTGGTGGTCAATGGTGCCACCTTCCCCCCAATCCTCCTCTGCCCCCCATGAAATACATATTAGCATAACTCCTCCCAACTATTAACATGGAACAGATCCTGGCAGCATTTGCTAAGCCCAAAAACACAGCCTTAATGGACTCCAATAACATTCTTGGATGCCTCCTAAATAGTTGGAAACATGACCTATCAGACCACTTGAGCAACTTTTCAACTATAGCCTCAAAACAGGCTCTGTACCACAAGAATGGAGCACTGCAACAGTTATCCCACTTCACAAAGGTGGACAATCAACTGACCCCAGACATTACAGACATATTAGTCTGACTAGTCTATTATGCAAAGCCATGGAACAAATTATCATGGAAATGACTGACAAAGACATAGGCAACCTTCAGACACTGGACTCAACCTAGTCTGGCTTTGTCAAGGGAAGGTCATACCTACTAAACCTGGTGCACTTCTTTGAGAAGATCACAAAGGCAATGGATGAGGGGAAAATGGTGCACACCACCTATCTGAAACTGGCTAAGGCATTCAGTAAAATACCTCACTTGGGTATATTTGACAAACTCACCGAATTGGGAATAAATCCCTACATAACCTGCTGGACTACCGGCTGGCTCACAGACAGGACCCAGGAAGTCAGGATTGAATTTCCTACTCTACTACGAGACTGGTCACCAGCATGGTACCTAAGAGCTCCGTGCTCTGACCACTACTATTTGTCATCTACTTCTTGGAGGTAAAGGTCTATACTGAGGGTCTTTGGCTGACCAGGTTCACAGAAGACCTCAAACTGACACCAATCATACATTCACCCATGACACAAACATCTTACAAGTGGGTTTAACACAAATGACTGCTGCCAAATTCATGGACTAAAACTCAATGCCAAGAAATGCATTATAGTACCTTTTGGAAAAACTGCCACCTAGGCTAATTACTCCATCAATAAGACAACCCTAAGAGTTGACCCAGTAGTCACGGATCTGTACACATATGTAGACAGTAATGCATATGAAATTTGGGGGACGAACTGAAGGGCAAAGATTTAATACAGCACACAGTGATTGAAACTGCAGATTCATTTAAGGACCTGGGTATATGGGTAGATCCAGCATTGAGTTTTTCTGATCATATCAACCAATTGGTTAATGATAATTATAGAACTGTAGATTGTATAAAAAGATTTATAAAGCCTAGGAGATCAGAAATGATTAAATCCATGTTTGTAAGCTACATTAGACCCAAACTGGGGTATGGAATAACAACATGGAAAGCTTATAAGAAAAACAAGCATGAGTAAACTGGAAAAAGTACATCAGAACCATACCAAGGACATCCACAGATGTGAAAATTAAAGTTACTATGAAATATTAAAATATCTGAACTTGTACAGTGTCTCATATAAATATTTAACAGGACACTTCATTAAATACTAATGTAGATCAATATGTGTATATATACCTTTAAGAAGCCATCTAAGGGCTTGAACAATTGTACAAATACTGAGCACATGCGAGCCTGACTACCATTTTGTAATTAGCTGTTGAGATGTAAGTATGTATATATGTAAGCTCTGTTTGTTACCTAGTTGGTTCGTATTTAAAGATACTGCTATCCATCCTGATTATGTATTAAAGCATCAGAACGAAAGCCCCAGCCTTCTTGTTTTATGTATTAGAGATGAACAAGCGACATGGTGTAAGACGTGGCATGTATAAAGGACATGGTGCCAGAACCGGCAAATCTAAAAGGACATGGATTTAGAAGAAGCATACTGAAGGGGCACTGAGTGAGGAACAGCTTGGCTAAAACAATATAGGGCACTTGTTTAGATTTGTACAATACTGATAAAAATATCTGAATTACTACGGAAAATGTTTGAAATAAAGTCCATATTGCATAAAATGAATAAAATAAAGGGAAATTAATGCATTTTTGCAAAGCATATGTATTTTCATATTAAGCATAGATATCCGAGTTATTAGAAGTGTATAAAGTGCTTGCATGTTTGTGCAGTGCTACAGTAAAGTTATTTCGCAAAATGCAGCCATTACAGAGCATATTTCGCAAAGTACAGTATTTCAAAGAGTTTATTATGCATTTGAATGTTGTTAAAAGCTCACAGCCCAGTTTGTTCATATGTAATTACAACAGCCACATTTTCACTGTGTTTGTGTATACTTTGTGGGCATGGCAGATGGATTTTGAAAACCCAGTGCACTTGGGTTTGACAGTAATATTGCTGAGAACTGGAGAGTGTTTGAACAAGAGTATGACAATGACATTTTCATACAGGCTGCATTTTCTCATAAAGATGACTGTACAAAGGCATTTATTCTACTTAATTCAGCTGGGTCAGAAGCCACAGAAAGGGAAGGTTCACTTGTGTATGCACCTGCTATCGATACAATAGAGGGGAAACCATCATACTGTTGTATCGGCAGAGTCAAGGGAGGACCCAGAGTGCTTAAAACATAAATTTAGAGAAATGTGTAACCCCCAGAAATATGTTACAATGGAAAGGCACTTATTTTATACAAGGGAGCAAAAGCCTGGTGAAACTTTTGCTGCATATATAACTGACCTGAGAAATAAGGCTAAAACATGCAGATCTGGTGACTTAAGGGATGAGCTGATAAAGGACAGACTTGTGTGTGGCATAAAAGATGATGTTGTGAGAAAGATTTTGCTTCGTGACAGTGATTTAACTTTGAATAAGGCCATTGAGATTTGCCAGATATATGAGCTCACAGAAAAGCACACAAATATGCTTACAAATGAGAATAGCTCTAGAAGGCACAGTGATAAAGCTCATGTTGATAGGATGCAGCACGTGGTTAAAAGAAACAGGCCAAAGCACATGGCAGCAACTATAACCCCTGCAGCACTCACTGGTAAACCCCAGAACTTTTAAGTAAATTCCAGACTTTGTACAATCTCAGTGAAACATGAGAGTGAGTCAGCAAACTCAAAGCATGGGCCCCAACCTAGTTTCATTGCTAAATATTGTAACTGTGGTGGAAGTCATGAATCTAAACGGGAGAAATGATTAGCTTTTGGTCAACAATGCCACAAATGTAATAACTGGAATAATTTCAAAAGATTTTGTAAATCAAAAGGCCCACATTCTTTTATCAAAAGGGAACATTTTAAGAAATGACTTGGTCAGTTATAGACAGTGGCAACACTATTCTTTATGTTGATGGTGTGTCAGTGCTTCATGAAACAGTCAATGCAGTGGATTTAAGGGCAAAGAATGGAGTATTTCTATTGTTCGGATAAATGGCAAACCCATAGAGCTTAAAGTTGATACAGGTTCCAAGTGCAATGTTATGTCAGCAAAAACTTTTGCTAGAGTGTGCAAAGGTGAAAGGCTTGATTTGGCAAGGTGTGCGAAGTTTGTTCCTTATGGAGGTGAAGAAATTCAAACTGAAGATTCGGTGGTGCTTTCCTGTTGCTTCCAACACAGTGGAAGAAGATCAGACTTAATATTTTATGTGGTCAAGAGGCATGTCCAATCATTATTGGGGCTCAGAGACAGTTTGAAAATGGGACTGCTTTCATTTAATAAGGAAGTCCATCATGTTAGTTTAAAAGACCACTACTCTAATTTTGCCCAGGACATTTTTTTCTACCTAAGCTGATCTCTTCCAAGACAAACTAGGCAACCTTCCAGTTGTGTACTCCATGAAGCCAGACCCAGAGGTCAGTCCAGTTATCAGGCCAGCACGTAAAGTTCCAATAGCCATGCAAGACAGAGTCAAAGCCGAGTTAGACAAAATGGTGCAACAAGGTGTGATTTGTCCAGTAGAAACTCCAACTGAATGGGAATCTTCCATGGCGGTACCTCATAAGAAAAGCACAGATGACATCAGAACATGTGTTGATCCACGAGATTTGAACAAAGCACTTAAAAGACCTCTGCATCCAATGCACACAGTCAAAGAAGTCGCAGCCTTGATGCCAAATGCCACTGTTTTTTCTGTCTTAGATGCAAAGAGTTCATTTTAGCAAATTCAACTTGACAAGAAATCATCATTCCTTTTTTTTTTTCAATAATAAATCTTTATTATTTTCCAGTTGTTAATACAATACTACAATATATATACATTATATACATGAATGCTTCCAACAGTTACATGAGATCATTATACATTGAGATAAAATTCTGAAAAGAGTATTACAAAATCTAGTATCAACATACAGGCTTATCAATACTAACTTCCATATTAAGTATGTACTTCCAGGGGATAACTGGATTAGAACGTTAAGCCAACACAATATTAAAGATTTGCTCCCATATTTTTGTATTATTTATATTTTTCTTATGATCTTTGATTAGTAATTTATATGCTAGAATATGTTTTATCGCTACAATTTTAAAATTTTCCCATGAGGTCTGAGATGGATTCAGCCAATTTGTAGCTATATAAAGCTTCATTAACAAGAAAATATTTATAAGTATGATCATTTGGGATCTGTCCAAGTTATTCGGAGGAATATGAAGAATCATAAACTCCCAAGAAAGTGTGGACTGTTGATAACCCATTTTTTGTAATTGAATTTTTAAAGAGTTCCAAAGTTCAAATATACATTTACAGCTCCAGAACATGTGTAAAAGGTCAGCCGTTTGATCAATACAATATGGACATTTAGGTGAATTTTTAGAGTTGAATTTATGCAGACTAAGACGAGTGTAATAAGCATTATTAAATATCATCAGCTGAGTAAATAATAACTTTTGAAGAGATACTGATTTTAAGGTTAGGTTAATTGCTTTCAATATTTTATTATCATCAATCAGTAATATTTTATCCTTCCAGTATTTTGATAAGAGTATTTGGTTTTTATATTTCACATCTTTTACCAAATTATATGAAGACGTTATATATTTAGAGTCCTGCATAAGAGTTTGCCATAGATTTGAACAATTGGTTAAATCTTCTTCTTTAATTTTGAAGTTACTAAAATAACTTATGGAAAGATCCTTTAATTGTCTCATTATAATTAAATAAGAGTTAGGAAGGCTCATCTCTCTTAACATGTCATGTATTGAGATACCAAGATAAGGATATAGATCAAGTACGGTTAAATCAACTATAAGTGGAAATTTTTTAAGATCTATCAATTGATTACCGATTTTCAAATTCGGATTCTTGTGAAATGGTTGGAAAGTCATCATATATTGTAAGAGATTTAATGATTTAAACAGATTTTGTAACAATAGAAATCATCATTCCTAACTCCTTTCAGTACTCCATTTGGCAGGTACAGATTTTTGAGAATGCCATTTGGGATAAATTCTGCAAGTGAAGTCTTTCAACATGCAACGGAGCAAATTTTTCTAGGCATCCTTGTACTATCATAGTAGATGACAAACTGGTAGGAAATCGTGATGAAGCAGAGGATGACAGAAACCTCCGAAAAGTTCTAGAAAGGGCATATCAGGTGAATATTAAGCTCAACCCACACAAATGCAAATTCAGGCTACATGAAGTTACTTATGTTGGCCATTTATTTACAAGTACAGGTTTACGACCAGACCCTTCAAAGCAAACAGCCATTCTCGAGATGCCAGGTTCAGACAATGTTCAAGCCCTGCAACGTTTTCTTGGCATGGTCAACTACCTAGGCAAGTTCATTCCAGACTTGAGTCAACTATCAGCACCACTCAGAGAGCTAAGACGTAAAGATGTATCCTGGTCTTGGTTAGAGCAACACCAAAGAGCATTTGATGTCCTGAAACCGAGAACTGCAAAGTCCGCCAACTCTCAGATACTATGATGTTCACAAACCAGTTACACTTTCCTGTGATGCTTCAAAATTTAGACTTGGTGCAGTTATTCTACAAGAGGATCAACCTGTTGCCCATGCATCGAGAACTCTTACTCAAACTGAGATGCAGTACACCCAGATCGAGAAAGAGCTTTTGGCAATTGCATTTGCATGTTCGAAGTTCCATGATTATGTTTATGGCAGACCTATCCAGATCGAAACAAACCACCAACCATTAGTCACAATCTTGAGAAAGCCAACGCATTCAGCTCCATCCAGATTGCAACGTATGATGCTGAGATTGCAAAAGTATAACTTCAATCCTGTCTACAAGAAAGGCAAACTTCTTTATCTTGCTGATACATTATCCAGATCACCTAGAAACACTACAGAACAGCACAAAAATGAGAACCTTGATTTTGAGGTCATGGAAGTCAGGATTTTTCTTCCACATGTCTTGATGAGTTGACAGATCACACAGCCACAGATTCAGCTTTACAAAGGCTCAGCCACTTTATCAATCAAGGAAGGCCATCAAAGCAATCTAGTTTACCTCAAGAAGTGCAACCTTATTTTCCATATAGAGATGAGATTTTGCCTGACAAAGGTATCATTATGAAAGGTCTGAAAATAATTGTTCCAAAGTCCTTGCAACCGTACATTACTATCTTGCATCGTGGTCACCCAGGAACCAAATCTACCAAAAGAAGGACGAGAGGACTAGTATTTTGGCTTTCTATGTCACAAGACATTTAGAAATCACTTTTATCTTGTTCCGTCTGTAATAGTACAAAGCCTCATCAACAGAAGGAACCACTTCAGCTAAACCAGATTCCGTAACTACCTTGGTCGACAATAGCCACCGATATCTTTGAGTGGAACGGTCAACATTATTTGGTGTTAGTAGACTCTTACTCCAATTGGTTCGAGATTGACCTACTTCCCAACCTAGCATCCAGTACTGTCATTATTAAGATGAAGCATCATTTTGCTGTTCATGGTAGTCCGCATAAAGTTATTTCTGACAATGGCACGCAGTTTACAAGCCAACAGTTCAAAAGATTTGCTGAAGAATGGGACTTTAGTCATGTCACAAGCAGTCCAGAGTACCTGCAACGTATTTCAAAGTGCAAAACAGTTACTAGAGAAGTCAAAACAAGTCAATGAAAAAAGCACCTTGAAAGCCCAAGAACTTCAAGTACCAAATACAAATCCAAAAACATAAAAACAGAAGTCCAACGCTCAGTAGCTTTAATAAACAACACAAAGCTTTCACGTACAACTCTTTATCAGTGTGTAAAAATGTAAAATCACAGATAGATCAATTTATACAACATAACAGCCAATCAACTCACACACTTAATTAACATCAATTTCATTTAAAGTGCCCTCATATAAAATATTCTTATTTAACAGAATAAAATAAAAAAACATTTTTAAAAAACATTTAAAAAAGGTACTCTTACAAAAATATAAAGAATAATATACCTTTTAAACATTATTCAATTCAAACCAGATCATGTCTATCTTTTAAAATGGGTTTAATGCTAACACTAGTATTCAGCCCAGAAAAATTATCAGCACTGAAGTAATTTATCCACTTATATTCCATCAATTCAGTTTTATTTATAATATCCCCACCACTATCATTCACATGGAACACTTGCAAAATTCTAAACTTATACTTATGCTGTAGCCCATTGATAGATGTATGTTTTGCCAATGCATTTGTTAAAATGTTCCTTTGAATATCCGAACATCAGAGAAGTCAAAACGAGACAATACCAATGTTTTCTTGAATCTCAGAAATATTCCTTGTGATAAACCTCTTGGTTTACCCGCTCAGAGACTTCTTTCGAGACAAACCAGAACCACATTACCAATCAGTAGTCAATTGTTGGTTTCACACGTCAAGAACAACAGATCAGTGAAAGCCAATCTGTTGAAGACGCGCTTATCCCAGAAGTCCTACTATGATAAGACCAGCAAACCACTCAGTCCATTACAAGAGGGAGAAGTGGTAAGGATGCAAATGTCCAAAGGTTATGACTGGATTGGTGTCGTAAAGAATATTGGTCCAGAGCCAGGAGCGTACATTACAGAATCAGGAGGAACAACTTTTAGGTGGAATCAGAAACATCTGAGACTGGTGTCTGAGCCTATACCACAGCACATAGCTTGTGAGAAAGACTCTCTATCTCAGAGTGAGTTGTCCAGTGTTCTGATTCCTGAGGAAGTTCCAGAGGACATTTCTGTTCCTATGACAAATCCAGCAGTTCCTGATACGAGTTGTGCACCGCAGACTGTCCCTGTTACAAAATTTGTTCCCAACTGTTATGTTATGAGATATGGTCAAATCTCTAAACCCTGCAGCAGATGTGAAACAACCTGGACATGAACATTGTGTTTTTGTTTCTAATGTACATAGTAATGCATGTCTAGCTCTAACATTGTTTTGCATAAAGGGTAATCTTTTTAAGAGGGAGGATGTAGATCAATGTGTATGTATATACCTTTAAGAAGCTAAGGGCTTGCATAAGTGCATAAATACTGAGCACATGCGAGCCTGTCTGCTATTTTGTAGTTGCTGTTGAGATGTAAGCATGTATGTATGTTCACTCTTTTTGTTAACTAGTTCATTCGTATTTAAAGATGCTGCTATCCATCCTGATGTGTTTGTATGTGTTAAAGCATCAGAAAAAAACACCAAGCCTTCTTGTTTTATGTACTGGAGACGAACGAGCGACAACTAACTTCATAAACTTTAACCATACTTTCACCTAGGAATGGGTCCCCGTCATGCTATTAGAAACCCAAAAGACTTGGACAAATTAAACCAGGAGAGATTATATAGGAATGAGAGATGTACTAACTGGTTCTCTGAGACAGTAACTGATGCATGGAATAGACTACCAAATTATATTAAAGCAAGCACTTGTTCAGATATTTTTAAGAACATCTTTGGACACTTGTAGAAATGACTGATTTGGTAATCGGCAGGCCAGAAAGGCACTATCGAATGTGCCTCAAATATTTATATATGTATGTAACCCCGCCACATCATAATACTAATGTCCTAAACACTGTTACATCTACATCATCTTAACATTCCTTTTAAGACAAGGTAGACTAACTTGTCAACTTCCTTCATGAATGTACTCATGCTGGGTGTACTCCCTTCCTGAATGAACTCATGCTGGGTGTACTCCCTTCCTGAATGTACTCATGCTGGCTGTTGGGATTATTAGAAGTATCACACCCATGGTGAACAAATAAACACACTGTTCAAATTTCTACAGTTTTCTGTTTTGTTTTGTTCTGCCTTTTTTTTTTACATAAAGTTAAAGAAAAGGCTATTTTCTTTGAACAGCGCTGCCCTCTTAGTATTGTGGTAGTACAATCCTGAAAAGCCAATAATGAACTTCACTTACTCGCTGCTGTCTCACACTAACTGACACTCAGGGCCGGCCTTAGGCATAGGCGAACTAGGCGACCGCCTAGGGCGCCGTAAAGACCGGCGTCATAAAGGGCGCAAATTAAGCGAGTTAACTTAAACTTTACTTCTCTCCACTTTTCAACTCTAGCATTGTGCCCGTTTGTACTGCAGCATTGCACCCTCCCCCACTTCCGTAATTAAGCACGATTCATCCACCAGTGCACACAGAATGGCCCCCTACTGTATTCTTCCACCCCCCATCTATTTGATGAGTTTCAGTGACTGCTCTTGTTGAGGATTATTGTTTACCACTGACATCCCTTGCTACTGCTCCAATCACCAGTATATAATGCAGCTCACGCCCGCCTCTCACTCCTTTCTTCATTGACGAGATAGAGGCGGGCGCATCTATTGGCTGTCGTTACTTTCTCTTTCTGATCTGTGGACTGGTCGGCGTGGATTATCGGCAGTCTGATTCCCTTCACCATGTGGGCTACGGCGGGCTACCAACTTGGATTTTTGCATTTTTTTGTGCTTACTTGCTTTTGAAGGTAAGTAAGTTGATTCAGGCACGCAGCTTTCATGCTTATGCTACGAAACGCCAGATAAAATATAATATTGCTGAATTTGCTGTGTTTTCCTGCTCTGGCCTAGGTTAGTGGTCAGTTGTGAAAAGTATTGTTTTTCCTGTTTTCTGCAGTTAGTTTTTTGGATCGGATGCATTACTTAGCTCGCTGGTCAGCTTAGCAAGTGCATTTCATAATCTTTTCTTAATGTGTGCCCCAGTGGTGAGCTGGACTTTACGACCATAACGTTGTCCGGGATTAGCAATGCCTGAAACCGTCCCATCATATTATCTTCACCATATTGTCAGTGGGTTTGTACCTTTAGCACTTCACCATGCAAAATAATGTGCTCCTACATAGTTCTAATGTCAGTGTTAGAAGAAAAATGGGTATAGTAGAGATGGTTTAAGTGGTGTTTCTCTGTTGGTTGCACAAAATTTGCACTTCAGTCCTGTTACCAACTTTGTATTATTGACTGGAGTGTTAAGAAATGTTTATTTCTGATAAGCACATAAAGAGCTTTGTATGATGATTGCAAATCTGATTTCAGTACATCAGGATATTATTACAGACATGGCAAATTCATACTGTCAGAGCTGAGTTTTCCAATATGCTGCTTATTGCAGGTAATAGAAAAGAATGTTCTAGTTAATAGAAAAGATTGCACTCCAAGAACTTTGAAAAAGAAGCAGAAAAGTCTTTTCATTCCAAGGCTTAAAACAACTTTAGTATAAAAACTGCTTTATCTTAGCAATAATCGAAAACAATGTGTATTTTAGTGTAATATGTCTTGAACAGACTATATTTTTCCTAGTATGAAACTAAACTGTCCTTTGCTCTGTGTATCCAAATCCATGGTCTTGGGCGCCAACAAGGTTCAGAAACTGGCAAATTAAATTAGTCTACCTTTTAGAACAGAACTGTAATTTTGCCAAAGAGCACGCAGCTCTCACCCTCTTTATAGCAAAAATCTATTTTCAAACAGTAGCGTAAACAGATTTTTTTCTACAGAATCTTTCAGTTTACTTTGCTTTATTACTTTTTTCAGAGTTTTATATCTGGGGCAAGTTTCCAATTGCACCTAATTCAATCCTGCTTAACTGAACTGGTCCAGGTTATGCTCACATTTTGTTTTGGACCACTAAAGGCTGTTTCTAATGCAACACAGGCCATACACATTACAACTTTTTAGGGTTTATGCACTTGTTTTCACATAACCCTTTACTCCATCTTTGACACAGGAGTCAAATGACTAGAGAAGCCAGGGCACAGAGGCGAGACAAGCCATTAACATCACTCCAAGCCTGTGGTCAGTAGAGAAATGGTTGGGTTGTCTTAGGCTGAAGAGCTAGCAAGTAATCATAGAGTTCTTTCATTTATCATGCTGCATCCATATAAATTGTTTTGCCACAGATGGAACACTTACCTTTTGCACCGTGTCATAAGATTCCAGTAACACTGATGCATTTTCCTCTTATTTCTTTCATTTTTTATCCTATATGTTTATTGTATATGTTATAATTGTATATTTTTCCAACACAGAAGACTGTAAACCTTTGAGACTAATGACACTAAAGCAGGGATAGGAAAGAGACGCATTCATAGACTTGGACACAACTTCAGGAGCCTACCCTGACTTCACTGGAGATGCAATAGATTTTTGGGCCTTGGTTTATGCATTTTTTTTATTAAAAGGGGCACATGCATATACTAGGAGTGACAGGGTAGAAAATGCATCATTGTATGTAGTATTTAAATGCCTTGCGGCTATGTTGTTAGGCATGCTATCATGACAAAGTGAGGCATAAATCTTCTGCAATAATTATACACCATAAAAAGCTCTTACTTGCTTCTTTATGTGTGGTCTTGAGCAATTTCTTTTAGCCTGTACTTTCCCCAGTTGAAGTTTCATCAGACCGTACCTTGTGGAGGCTTCATGCATTCCAGCTGTACATTTAGAAGGGTTGACCCTCAAATCCTTTGCTAGATTGAATCCAGAACTGTCTGTATCCTTAGCAGGTGGAACTCTCAGTCCTTACTGTAAATTAACATCATTCTTTGAAATGTGACTGAGACCCGATATAACTAAAAAACACTTTTTGCTGAAGTCTATCTAGGGTAGAGAAAGCTGTCTGCTCTTTAACTTGCTCTGTTAGAGGGGACTGCCTGTAAGATTTTTGTTTACGTCTAGCCTCATAAAGTAATGTGCTTTCCCTAACCTTTATACTAATTCATATCTTCTAGGCATTAGCTACGCTTCTATTTTAGAGACCTTTTAAGTTTACAGGAGTCATTGCAAAGTGTGATGGTGCCATTCATTTTTTGCTCCAACACCAGTGATACCACCTGTCAAGCTTCAGGGATCCAGTAAGACATTTTCTTCTGGCTTTATAACTATGTCATGCTTAACTAAGGTATTTTATTTTTTTTCTGTCAAGACTAACTCCATAAAATGAATAGCATCACCCACCCACGAAGCCAAATAATACTTGAAGCCAAAAACCTCCTGGAGTGATGCAGTCCTCAAAATTCACACAGCCAATAAAAATAAGATTTTCTTTATTAAAAAGTTAAGCGCTTTCGTCTCTGTTGAACTAGGGACTTTAGAACAAAATCATTAAAACCTGGTTCTGATTTTCCATGCATTTAAACATTGAAAACTGGAGTGGCTTATGTGGGGGTGACCCATCCGTGGGTGTGGCTCAAATAGGGGTGTTCCTTGAGTATGGTGTGGGTGGGGCTTAAGGGGGCGCCAGAGCAGTACTTCGCCTAGGGCGTTGTTTCAGCTAAGGCCGCCCCTGCTGACACTGCCTGCACAGGTAAAAGACTTAGCAAATCATCTTATTAGACTGGCATGTTTTATTTCATTCCAACTTCCAGTTCCTCTATACCTCCCTGATATAGCAGTCAGCAAGAAAGCAGATTTATCCTAGTTATCACTACTGTTGTTTTTCTGCTGCCAGCTGGGAATGTCAATAATATGAGCTTTTACAGGCAACCATGTAGTCAGGCATGGGATAAGCATGTCATAGCATAAAATACAAGTCCCAGGTACAATAATAACAATTAAAAATGCTACTTAATACAATTCGCCTACATTTTAAATTTTATTCATCAGGTAATAATGTAAGCCTCAGTTTTCAGGAGCAACCTAACCTTCACAGAGTCATGGTTTGAAAATGGAGAGAGAAGGGGAATCAAATCCAAGAATGGTTTATAGTTTTAACCATCACTGCTAAACTATGAGCTGCAACAGCATACAGACATGCTGCAGTGCTTTTCTACAGTTCACATACATCTGTATGCTGTATAATCATTATACAGATATATATATATATATATATATATGTATATATATAAATAATTTTCGTGAAATAAGCCTTGGATACATGACACAAGGAATGCAATTTGGGCCAGAATGGCAACCTCAGACTGCATTTTACATCTAGAATATTATGTATAAATTCCCTGGCTAAAACAGTTTTCTGTTTCAGCAGTTAGATGTAAACCAGTTACAGGCTACATACTCATACTGAGGAATAGGCTCAACAGTGACTGCGTGTTCTGAGTACAGTTGCTAGTTCTGAGTAACCAAGCTCCTTCGGGGTACAATTTTAAATGTCCACAGCAACACTGATTCACAACAAGAAAGACAGTGTTGCATCCCAAAATTTTAGAACACTATTCCATATTGATGCACACAAGTTCAGGCAGGCCACAGCATTTCACAGTTATTGTGACTGTTATTCTATGTGTATGTAAAGAAGTATTAACTCCTGAAAGCGACCAGGCCATTTGGTAGATTTCACACCATACCGTACCATACCATTCCATACTTCCCATCCATTGTCAAGAAAATGATCACATTGTTGAGGATAATGATGGAAATCTACATGAAATCACCATACAACTCATCATATATCATCATTCAGTAATTAAATATTCATGTGGGGTCCATGACAGATAAACATACTCACAAAATTGGTAAACTTTAAAAAAAAAACAATAAAAACACTAAAGAACATGCATTTACTGGTTCAGGTGACATACCATCAAAAGTTATGAAGATGGCAGCACAATCCCCAGTTTTTTCTCTGGCTATCTTTACATATAGAAACATATGGGAAGGAATTATACCTATCATCTAAAAAGAAGACCACTTATTCATAGCCCCCTAACTTTTGACACACCACAGTATGTAACATCTTATCAATAATCTTTGACAAAAATGATATTCCAGCAACTAATCACCTTTATCATTTAGCAGAACCTACTGTTTACTTCTCAGCATGGCTTTTGTCACAATTTTCTACAGCTCTCCAAACTGTAACTGACTATATCAGGGACAATCTAAGTTGAAGTAATATAGTAGCAGTACTTCTCCTGGACCTCATTAAGACTTTTGATACCATTAATCATACGGGATTAATAAATACGATAAACATATCTAAATTTCTTTCCTTTATTATAAACTAGTTTACAAGTTATTACACAGCTAGAAAATTCAGAATAGGTGAGGCTCAGAATTATCATCTGAATATGAGATATCCCAAAAGGATCAATTCTTGTATCACTTTTGTTCAGTTTACATATAAACCAAATGACAGCAGACCCAAAGTTTAAACATCATTCAGTATGCGGAGGATACAACCCTACTACACACCACTAAACATAACTATCGAGCAGCAAAGTACCTTCTAGAAGGTGTCACACTAGACAAAATGTTATTTTATACAACCATTCTATTGCAAAATTCAAAAACTGCACAATCTCCCGAACTTAAAATTCCTACAGTTTCAGGCAATAAAATACCCCATTTACATAGATTAAAGACCATAAACTCTTAGATGACACCCTCTAATCCTGAAAACCACATCCACTCAACCACAAGAAATATAATACAACTCTTGGTAGCTTACACAGAGTAAGCCACTATCTAACCCCTACAGCAAAAGAAAAAAACAAAGTGTTCAGTCTAGTACATTCCAAAATATTCTGTGGCTTCTTAAGTTTTACATGCTTATAAAAATCCCTTATCTGAAATTTGGAAAAACCTATTACAAAACGTTGACATTCACTCATTGACTGTCCATTTACAACATATTATCATCCTCCCTTCACAAAATTATCCTGGCCATCCTTCAAAAACAAACTATATCTCATTCTCCTAAATAATGTTCATGCATTTCTACAACAAAATTGACAATGTCCAACCATTATCCCACTTAAATCTGCCATTCTAACTTACTGTTACCAATTTAAAAACTGCTAAGAAAAACACAACTTGTTATTGAAATGCTCTCTTCAAAAGTTACACAGGCAACCTCTAGAATAAGCTTCCATAAATAATCACTATTTTAATAAGACACACCATTTAAAAACAAATTGAAAAGAACACTAAAAAACAAACTATATACAGCTACTAAGATTAACCAACGTGCATAACAATACCTTTGTCAAATATTTTTAACTATATTTAGCCACTTTCATGAAAAACTCAATTTTACATTACTTTAATTGTAAATACACGCATACATATACAGTGCATCCAGCTTCAAATCACATCAGTACCTCTATATCCCCTTCACTACCGAGTTCTCTTTTCATATTCCTGATCTTCCTAGTCAAAAGTTACACACTTACAATAAAATAAAGGTCTTCATGATCCGTGTCTGTCTGCTTTAACAGATAGCATTAACTGTCACAGGCAGCAGTACGCTTGGAAACTGTAAAACTTTCTCAGACTCTAACTTCTTCCCTATATCCCATAATGCCCTGCACCTCTCTGCTTTTCCAGATATCATGGGTAGCCTTAGAACAGCATGCTCACAAAATCAAACCACATTAGAACACCTACTAAAATCTATTCAAACTGTGGATATCTCTGTAGAGACCACTCCAAATATCTCTCCAGACCCTAATTACACAGGGATGGGGGATATTGGGTGGATGTACTGAAACAGGTAGACATGGATCATAAAGCTATATCATTATACTAAGTATATGACTTTCATCTCTTACATGAGTCAGGCCATTTACTTCAACAGATAGGACAGAATCCTTCCTCCTGAGTAGCATCATGACATTATTCCTATGATGACAGAAGAATCAAAAGGTTGACCTACACCTGGAGATCATGTCCAGCTTATAGCATCTTTTGAAAGTATGCAGAGAATCCCATCCCTTACTAATACAAGTCTCACTGACTGAAGCAAAATTTTTGGGATGGATTAGATTAGGATCACTGAAGTTCAAGACTGAATGTCTGTGGTCCATTATTTTCTCTGGAACTTAAAAGAACCTAGAATAACATCTGGATCCTTTCCAGCCTAATGGAACCTTCTGGACTACTCTTTTTTGGCCACACCCTACTGATGGGGTTGAAATATCTGGAATGGGAAGGGACTGTGGTTGGGGAAAATATAAGAAGGGGGACAGTGCTGCCTCAGCATATGACTTCCCTTACCTACGTGTCCTGCATGATGGCCTCCCATACAGAAAAGTGCGGGGCACCCATGACTTTTCCTGCCTCCAGAGCGGTTAAGTTGGGCCAGTCCTCACAGGGTCTGCATCTGGCTACTGAACCCATAATTCTGCTGACTACCTCTGCTACCAGGCTGCAAATGTTTTGAAAGCCACTACTTTCATGTTACCTTCTGCTAGAATGGTGCCTGAAGTCTTGTAGCTGGTTCTTCTTAAGCAGTATGTTTCTGGTACTCTTCTGATTGTGAAAATATGCCTGCTGAGGAATGGAGAACTTGAAAGCAAGCAACAGCCATGAGAATCTTAACTTTTTGCTCACTCCTTTGCAGCTTGACTTTCCTTTTTGAGACCAAATGATTCAGTTCTTTTAGTTAGGGTATTAGTGGAGGATGCCTTGACGTTTTCAGTAAAATTTACAGTGTCTGAGCCAGGTGTGCCTATAAATGGCTATACTGTCCCAGCTGCTCATACTGCTCCATTAAAAATACCAATGGGGTTACCATACTGTGCTGCGTACTGAACTATACAAAACACAGAATAAAAAAATGTTTTAAAATATGTCAGAAATTGCTTAAATGTATTACTCTCCTTGTATTTTTGTTGTGTGCTTATATACAAGTTGCATTAATTATTGGCAAAATGTTACAGTTTTTAAATATTATATATTGCATACTTTAGTTGTGGAGCTCTTCTCCACCCAGTTCTCCACTGCAAATGGGCCACAATCCAGTTGCCCAACCTGGCAATTAAAACATTCTCATGTGCACAAAAACATAAATAAATTAATAAATAAATAGAGATCCCTCTCTCTAAACTACATTGCTCATTTCAGATGTAGTGCTGGATGTCTTCAATAAAGAATCACAACTTTGATCCAAAAATCATTAAAAAAACATATTTTGTAGTGGAGAAAAAAATCATTCTTGCTAACAAAAGACTACCACCAAAAATACATTTTAAGCCTGTCTTTCTATACCAAAAGGGGCTACACAAACATAAATCAGATTATGTTAGCTTTTCAACAGAGCTTTCAACAGATCTATCAACCAGTAATAAACATAACAAATTATGGACATTTTATCATGACCTCTCAACAGTTACAGGTGCATTTCCAATAATTTAACCTCACTATTGATATATTTTGGATTTTGTCAACAAAATATCATCGAATAAAGACTAGACTATCAGAAAACTGATCTCCTCCATCTACAGGAATCTTGTTAAAATTATAGTTATACCCAATACTGGAAAGCCACCAATCAGCTGAAGGAAGTACAGTTAGACACACCAGTGATAGAGAAATCTGTAAAGGAAACTCACAGCAGAGCCCCTTACAAAAATCAACCGATATGATAAGTAACTGACACACCTGTTATATACCCTATGAAATGGCCTCAACAGTATGCAGAAATGTGGGAAGACTATGAAGCAGTATCTAAAAGCCTCACCAAACTGAAGAAACACAAGCTAAACAAGACAGTCTGGAATCAAAAGACAGAGTCATGAAGCACAGATATGCTAAAAGATGATCTATTCTTGCTGTGGAAATCCCAACTATAATACTTACTAAGAGCACTGAAGAACAAGCCGACAATGGTCATGGCCACATTCTTAAAAGCAATACTAGAGGCTGCAACTCCACTGGTGAAATGATCCTTGATAGCATCAGCAAATGGATACTAAACTGGCTGATAAGAGAAAACAATACAGCTGGCAAGCTACACTAGCAGAATCTAACGACTAGCCAGTCTTTACATACTCATCATGTGTCCTGCAGACGTGAAATCACAAATGGAAGCAAACGTCTAAGGTACAGATGATGCATTCTCCCTGGATTCCTGCATTTAAGAAACCAAAAAGTGAGATGGTTCAGTGAAAGCTCGGGCACCATTTTCGGGAGAAAGGCTCAATGCTGAAACTCATAATTAAAAATGTTTGGCAGAATCATACTGTAAAATAGCACAAAAGTATCCTTTCTGGAATGAACAGCATCACTGCCCCTTTATGAAAATAAGGATGACAGCCACCAGTGTTGAATTATAATAGGGGTGATTCGGGCAGTTGCCTAGGGCCCACAGCTCATGGGGAGGCCCTAACCAGTCAGCTAGCAACTCAGTATTGGCAAGGAACAAGAAAATAAAGTCTTGTTAGGTTTAGCACTGCTATCTCATTTACGTTAGTATATGTACTGAACAGATCAATCCTGATGAAAAAAATTGTGTTTTAATTAAAAAAAAAAAAAAAAGTTAAATGACAATGTGACTAATTACCTCTGCATACTTGTGGTGCCTAAATTCTATGCATGCACAGGATGACTAGTGAGCTTATTCAGTCAGGATGTTTGTTTATTATAATTAAAGTACTTTATTTACTTTAAAGAAATAAATAAAAGGCTCATGGTAAAGACCCTACCCATACTATCTAGAACAGGCAGAGCATTCTGCTCTTTGCCTTCCTGAAACCCTGTGGATATTTAACACTCTGGTGGGTGGTTGCAGACTCACAGTTTAGCAGGCTAAGTAGCTTGAGATAACACATTTTTAAATGAAATCCTAGCAAGTAACAAGTTATTGTTGTGGTTAGCCAGTAACACTGTGTGTGTGTGTGTGTGTGTGTGTGTGTGTGTGTGTGTGTGTGTGTGTGTGTGTGTGTGTGTGTGTGTGTGTGTGTGTGTGTGTGTGTGTGTGTGTGTGTGTGTGTGTGTGTGTGTGTGTGTGTGTGTGTGTGTGCGTGTGTGTGTAAAAACAGAACAGAAAACACAAGTCATTATGTCTCAGTGTTATATACTAATTTATTATTTTAAGTATTTATTTTATGATGCATTTGGTAAACTATTAGGATTGTGCAGTGTCTTACTAAAATCAAATGCAGACAAATGTTTTGGTAGATTCTGTCCCTCTCAACTATCAAATTGTAGAAAAAAATAAACTTTCTGTTTGCTAACCCACACCATGAGACACATGTCCATCTCAACAAAATAGAAACAAGTGGCTTCATCACATATCTCTAACTTGATCATGCTTCTCAACTGTCCAGACATTTGCAGAATGTCCTGCTTTTGTTTCAGATTTTTCATCTGTTCTTCACAAAATTTATGCTTTTTCATCTGTTCTTCATAAAATTTATGCTTTTTCTGGCTAATCAATGAAAACAGAAGTCAGTAAATAATGACAGGTATTCAAATTTTCAGACTTCATATCCTTCAGAAAATGCATGCTAATGCAAATCCTATTATTCTAGCGACATTCAAACTTTATAAAAGCAATATTTAAAACCTGTCCCTGATTTTGGACATTTGCCTTCCCATTATTTTTTTGTTTGTCCAGAATTATTGCACTAAGATGTTGAGAGGTATGAAATTTTATTAGTATTTGGGACTTAATTTCACCCACTAGCAAATTGGAATATCACTGGTTTTAAGAAACAATCTCAAAGGCTTGCAAGCAGTCTGTGCTGTAATTTGACACTGAAATGTGCAATTTATGTTAAAAAAGGAGTCCAAACAAGATGGCCAACATGCCATGATTTGCTGGACAGCTGAAATGTGTACACAAACAGGAAAACTGCTATAATTTCTGAGCTGGATATGGGGGGAGGGCTGTCTGTGAATGAAAAGTACAGTTGTGTACACTTACCATAAATGTAGATGGTCGAGTGCATTCACTGTTGCAGTCATCACATTTGGGTTATCCTTGCCATGGTAGCCCTCGGCCGGCCCAAATACCAGAGACTTAGTATTTCTGCATCGGTTGCTGTCGCTTGAGGACTGACGTCAGGTTGTCAGTACTATAAAGTAAGGCAGCCAACGCCATTACATCAGTTTTTCTTGCCCTAACCAGTCAGGAGCCCCCAAAGTAATTGGCCAGGTTCTGGTGGAAGAACCTCACCAGTGGAAAATAAATAAATACCAATATGTCCCTTGTAAGGAAAGGAGAACAACAAGGAAGAATGGTAATAAAAGGAGAAGGAGAAGCAAGGGGAATGAAGGGAGGGAAACCAGGACTGCAACAGTGAATACACTCGAACATGTACATTTATGGTAAGTGTACACAACTGTACTATGTTCTTCGTGTTTCACTGTTATAGTCATCACATTTGGGTTGATTCCCAAAGCCAAGGAAATGGGTGGAGGCAGTCAAGGAAATTAGGGGTTGGCTAGGACGCCCTGCAAGACTGCAGAGGCAAACCCTGTCCTGGATTTGGAGAATGGAGGCAGGTGGTAATGCCTGGTAGAAGTGTGAACAGATGTCCAGGTGGCAGCCTTCCAGGATGTCCCTGGTGAGGACTCCTCTGAGGAAAGCTGCAGAGGTGGAGGCTGCTCTGCTGGAGTGTGTCCTGACCCCTTGGGGGGAAGCTTTCCATGCTGTTTGTAGCAGAAATGGATGCAGTGCGCTATCCATTTGGAAACGGTTTGCTTGGAGATAGCTTTGCCTTCTGCCCCTGCAGCAAAGCTAACCAGCAATTGATCAGACCTTCTGAAGGATTTAGTCCTGTCCAGATAGAATCTGAGCTGTCTGTGCACATCTAGAGAGTGAAGAATCCTTTCCCCCTTGTTCTGGGGATTAGGAAAGAAGGTGGGAAAATGAATGGATTGGTTGAGAGCCTCAATGGACACCACCTTGGGCATGAAGGATGGGTTAGTTCTGAGGGATACTCTGTCTGTATGGAAGATGATGAAGGGTTCCACAGCCATGAGTGCTTGCAGCTCAGAGACTCTTCTGGCTGAAGTGATGGCTAGAAAGAATGCTGTCTTCCAGGAGAGAAATTTTAGCTCTGCAGAGGAAGTTGGTTCCAAAGGAGGAAGGGTGAGCTTTTCCAAGACAAAGTTAAGGTCCCAAGCTGGTGCTGGTGCCCTTCTGGGGGGGGGGGCTCAAGTTGCTAGCCCCTCTGAGGAACTGTTTGATTAAAGGGTGTGAGAAAATGAGCAGAAATAGCAGAGGCACAAATATTTATAGAGGAGAAAGAGAGACCACTGTGTAGTAGATCAGCTAAGTAATCCAGGATGAGAGGGAGGGAGGGCTGTGCCGTATTGGCCCCCTTAGCCTGGATCCAGGTGCAGAACCTTTTCCATTTATCTGCATAAAACTTTCTGGTGCTAGGAAGTCTGGCCTCACGGATAACATCCAGAACCTGTTTACTGAGTATGGCAGATTGGTTTGGGCTTAGGGAATAAGCCAAGCTGCCAAACTGAGTGTCTGCAATTGGGGATGCATTAATTCCCCTTCCCTCTGGGTCAGGAGGTTTGGAATCTGATGAAGATGCCTTAGAGGCAGCGGAGACAGGCTGCGCAGCAAGGGGTACTAGTGTTGTCGGGGCCAGTCTGGAGCTATAAGAATGGTCCCTGGTTTTTCCTCCCTTATTTTGATCAGTACCCTAGGGATGAGAGGAAGGGGAGGAAAGGCACAGACTGAGAGATTGACCCAGGTGAAGGACAGGACAGCCACTTTCCAAGCCATGCAGTGATGTTCCCTGGTGCAGAATTTGCTGAGCTGATGGTTGCTGTGGGAGGCAAAGAGATCGACCTTCTTTCTGAGTTATTAGGGTGAAAGTACTTCTGTTGAGCTGCCACTCATGTGGGTCCAGAAGGTTTCTGTTTAATTGATCTGCCAGGGAGTTGAGAGAGCCAGGTAGGAATTGTGCTAATAGGTGTAGTTGCATGGAAGAGGCTGTGAGCCAAAGGGTCATTGCCAGCCTGCATAGAGGGTAGGAGTGAGTCCCTCCCTGCTTGTTGATGTACCACATCACAGTGGTGTTGTCTGTTTTGATCAGGAGAACCCCTGGAGAGAGAAGGGGTTTGAAAGCTATCAAGACGTGCTGCACATCCATCATCTCTTTTTGACTGATGTGCAGGGGGATTTGCTGTGGGCTCCATTGGCCCTGTATGCGCTTGCCGTCTAGGTGTGCACCCTAAGGGTAGTCTGATGCATCTTTGGTAAGGGTCTGGCAGTGGGAAGGGTGGGGAGAAGGGCAGTCCCTTGTTGTGGGAGCATGCTGCTGTGAGAGCATTGACAGCAAAGGCTCTTTAGGTACCACTGAAGTTTCCTCATATGCAGTCTGGCATATGGAATGAGTAGTATGCAAGATGCCATGAACCCCAGAGCTTGCAGGATCTTCCTTGCAGTTAGCTGGGGCCTGGTGGCTAGTTGAGAGAAGTAGGCTGTCAGGAAAATTTGTATGCCATCTGGGATGCTGTGTCCAGACTTGCGCCCAGGAAGATTATCCTTTGGTTGGGCTCCTGTTTGGATTTCATTTCGTTGACTGTGTACCCTAGGGAGGTTAGTAGGGTCTTTACAAAGGCCAGGTGCTTGAGCAGCTTTTCCTGGCTGTCTGCCTGAGTAAGGCAGTCGTCTAAGTTTGGGTAAATTTGATTATTACTTTGTCTGCAAAAGGCAATGGCCGGAGCCAGACATTTTGTTAAAACTCTCAGAGCAGTACATAAGCCAAAGGGAAGTGCAGAGAACTGAAAGTGTTGAAATCCTGCCCTGAAGCAGAGATATTTCCTGCATGATTCCCTGATAGGAATGCGGAGATAGGCCTCTTTTAGATCTAGGGTGGCTAGCCAAGCGTCCTAGAAGAGCATGGGTAGCTGCTGCTGGAGGGTGAGCATTTTGAATTTTGGGATCACCAGGAAGGTTTTTAGAATGGATAGATCAGGGATGGGGCTCCAGGTGCCCTCTTTTCTGGGCACCAGAAAAAGTCTGGAGTAAAAGCCTTGGCCTATCTGTTCTGCAGGAACATGCTCTACTGCCTTCATAGAGAGCAGGGAAAGGATTTGCTTTTGAGCCTCTGCCCACTGATTTGGTGGTAGATCTGGGAACTCTTTTGGGGTTGGAAGGGTGTAGAAGGAGAATTTGTATCCCTGAGACACAATGTTCAGAACCCATTGGTCCTTGGTAATGGTGCCCAGGTGCTTGAGTGAAAGGAGAGTTTTCCTCCTAGGGGTAAGTGATGGTGGGCAGAGGGGAGGTTGGGAGGAGGTGAGTCATTGTGAGTTCTTACCATAAGGGGGTGGCTTAGAACTCCTTGGTTTTGAAGTGGAGGTAGTCCACTGCTTAGATCTCTGCATTCCCTAGGTCTGCTGTCTGCAGGGGGGGGGGGTCTGTTTCCACAGGGCCTAGGCTGGGCCTGTTTATGCAGAGCAGGAAAGGACCAGTGCTTGGAGGGACAATGCCTGCTGAACCTAGGTGGCTGGACTTGTAAGAAATCTTTCTACAATAAGGGCCTGATGACAGATAGTTCTGGCGTTGAACAAAGCACAGAAGCGACAACGGGGGACATTGTGGTCTGGGCCTAAACAAGTGACGCAGTAAGAGTGGTAGTCTCCGTGTGGTATTTGCTTTCTACAGGCAAGATAATTATTAACTTTTCCTGACATTGGTTAGTGCAAGGAAAAAGGATCCCCAATGGGGTACTTAGCTTTAGAAGACTTCAACTTCAATTCGGAAATGAAACTCAGGTAGTGCCTGACCGGCACTAGTGCGAACCGTTTCTGCTTCGGGCTCCACGGCAAGAAAGACTAATGTAATGGCATCAGCTGCCTTACTTTATACTACTGACGACCTAACGTCAGTCCTCAAGTGACAGCAACTGACGCAGAAATACTAAGTCTCTGGTATTTGGGCTGGCCGAGGGCTACCCTGGCAGGGATAACCCAAATGTGATAACTGCAACAGTGAAACACGAAGAACATCATGACTTATCTGCTCAGTTTTTTGGAGGGCTGACTTTAAAAGGCTAATATAAATTATATTACGCAAGGTTTACTCTGTGGACTGCTGTCTGTGTCAAACACAGTTTAAATACATTACATAGCCTTTATTTTTATTAATGTCCAATGTGTGAGGTATATGTAGTCAGCAAAGTGGCTGTAACTGCTGGTGGGGGACAGCTGACTGTGGATGAAAGGTACTTACCCTCTTAACATTTGCTCAGTTTAAGCAGTCTGACTTTATAGGACTAGGGTGCTTTTGTGTGAAATAAGTATGAAGAATTTATTCTCTAGCTAGTGTTTGTGAGATACAAATGTGAGACTGCCCACAAAATGTCTCTCAATTTGCTTCACAACTTTGATTTTGATGAAATTAAAATATTTTTGTTTCATATGTAACTTAAGAGACTTCTCTACAAAAAAATACTGTGGTTTACTGGAAAACCATTTAGGAGTGCAAGAACTAAACAATGACAAAGTTTTTGAGTTTCAAACTTCATTTCCTTCAGAAAATGCATGCTAATGCAAAAACTGTTATTCTAACAACTTTATAAGTATATATGAGCAATATTTAAAATATGTCCCTGATTTGGGCCTTTGTCTCTAATTATTGTTTGGCTTTGTCCCTGGTTCTTGTGCTTAGAGGTTGAGTGGTATTATTTTTTATCACAATCAGATGAGGTGTGCATAGCAGTGTGGCTGTAACTACTTGGTGGTGGTGGGGTAACTGTAGATGAAACATCCCCTCTTGTCATTTGTTCAGTTAATTTGGAATTCTTTTGCTATGGCTGGTATGCTCACATGAAACAAACGTGAAATACATTATTGAGTCCACAGACCCTTTTCCCTGTTTCTGAACATGTGGTCAGGGTGACAATCATCTAGAGCCAATGTTTACACCACTGGGCGCCCAGCCCTGCTGCGGAAACACATTACTGACTAACAGTTTGAATTGCAGAGACTCACCATGCCAAGTCCTGAAATATGGAGACCGAATGATGAAAAGACAGACTTACATATACTAACTCAGAGGCTGCTATTTCTTGGAAAAAGTCCCTTTCCCTCCAAAATGTGACACTCTCAGAGATGGAAGTTGGGGGGGGGGGGTGCCCCATACAAAAAAAAAAGTTTAAAAGACAAAAGCAACAGTTCCATATTCACTCATCTGTATTTCTGGTCTTTTTTATTGTCATTTTGAGTCCCAACATTTCAATATAAACCCGCATTAGTGTTTCTAGACCTTTTCTTATGTTTTTATTGATTTATTAATTACCACAATAAGGCATTTTAGTTGTACAAAGCCAACAAGGGGCTATAATTATTTTTTACAGGGTTTGTCTCTGGATTAGAATGACCGACTTTTCTGTCGTGAAAAAGTTAAATACTCATTAATCTGGCATTACAGGATTAATATGCATTTGTGTAAAGCAAGTTAGAAAACATTAATTTGGTCATTCTTTTTATCACTTAGTCTTTTGAGGTGCATGCAGTCAAGTGACTGTAATTAATGCAACATCATTAAAAAGTCCCTCAAGTGCAAATAAATTCCAAATCAACAAAATACTGTACTCAGCTCCAAGGAATCATGGCTGAATTTTATTTAAACAATATATACTTATGAAAAGCAAACCAAGAGTAATAAATGGCAAATTTTAACACTAACACTATTAGTTTGAAAGGTTGTTGTTTGTTACCCATGTTACTTGCTTTTATAAAATATATATATTTTTATTTACAGAATTTAGCTTTGAATCTTTGGAGCTGAGTACAATACTTTTGTCTGTTAATGTGTAAAAGTCCAAAAGAATGTGTACACCTCTATGTGGTTAAAAACAAAAAACTGTGGAAAGGCCCATGGATTAGAAACCACCCAGGGTTGAAGGTACATTTTATCCACCACTGAGACCCACCTTAAAGATGGGTGGAGCAACAACAGCATAACTATGCTCATTTTGCAAATTGCTTAAAGAGTTATATTTCTTCTTATTACCCAGTTTACAGACGCTGTAGGTAGATTGACAACTGGTGTTGTGGTACAAGCAGGTACAAACAAATTGGATGTAAAATATGGACAGAAATCATTAGTGATGCCAACATTGTCAGAAACTGTGTATGTCATCCATGCCAATTAAATGAATTAAGCCACTAAGGGTATTAGGTGTCACAGGTCTCCATATCCTGTTAAGAAATTAAACTGAGGTGTGAGGCCCAGAACAGGGTTAGATACTGACAGACATACACACAGTGAAGTTCCTACATTGTAGGACTTTTGTGTCAGTATGCAAGACATAAAATCACAGTTTTCTGCTTGATTGAACAGAAAGTAGTTCCTGGTGTGTAGAACATTTTGTTCCACTATGGATGGCATAAAAGCAGTAACTTCTGCCCACTGAAACAGACATAAAAGAGTGTGCTCTGTCATCTGGTGGCATAAAAATTGCCATATTTCATTTTCAAACCTGAATGAAGCAAATAGCATAGCAATTTGTCTTGAGATTTTACTACTCTGTCCTATCCAACACTGTCCACTCACCAAGCTCTTTCACTGCACTGTTTGTTACTCATGCTACTTTCTGTGAAACACTGTCTTTAAAGTCAAATGAAGAAATGCACACACTGATAAATAATTTAAAGTGTTTTACAGGATGTTTCAACTATGTTGGAAAACTTAATCAATTTTATACTTAGTGTGAAAAAACAAATAGTGCTTTTTGGGACTATGAATCATCAGCAACTGTACTGAAACACATCTGAATCAAACAGGAACTAGAATGACTCAGCACATAAATTTAAGCTTGACTTTTCTATGACCTCCCACTGTAATTAAAGTAGAGACAACGGCTGATACGACGTACACTTCTTGCAAATGGTCATAATTTTGTTTGCAATGCAGTTCTGCAAGTGGACGATGACAAAACAGCACTAGTTAAATAGGAATATTGCGATACAAAGTTAAATCATTTTAATAAGGACACATATCTGATTCACATTTCTAAACGCACAGTTACAATGCAAACATTAATCTTTTTTGAGTAAATGACTTCAAAGGAGAGACATATGACTGTGATTTATCACTGACTTACTTTTATAGCTGTTACAATTGCTATATTTACAAGCTTTTTGATTAAAAAGTACTTATTTTCTTTTAAATGGAATTCTTGACAATCAAACAGTACTATTTGAGGAGTTAAACTTCCCAATGAATTTATCCACATAAAATTTCTGCTAATCAAGGAAGCTATGAATGCCTTACGCTTGAAACTCCAAATTAAAGTCACCTGGATCATTTCTTGGACAGATCATCCAAGATTTTGGAGTTGCATCAGATGAATACAGTGACTATATAAACAATGCCATGCACATTTTGTTACAAGGCTAGTAAGGAGTGGAAGCACATTGGCAGGTCTTTCTTTCATACCTCTTAGATGTTCACAGATACACACCCGTGGGTAACTTAGAGTTGCCTACCTAATTACCTTATGTCTTTGCAAAACATCAGACAATTATTTCAGGGGTTATGGTGAATCTTGGGAAGCAAGTTCCTGATTTAGGATGCTTGAAACTTAATTTTCTTTCAGCTCTAGTGCCGAAAGTGTCATAGTTATGCTGAAACATTTGTTTTCACTATTAGTATCCCTAAAACTAGGGCACACAATTCTTCTCTTTTATTACATAACATCACCTTTTTTGAAAATAACTTTTGTCACATCACAACTTCATGATTCTCACTGCTCTCACAATTTAGCTGTATTTTTATAAAACATGTTGCTTTATGACCTTTAATGGTGAAAAAAATGTTATGTAAGCACAAAACTAAAAATAAAAATGGTTTCATAAAATGTAGTGCGTGACATTCACGTTTGGGCTCTAAAGAAATTTATTACATTGACAAACTTGTCTAAACTCCTCTATGTACATATGTATTGAAAAAGCAGTTCAAACAAGATGAGTTCAAGATGTAGATTATCCCTATGAGCATCCAAGAAACAGCACCACAGATGACCACACAAGGTGCATGGTTTATACTAGTATAAAAGCACATACTCCCTGTCATCGATACTACTGCAAATAGTTACTGGCATTTGAGAACAGCTTTACTAGTAAAGTAAAATTAGTTTAACTGATGCTACGCTGAAATACTGCTGAAAGGTTCTGTTACTGGAAATCCTACATTCAGAACTGCTGAATAATCAGTACTATTAACTGGACCATTAAACTCCATCACAACATTAAACCAGGCTAATGCTGGCGACTGTGACATCCAAAATGAAAGTGTCACACATTCTTGGCAGTGAGTGACACAGCTAAATAGGATACTTTATATTATGGAATTCAGTACTGATAATGAAAGCTAAATATTTATCATAATGACAGACATTGATTGACAGTTCCATTCTCTTTTCCAGGACTAAGACCAGCAGGACGTATCTCTGCTGAGAAAACTTTCCTAGGCTAACAAGTCCCTTTTCCTTTCCCCCCATAAACATGTGCACCCAAAGATCCCTCTCTCAATATCTGAAGTCCACACAGGGTGAAACCTAAACACACATTATAAACAGTAAAATACAAAGAAAACCACAGGATCTTTCAGGCCTAGGGCCAGTTGGGAAGTTGGGTGGATTTGATAAAGAGGATGAAATTACCAATCTTGATCAATCGTAGCCATAATTAAGTAACTTTAACATCTGAGACAGGATCCCCATCTCCTTTACCAGTTGAGCCAAGTCCAGTATTGAACTTCTTGAGTGGATTTTCATGGAAGAATGCCTCAATGACCAGAGGCTCCAATGCCTCAATGACCAGAGGCTCCAATGGAAGACCTGGATCTAGAAATGACATCCAGCTTACAGTATCTTGCAACAGTATTCAGCGATGCCCATGCACCTGCCACACAAATATCATCTAAAGATGATTTTCGTGAAGAAGGTCTTTGAATTAGCCCGGGTATAAACTGAGTTGTTCTCAGTACCACAGACAGAAATGTACTGTACTTTTTGCAGCAATATTTTATTCAGTTATGCAGTCATTTACGCAAGGATAATTTGGCACAATTTTGCCTTCTGGAAACACAGACCAAATAACTAAGCATTTTTATGAAATATTTTGGTTCTGTTCAAAAAAAATCTAAGCTGTCTGTAAAAATACACAGTGTAACAGACATTCTCCCTTACTGGAAGATTTTGGGAAGAACACTGGCAAACTGAGAAATTTAAATTAACTTCAGTAGCAATCTTTGGCATGAAAGAGGAACTGGTCCTTATAGATATGCAGGCTTTGTGGAACAAACAGAAATTCCTTTGTTGTTTTATGATAGACAGGCACCTTTGCGGTCTAAAGAATGGACTGTACTGACACCATACAAGAGGGCTCATTTGAAGTGTGTTGTGAGTGTGAAGCTCACTGACATCCAGTATAGCCTTGAGATCCTTTGTCTTTTTTAGGAGCTAAAAATAACCTGAAGTAAAGGCTTTCCTCCTTCTAGCCTGCTATGAACCCCTGAAGTGGCTCTTTTTAGTAAAAAAGCTTGAAACCTCCTTTCTAGCTACAGCTCTTTGACAATGTGGGGCATCAGGAAGGGGAAGAAACTGGTCTTAGTGAGGACAGGAAAAGATTAGAATAACCTCAACATAAAATTGTCTTTTTCCACATGTCATGTGTGATGAGCATCTATGAAGTCAAAGTGAAGAAAGAGATAACACCCCCCTTGACAGCTTCCAGAATACAGCAGTTAGACAAGCTATCAGGAAATGGGCTAAGATCCCCTGGGGAAGGATCTCAGTACCTGTGGTTGTTCTGCAATGTTGTTTCCACTAGACTTACAGCCATTTTGTCTTTTTCTTACTGAACTGCTGCTGACCACACCCAAAAAATAACTGGTGTTGGCTCCGCAACATCGTACAATGGTATGGTGAGGCAGATGGAATTTGCTCCCAACTTCAGTGAGAGTGCCTCTTATAGGATAAGTTCTAATGTAAACAGAAACTCAGGACTTGCACTGCTATGTATTGTCTTGGCAGCAGTGTGAGGCACTCCACCTCTTTGTCTTCATCAACAGCTAGAGTAGGGGACTCATGGGTGAGTCCACCTTCTTTTTCTTGGACTTTTCTCTCCAACTTGTGAGGAAGTAGTCTACGGTAAAGGAGACCACAGTACCTGATAAATGAAAGCTTGAGCTAGAGGCCCCAGTCAGAAAGTCCTCTACTGAAGGGATGGATAGCCATCAACACAGGTAACTACTGAGATCCCAAGGTGCAGATGCTTATTGTTCAGGCTTGAGGGGTACAAGCACGAAGGCCTGCATGGTCAGAGCTGGACAGATAGAGATCTGTTGCCTGTTCAATAGTTTAGCATCAGGGCATTCACGACTGATGAGGTCTTCACCCCAACTGCTGGCATCATGACTGGAATTGACAAGTCATCAAGTCATGGACCTACATGTTGAGCATCAAAAGCAAACTCTGGGTATGGAACTATCAGTCCTGAGACCATCAAGACTGATAGTGACCCTGTGATGTCTGCTCTTGACATCAACCCCAAAGGCTACATTTGCTTTGAAGGACTTAAAGTCAGTAACAGTGATCCCAACAGCTTGGTCAACATTAAGAAGATCGATGACAACAGCTGTGAAGTTAAAAAAGGACTCCAGCTAACCTTGACAAAGCTATGGATGCTGATTCTTGTTAAGACTTGGGCAGATCAGAGCCAGAACCTGACAGAGTCCAGAATAGGAAATCCTGTGCCCTGCAATGGTCTACTCACACAGATGTTAAAAGTAGAGGAGACCTGGTCTACTCACACAGATGTTAAAAGGGGAGGTGACCTGGGGCCACACACCAGATTGGGACTGGAACTTAACTGAGTTCTGAAAAGAAAAGCCTGAGTAATACAATAGAAAATCTGAAAAAGAATGAGCTCTGAGCCTGAGACAGCTTTCCCGATGAGCTGACTAAATCTCAGTGATTTCAGTCCCATTGGTAAGGATGATGGCATTCCAATCTAATTTCCAGATTTTTTTCCTCACTAATGCCTGGTTTTCATCATTCCCAGGACTGGTTGATATGACGTTTTAAATGTCTTGGCAGGTTTGCAGGGATGATCAATCTGCAATACTTCAGCAGCATGCAGTTGTCATAGGTACTTACAGCTCTCATGTTTTTAGGATTTCCATATCTGGTTTCTATTTCACCCCAATGTTAGTAGAAGAGATCGGTGATGACACTTGCTGCTCTGATAAGAAGTTTGTCACACTGCAGTATAAGCTAAATCAGTGAAAAATCACCCTCCTAGACCTGAAACAGCCTACATGATTTGATCTAGTGGTTCTCAGTACTGATTTATAAGCTACCAATAAAATATTACTGGGTCTACATCTGAATTCCTTACAGAGAGGAAAAAGCAGAGGCAGGAGAGCCCCTGGAGGTTGCTAATTACTGGGGTGGAAGCCTCCTGCTCAGAAGAAGGTAGCTTCTTGTTAGCCGATGGTTTATATGAGGAGGCAAGAAACTGTGTGAAAGCCCTCAAAGCCTTGGGTCTGGGAGTAGCATTGAGTTCCTCAAGGGCAAGGAGATTATCTTTATTTTATCAGGTAAGAGGTTTGAAGGAGGTACGAATCTTGCATTCCTTCAAGAAATGCATCTCCCCAGACAGTTTAAAAACTTAGAATATCCATCTTGTGGTAGTATTTAGCTCTTTGTACTTTTTAAACTCTTTGAATTTATTAGAACACTTCCCATCCACAACAAAAAGACATTATATAGTGACCATCAATAGAAGTGTCACAGTGAAATAGCACAATAAAACTCAAAAGAGAAACAAAGCATTAAATGGCAAATGCAGTTTTAAATTTCCAGAAAACCTAACTCACTAAATTTAACAATCACCTTGCAAACCAGTAATAATGACAAAGACAGCACAGCAAGCAAAGATAATTTTCCAAACAGAGGAGAGGGATGGGAAGCCACACAAAAAATAGAGCAACTTTACTGGGGTAAATTTAGCAAAATTAGAGAAGATGAACAACCAAACTTAAGAACAAATGAGAAACCCTGAAAGTGGAAAATAGCAGCAATATACTACTGTAAAACTGAAGTAGCATGTGGCCATTTTCAAACAGCAACAAACTTGAAATGATTTTGAAGAGATCTGGAGAGGGATCCTTGTTAACAAAGCTTTATGGAAAAAAAGAGGATGCTTTTTAGCCTGAGACAGCTTCCCCGATGAGCTGACTAAATCTCAGTGATTTCAGTCCCATTGGTAAGGATGATGGCATTCCAATCTAATTTCCAGATTTTTTTCCTCACTAATGCCTGGTTTTCATCATTCCCAGGACTGGTTGATATGACGTTTTAAATGTCTTGGCAGAGCTGTAGGGATGATCAATCTGCAATACTTCAACAGCATGCAGTTGTCATAGGTACTGAAACATCCTCTTTACAGCTCTCATGTTTTTAGGATTTCCATATCTGGTTCATTTATGTATTTCTTGTGACAACAGTTTAAGGTACATAACTATTCTGCATTCTGTAAAACTGTGGTTTTCTTCACTTCACTATTATAGCTTTTGGAACTGCAAACAAAACTGTAAAATTAATACGGTGGTCTGCTAACTCTACATTCCTCTCCCCTTCATCTGCAGTCTAATGTGGATGTCTCAGTGTGCAACCTGATATAGCTTCTCTATTCATTTCAGAATTTAGACTCTCCTTACATGAAATCAATTCTGAAAACAGTCAAGATGTATATCTGTAAAATACCATAAATTAAAAAAATGGTCATTTTTGTGTTTTATCATTGCATCAACCTTAGGATTTATGGGCTCTCAAAATGTTACTGAAATGACTTTATTACAGGAAAAAGGATTAGTACTGAAGTATGACTATTTTGAAAAAGGGAAAGTAAGAACATCAGACAATTTGAGGACATTTTGTGAATTAGACAAGTCTGTTGATAAGCTAATTCTGTCTATAAGAAAGAAATTAGATAGTTTTATAAATAGCATAAATGGAACTGGGCAGAACTCTATTCACCCATTATATGAATAGATTAATGCTATTATTAAAGGTAAATTAACCCATACAAGAAGTATTTGCAAGTTATGTAGGTTAATTATAAATAATAATAATTTTGATGTAAATTACTGGAAATTGTTTGGAGAGTGGAGGATGAAATGGTTCAATTAATGATAAGAATGGAATTATATTACTCAAATCAGTTAGCCAGACTTCATCAAGTCTGTATCGGAAGATCTTTATGCAGAAATATATAACCAGAGTATTTATTACCCCCTAAAAATGTAAAGGTTTAGTAAAACAGTTGTTTTGATTTGCTGGAGATGAAGTAAGAAAGTAAAAGCCGAATGGACACGTTTATGTATTGTGAGAAACTTAATTACTGGGAAAAGATAGGTAACTTTTATAAAGGGTTGTGGTCAGATAACTGCATTTTGTCTAGCTTGGTAATATTAATGAATGTTCCAGTCCCATTGTTTCTAAGCGCTAAGCAACAAAAAATGTTTTGCAGTCTGCTTGCAGTAGCCAGAAAGATTACAAAATAAAAACTGGAAAACAAATTCAACTTGTATTTTCAAAGAATTTTTAAAATTTAGCCGCAATTTTATGTAAAATGAAAAAAGAAGTGATTACAATAAGATCTTTAAAGAATATTAAGACACCTCGCTATTGGGATAATCTTGAAATGCTGTTACTGAAATACCAAGATAAGTAACTTGTTGACTAAATTAGATTACTCTAGTGGTTTAATATGTTGTTAGTACTATATAACATTGCATGTATCTTTGAATTATTTTCTTTTCTTTGTATTTATTGTATATATGGTAAAATAAATAAATATACATGAAAATGTTCATGTGTACACAACCACTAATAATTCAGTGTCACTAGCAAGTTTATACCCAAGATGATTATATGCTTACATAAGCAACAACTTTACCGTTGTGTTCTTATCAATGGCTTAGCACGGGCTCCCTAATCTAAGTGAATTTGTCTTAACATCCAAAATAGTTTCACATTCTGGATCAAAACAGCACATAACTGTTTCCAAATCAAAATGTTTCTTTAGTTTACCAGTGCCAAATGATGTTTTTCTGCCCATACAAAAGAGTGTCTGATGACTAATGGTAATGCACTAAAATCTTTAATGTAATTTGGCATCACAAGAGGCATCACCACTTTTCTTGGCATTTATTTGTAGTTTACATTATGCAGCTGTCTTAAATTTTGTCAAGATGCTGTATAGACATATATATATATATATATATATATATATATATATATATATATATATATATATATATATATATATAAATTATATATATATATATATATATACACACACACACACATATATATATATATATATATATATACATACATATGTATAAAACACAGTCAATAATTCCACATAGTCCAACAAAACAAGACAAAGTAGTTGCCTTTTGGCATCTAATTTGAAACAAAAGAAAATAACTGACCTCTTAACTTGCAATTTGCGGTGAAACAAAGCAGAAAGAAGACCAGCAAATACACAAGACATACATTAAAGTATATTTAATATATAAACCAAAAAGTAAACAGATCACACAAACCAATCAGTAAAAACTGCAAGAAAAATCTAGCCAAGCTAGAGTTTTCACTGTGTGATACCTTAAACCTCCTGTAACAGAGGACCATGTGATATATGCAAATGACCCCATAAGGATATCATGTGTTTCAGCTATATGACTTCGGAATGTCCATGACTTTTTCCTTTTAAAGTATTTACTGAGAGATTCATGCCAACAAGATCAAACACCACTAGCCGTGGACATGCACATTTTGGCATTCTTATGACCCCGTCAGCACAGCATAAATAGACTATTTGGCTATAGTCTAGAAACACAGCATCTTTAAACTCAGCTGATGTCCATAACCATTAAGGTATCTGCAAAACATCCCAATTAGTAACTAAACCAAAACGTGAAAAGGTCACACAGGCAAACCAATTAGTAAAAACTACAAGAAAAATCTAGTCAAGCTAGAGTTTTCACTGTGTGACACCTTAAACCTCCTGTAATAGAGGCCCAAGGGATTTATGCAAATGACACCTTAAAGACATCAAAATGATTCACTGTATGGCTTCTGAATGTTCATGACTTTTTCCTTTTTAAGTCTTTATGGACAGATTCCGGCCAACAAGACCAAAACACCACTAGCTGTGGACATGCATGTTTTGGCCTTCTTATGACCTCGTCAGCACAGCATAAGTGGAATGCTTGGCCATAGTCTAGAAACATAGGGTCTTTAAACCCAGCTGAAGTCCAAAACCATTAAGGTGCCTGCAAAATATCCTAACTACCAACTAAAACCACCACTCTCGCTGCTGATAAACTCTCTGCTGATTACCTCAGGATTGCTACCTCTGCCATCGCCTACCCTATTTCCATACTTATCGATAGATTCATAGCTGAACACACCGTCCCCTCTCTCTGGAAAATTTCTTACGTCGTCCCCTTACACAAAGGTGGATCCTCAACAGAACTTAGTAATTATTGCCCCATAGCTATACTATCCCCCTATCAAAACTCTTAGAAAAATGTGTACACACCCAACTACTGAATCATCTTCTTCAATATAACCTGCTAGCAAATTCCCAACATGGATTTCAGCCAAATCATCGTATCACCTCTGCTCATGTATCCTTTACTGACCACGTCAATCAACAAAGAAATCTTGGTAATTTAGTATCTGCTGTCTTCCTAGACCTGTCAAAGGCATTTAACATGGTATCCCGCTGCAAATTACTATCGACTCTCTCTCTCAGTTCAATCTGGATAACTGCTCTCTACTGTGGTTTAAAAATTATCTGTCCCTCCAGCAACAAGCTGTTAAATGGCATAACTCTCTCTCCCCTCTGTTCCCAGTGAGACAAGGTGTTCTGCAAGGATCCATTCTTGGTCCCTTACTATTTTCCATCTTTACCAATAACCTCCCCTCAGCTACCCAACAAACTAATATAGTACAGTATGCTGATGACACCACCCTTATTTGCTCAGCCCCCTCTCTACAATTACTCCAAGATATAACCCAGGAAGCCTTCACTACTACAGAAAAATGTCTAAACTTTTCCCAACTCATACTAAACCAATCTAGGACCCAACTTATGATCTTCCACCCATCCAAAACTTTCACCCCTACCTAGCCATTCTCAATAACATCCTCCAAAAATACCCTTACCACACCAGTAACCCAAGCCAAGCTACTAGGTGTAACTATTGACCAAAACCTAAAATTCGACAAACATATAGCACTAACAATTGCCAAAGTACATAAAAAACTAGGTTCACTCTACCTCTGCAAGAGCTTCCTCATATAGGAATCCCAGATCACTATCTCTTGTACCCATCTACTCTCCACCTTACTATACACTTCCCTAGTTCTAACTAACCTAAACAAATCTGACCTTCTAAAACTATCTACCTGCTACAATAAAATCTCAATCTGCAACCAGTGCTAAGTTTCATTCTCATCACTGCCTCTCCCTAAGACAACTATAATGAGTAGAACTCCTTAACCTACTAAAATACGATCAACTTCTCCTGACCCATGAACTGCTATACCAACCAAATAAAATACCTGCCCTCTCTAGTCTGCTCAACTTCCATAATACTGCGTGTCAACTAAGATCTTCCAGTACCACCCTACTGACTGTTCATAGGTTCATAGGTAGGTACTAGGCTATTGGCCCAAGGGCCTACATAAGCCTAGCCAGCAAGGTTCCATAGCTTACGCCACCCAAGAAAGTTATTTTCCTGTGCCACTGTCGAGCAGAGACACAGAAGTGATCCCCGGGGTGTATTTCCTATTTCCCATCCACTCATCAAGATTTTTCTTGAAGAGTGCTAATGAAGAATGTTGCTTGACATAGATGGGTAGCTTGTCCCAGAGTATAGGAAGTCTCTGGGACAGGAATCTATCCCTCCAGCGTGTCATGTTTATTGTGGTGACAAGGTTTAGGTCCCTAGTGAGAGTAGCTTGGAGGGATTGGGATTTCTTTAGGTGTAGCATGTCCAACAGCTCTGGGTTTGACATAGCTTTATATGTTAGGCAGAGATAACCTCAGAGTAGGCGATATGCTACGGAGTAAAGCTGGAGTTATTTGAGGTGGTCAGTGTAGGGCATTTGTTTGAGGCCAGTAATCCTCTTTGTGAGGTACTTCTGTGGCCTTTCCAGCTGCTGCAGATGTATTGTGAGCTACATTCCAAAAGGGGCGTTGTACTGTGGGTCTAATGAGGGACGAGTAGACGGGAACAATGACCTCTTTTTTCCTGGATGACAACCCTTTTATGATGAGGTGTGCCACGTAGAAGGACTTCCTGACTACTGTGGGGATGTGAATATCAAAGGAGAGACTACTGTCCGCCTAGGTCCCAAGGTCTCTTATCACGCATTCGGTATTAAGTAGATTGCTGCCTATCTGGCAGTTCATGAGTACAGTTTTTACCAAAGGGGATGACACTGCACTTTTTGGCATTGATCTTGAGGCCATGGCTCTGACACCAGACATCTGTCTCAGTGAGGCCCTTCTGTAGGATGTCCACATAATTTGGGGGCTTGACTATGGCTCCTAGTTTGCAGTCATCTGCGAACTTCGTTAGCCAGAGGCCTTCTGTGTTAGCCTGTACTTCAGAGAAGTAGATACCAAACAGGAGAGGTCCCAGGACAGAACCCTGTGGTACTCCACTTGTCACTGCTTTGAGGTCAGATTTGGAGTCTGCAACTTTTACAGTGTGGGTTCTGTCAGTGAGCCAGTTGGCAACCCATCTTGTGACGTAGGGATTTATACCTAGTTTAGTGAGTTTAGCTATAATTCCAGAATGGGGGATGGTGTTGAAAGCCTTGGTGAGGTCAAGACAGGCTATGTGAACCACCTTACCCTCATCCACGGCTTTGGTGACTGCCTCAAAGAAGTCGATCAGGTTCAGGAGGCATGATCTGCCTTTCACAAACCCGAACTGGGTGGGATCCAGAGTTTGGAGGTTACCAATGTCTTTGTTTATGAGTTCCATGATGATACGTTCCATGGCCTTGCAGACCAGGCTCGTCAGGCTAATAGGTCGATAGTTCCCAGGATCAGTGGTGGCTCCCCCTTTGTGGAGTGGGATAACTGTTGCTGTGCGCCATTCAGTGGGCACAAAGCCTGATGCGAGGCTATTATTGAACATGGTGCTTAAGTGGGGAGCCAGTTCGTTCTGAAGTTTGTGTAAAACGCAGCCTGGGATGTTGTCCAGTCCCATGGATGCTGTGTTTTTGACTTTAGAGAGTGCAGCTTTTACCTGCATAGTTGTGATTACAGGGACTCTGCATTCTTCCTGTATAGATATGGGCCCTTTAGGGGGTGAGAGGGGGGTAAAGTTAGCACTGAACCTATATGCCAGGATGCTGGCAATATCAGTTGGTGCTGTAATTTTCGTGCCTTTGTGCTGTAACTCAGAGCAGACCTGGATGTTGCCATCTAGATTCTTGACATAGCTATAGAATGCTTTGTGGCTGTCCTTGAATTTAGTGGCGATTTTCTTTTCATAGCTAGCTTTGGATGATCTTATAAGGGATCTCAGCTTCTTACTGATGCTGAACAGGGAGCTCCTCCACTCATGGGATTTTACTCTGTTTTACAACAGTTTCTTCCTTCTGTTTACAGTTTGTTTATGGCAGGGGACCACCAGATTGGCTTCCTTTTTTTGGAGGATAGCGTCTTGGTTCTGTTTGGGATAGCATGATCCATGCACTTGTGTAAGTGCTTATAGAGTGCATTTGTGTAGGATTCAGCAGTTGTAACTGTATTGTCCAACTGCATGGGTGTCATGAAGCTCACCACTTCTGTCTTAAGAAGCATGAAGTTGGCTTTGGTGAAATTTTTTACTGTGGTTTCCTTAATGGGGGTGGGGGCGGGATGTGGATATCAAGGGTGATAAGCTTATGATCGGACCAACGAGGAGATGACTTCAGGTGTGGAACACTGGTCACTCATGTTGGTAATGACTAGGTCTAGGATACTGTTGCCCCTGGTGGGAGTGTGGATAAGTTGATCTAGGGCATTGGAGTTTATGAATTCCAGAAAGCGTTGAGCTAAGGAGTTGGTACACGAGTACTTTTCCCAGTTAATGGTGGGGTAGTTGAAGTCATCCATTATTAGGGTGTTTGGTTGAACCCTAATATTTTCCAGTACAACAAGAAAAGAGGAGTGGGAATCCTGGGGCATGGTGGGGGATCTGTAGCAAGCTACAATTTGGATTGCAGTTTTGCCCAGAGTTAGTTGCACTTGGATAACTCGGATGCATTATACTGAGCAACTAGCCTGGAGGTATGGATATCCTTAATGAATATGGACACACCTCCGCCTTTAGTGTTTTGGTCCAGGTTACATGGCCAACAAGTGTGGTATGAGTTATAGCCCGGTAGTGCAGGGTGCTCTTTGGAGCCTTGAACCAAGTCTCAGTCACTGCACAGATATCGATGTTCTCCATTTTAAGGAGTGCCTTGAGTGAGCGCATTTTGAGATTTAAACTTCTAGCATTACCCTCAGTTTTTGCTTGCCTGTTCCTGGTATGGTGGTGAATTTGTTATTTGAACCCTGCCTAAAAAAGGCATTATAGGGGCAGCAAGAGCCTTAGCCAGTATCCGGAATCCCAGGGGCGACAGGTCCAGGCCATCTGTGGCAAAACATTGTGGTCTGTCGACCATGTCATCCCAAGCAGACAGATACTGGACCCCCTTAGAATGACACCAGAAGCTTAGCCAATTGTTGAAGTCAATCATTTTGTCCTTGTACTGCGGTATCATTCTGGGCGATGGCAGAATGCTACTCAGGGCTAGGGTCATACCTGCCTGGGCTACAAGATCGGAGAGCTCTTCCATGTCTCTTTTCATGTAGTCCAGTGAGGTACATCTCAGGTCATTCACACCAACATGGACAATGATAGAGTCATATTTGTACTTGTTGTGGAGTGACCTGAGTGTGTGGGTGATATGGCGGATCCTGGCACCCGACAGGCAGCTGACAGTAACCTTCTCCTTGTTTAGCCTGGTGAGTGGGACATCAGTGTGCCTGACTATAGAGTCACCTATGACTAGTGTATTGGGTACGTTGTTTTGCCTTATTGGCTGTGGTTGAGTGGCACACCGAGTCTGTGGGCTATGTGTCATTTGGGTTGTGTTGGGGGATGGAGGTTGGATGCGTTTCTGCTTTGGAGGTCTCTGCTGCTTAGACAGATTATTATTGATAGCCTTCACGAATGTTTTTGTGTTACTATGTGTGGATTTTGGTAGTGTAGATTTAGTGAGACTATGTGATGAGTGTGGTGTGGTGCAAATGTTTACCTTCTCCTCATGACTGTCAAGTTCAGTCTTGGTTGGAGAGAGCTTTACCTCCAGTTTGGCTAAATAAGTGCATCTCTCACAGGTTGCAGTGGTGGGTGGTAGGAGGAGAGGGTTGTCTGTGTACATGAGGCAATTTCTACATTGCCTCAAGATACCCAGATTCATCAGATAGACAGGAGAGAACACTGGGAGCTGACCCTTGGACATGCCTGAGTAAAAAACTATTTTCCTCTAGATAAGTGAGGAAAGTGAGTACAAGAGCTGTTTTCTCTAAGCAAGTGAGAAGTACAAAAACTGTTTTCCTCTAGGTAATGAGGAAGATTGAGTGCTATAGTAATTAGCAGCTTATTTAGTGCTCACAAGTTCTGAACAAGTGCTGAGCATGAATAAGCAAATTTAAGTGCTAAAACTAAGAATCTGTATCTGCACTAGACGAATTACAGGACAGAAACAAGTGCAAATGCAGGCTTTCAAATCAGAAAGTTGAGAGAAATGGAAGATTGCCCAAACGGCCAATAACTACAATTTCTGGGCCAGAACCACTCCTTATCTGGTAGACAGGTTAGCTAGTGCTTACTCCTCCCACTGATAAGCTAGAAGGCTTCCCTCCAACACAGAAAGGCTTGGGGGGCACAGAAGCTTACATACAGTCCTGGATACAGCAAATCTGTATCTGGAACACTAGTTACAGGAAAGGTAGGAAACAGGCTTACAGGTTTTTTTTTTTTTACAGAAAAGTAGCAAAAACAGTAGTAAAAACAATTCACATGCAGTGTAAGCTAGCACACTTGAATATGCAGCAATATTAGACCAAATACAGTTTAAAAAATTTAATTAAATTAAAAAGGACTAAAAGCAAGTACAGAAAGAGTTTATTAGGTAGAATGTGGTAAAGAGATGGGACTGGGGGAGTGTCCCAGATCAAATCTACAGTGGGGCGGGCAACTGCAAAAAACACCAAATTTAAACTACAAACCAAAAATAGGGAGGGTGGAAGGGTGGGTGGGTGAGACAAAACAGTTTCAACAGAGATCTAAGCAACAACTAACAGTACAAACTTTAAAACCAAAAAAATATACTCAGCTCTGTATATTTGCTGATCAGTCTCTCAGAACAGTGAGACAACAGTTACCAATTGCTTACATAGCTCAAGCCAATCTCTTTATTCCTATGCAGTTGCTAAGGCCTAGAACTCTCTACCCTGACATTAGATGTCTAAATAGTAAACATACTTTCAAATCCCTACTAAAAGATTTCCTATTCAAAACCTGGATATGTTCCTGTAGAGAACCAGGCTAATTTCACCTGTTCCTGACTTTCAACATCCCTAGATCACAGGTGTACTGTGTAGTTTCACTTAGTGCATAGTACTGTGAAACAGGTGTTTTGGCCACCTATATAGTTATGACTTCTAGTTTATGACCCTGTTTGCCTATGGACGCTTCTTTTTGAATATATGTTCAAGCAATTCTATACTTGTATAATATCTTGTTTAATTGTTTCTTAATATTCTAACCACTGTATGCTGCATCAATTGTAAAACTCTGATTTTTACTCCTTTTATATGTTTCATGCTCTTTGTACAAAATAGCTATGTTTAAATAATTTTATTATTATTTTTATTATTTTTTTATATTTTTTACTATTTATTTGGAGCTTTTCTCCCAGGACCTTGTGTCCAGTTGGACTAACCCTGTAAACAAATGGAAAATGTTGTTGTTGTGTCTTTCGGCTTTTCCCGGTTAGGGGTCGCCACAGCGGAACTCCGGTCTGCTAATGATTGGCAGTTGACTTTTACGTGCTGAGTTGCCAGCCCTAACGCACAACCTTCAATGAAGGTACGCCCATTCATGCATGTCTCCACGCAGAAGACGCTCTAGCTGAGAGTAAACAAATGGAAAAAAATAAAATAAAATAAATAAACAAAAAAGTTAAAAGGTCACACAGACAAACCAATTAGCAAAAACTACAAGAAAACCCTAGCCAAGCAATCATTTTCACTATGTGATACCATAAACCTTGTGTAATAAACAAAAACAGATACAATTAAGTGCTTTCATTTCACTTGGGAGACTTCATCAGTAAGCATATATATAGTTTCCACTTCCTTTTAAACTACCAATGTCTTTACTGATTGAATAATTAAGAGTAAAAGAAGTGCTAATTAGAATCAAAGTGGTTTTTTTTGTTTTTTTAAGGAGACACTCAGTGTTCAGGCTATTCATTCCCTCATACATTTAAATAACTTAAACCCAGTTAAAACAGCTTTAAAAATAATAATAAAAATCCTCTCACTTACTTAAAACATTATAAATTGCTCAGAATTAATTATACTAGTCACTTTTAACAAAAAACAATAAAGATTCATAACTAAAATAAACATATATTCGGTTAAAATACAACTGAATAAATAAATATACACTAAAAAACTCTAATTAAATTCCCAAGATAGGGAACATTTTAAAATGTGTGTAACATAATTTTAAGACTATTAACTTTAACTTAGTTTATATTTTCAAGGTTCTTAGCTTAAGTGCTTAATGCAAAACAATACTGTAATTTAAACCAGGGGGTGAGCTTGCATTTAACCTCAGTTGCCATATAACCTCTTTATATTCTAAAAAAAATCTCTCAACCCCCTCCCCGAGGTCTCTCGCGACAATTTAAACAATTCCAAACAAAAATCTGAGCTACAGTTACATACAGCTCAGACAATCCATTAGGATGTTTTAAAACAAAAAACAGTGCACTTGATATGAGGATAATGCAACAGATCTCCATGTTTTAAAAGCTAAATGGTCATCCTTGCAAAGCTGTGGAACAACAACTCATCTAGTATCAGAATAGTATGAAAGAATAAAAACATAACTCAATAGTATGGACACCTACTTTGTTGAATACGTAAAATAAAATATACATACACTATATATATATATATATATATATATATATATATATACACACACACACACACATATATATTATATATATATATATATATATATATATATATATATATATACATATATATATATATACATATATATATATATATATATATATATACACATTAAGTACAGCTACATATTCACTCTGGTGTGAACCAGATGGCTCATATGCATAAGAAAGTAATGTACCATTTAACACAAAATACAGAGCTACAGTTAAGTATTTGGAAGAAACTGATGCATCAGTGATGTAGCAGAAAATGTTGCAGGTGGTGCACCTTTGTCATCACCCATTGTCATACCATCAATGACTTATTACCATAGATGAAATAATTATGGGATTAAGTGGTACAAAAGTTATGAGTAAACATTATTTTGCAGAATACCTCAGTTACTTAAATTATTTGAGTATTTCTTTATCACCAGATTCTCAACATGTACAGGTTTGAGGAACGTTGAAGATGGCTGCACACTGAGCAGCACCATAGCTTCAGTTCTCCCAGTCTGAAAACAGAAACTGAAAAAAGTGAGTACAACTAAAAAATGATTTGGTAAAATTCAGTTACTAGCTAGTAAGTTCACTGCCTGGATGCCAGTAAACAAGAAATTTGGAAAACCTGACAGAAAATCAACCAAAAAAGGTGAAGAAAAAAACATTGTCTGGGAATGATTTTGCAGCTGTCCAGCAAAAAGAGGTTTAAACTTCAGCTTCTGTTCAAGAGATGGCTTCCAGTAATTTAGAGGAAAAAATAAATCAGTTGTACTCAAATGAAACATTGAAGGAATATATCAATTCAAATAAACAGATGGAAAAAAAACAGAAAAAGCTTTAATTAACCATTGAGATGAGCTGATAAAACTGCAAAAATCAGAGTCTGACATGAAGAAAACTCCTGTCTGAATATGGGGCTTCTCAAGAAGAGCTATAAAAATAGCAGAGTTAAAGGACAGAGCATGCAAAGAAAACATGAGATTTTCTGCTGTATCAGATAAACTGAGAGGAACATACTGTATTAATTTTATGAAAGCACAAATAAGCAACCGGATTGGTATTCCACAGCAGAATTTGTCAACTGAAAGAGCACATTGAGAGTATGCTTCAAACCTGACAATGAGAAAGCAACCAATATATATTGCAATGATGCAATCATACCAGCAGAAAGCGTTGACCCTGACAAAATTGCAGTATTAGTGCAAAGTATTAAAAATTAGAAGCAGCAGAGTGCTTGTAGAAAATGATTACTCACTGTACACTAAGAAGACAAGCAATTTTATCCCAGCAGTCAGGGAATGTTGAGAGACAGGTGTGACATTCAAGCTGCTGCATCCATCTGTCTTCCAAGTGTTTTTCCTGGAGGATCAAAGTAATTTTTTTAACACAGGACAGGCTAAGGAGGAAATAAAAAAGTTTATCCAACAGAAAGTAAGTCAAGCAGAAGGGGACTCTGCTTTTCAATCTTCTAATGGTAAGATTCATAGAGAGATTTTTCTAGTGAAACTTTTTCCAGTGTTCCAAAGGAAAATGCTTCAGAGACACAAAAAGCACAGGAGTTGACTGGAAGAATCAGCAATACATTGGACTTGAACCAGAGTCTGGTGTTGGGAGATGGAGATGAACATGAGGAAGACCAGCAACTCTGAAATTAGTGAATAAATGGAAGACTATAAAGCACTTTATTACATTTGTAAAATATGGTTTTGCAAGAGAAAGAGACTGAAAAACACTGGACTTTGACTCTGTTAAGCTTGTGGGTGGACTGTAAACCATATAGCCCATTTTATATAATTTATGCTTACAAGGTCACTAGAAGTGGGGAATAACTGTGAGTAAAACATTTTGTTCTTATTCATATTTGTGTAAAACATTTCATGATATAAAGTGCATGTTCTATATAGGAAAACAGTTTTGTGTAGTGTGGAATTATGGGTATTTTAAGTGTGGGGGGAGTTTTTCAGTGACTTTTACATGGATTAAAGACATTAAAGTATGTTAACAAGTCCCTTTTAGTTTTAAGAAGTATATGTTTTACAGGGTTCCTATGAGTTCATCGAAATGCCAAAACATTGACGCTCACTTCTTCGACACGAAAGCATCGACTCTTCACATCATCGACAATTCACGTAAGCGATCCTCCCCCTCTCAGGACCCATGGTAGCACTTGTGTGTGTATTGCGACGTAATTTACAACGCTGTCAAGGGAAATTGTGGGTAGTGACTTGAACCATATGCGCTGTAGCAGACAAACAAGTGCTACCATGGGTCCTGAGAGGGGGAGGATCGCTTACGTGAATTGTCGATGATATGAAGAGTCGATGCTTTCGTGTCGAAGAAGTGAGCGTCGATGTTTTGGCATTTCGATGAACTCATAGGAACCCATTTTACAGTATACGAAGAGACGAAATGCGGACAAAACCAAGTTTAATGTTTATATGCTGTGATCTTGGGCTGCTGGGTGCGGCTGGGCTGTAAAAGTGCAATGATTATATGTAGAATTAGGATATTTTATTGTACTTTATGTATTGATTTATTTATTTATCTATTTATTTATTTATTTACTTATTTATTTATTTAAAATTTGTTTACAGGGAAAGTCTGACTGGTGACAGAGCTCATTTTCAGTGGAGGCCCGGGAGAAAAAATGCTCCAGATGCATGTCTTTAGAATGTGGGAGGAAACCAGAGCACCCGGAGGAAACCCATGCAAATATTTATCCTTTTATTTCACAAGGGTGAATGTCTAGACTATTACCTTTGGTGTTTTTGTAAGCATGTAGACTTTAAAAATAAGGCAAAATAATAAAAAGCATGAAAATGCTAAGCTTCTTACAACTGTAAAGATTGTTTGTTTTCCAATGGCAAAAGTGTAGTGGGGGGGGGGATCTGCTGCTGAGAGCAGCTGTGCATTCTTTTCTGAGTGCAGTTTACAAAGATTCAAGACTAGGTATATTTCTATGGAGACAAGCTGTCTGCAGGTACATACAGTTAATCCTGAGAATGCTGAGTATTCCTTACTGAGGGAAATGCAAAATTTAAAGGTGTAATGGCAAGAAGTTCAGTAAACAAATTAAGTTTGAAACTGTGGGAAGTGAAAAAAAGTAACAACCTCTCTAGCAGCCCTAATATGTTAATGCATTTAATATAATGGTGTACAATTTATTTTATTGAAAGATACCTAGTGCACTAAGGCTTAAAGTTAATGTTTTCTGAAAGCATACAAGCTGTTTTTCATATCTAGGAGGGGAAGACAGATAAGAAAAGATCAGATAGCAATCAGTATAAGTGGAAGCACAGGCTGTAGCATGTGCAACTTTAATTTTAGATTAAATAATGCCTGTAGGTGCAGCCATCAATTTAGGGCAACTGTTCCCTTCTGGAGGGTTAAACTTCATGTTTTGAATATGCACATATTTTGTTTGCTTTCTCTAAGTTAATAGGAGATGGGATTGTTTTGTATTAAGATTTTGTTTGAGGAGTTTCATTAAAAGAAAACATCTTGAAAAATGTGACATAGGTTCAAATGGAGATGAGAAGAAATAACTGTTCAAAAGATGAGCATGCCAAACATTAGTATATGGATGTAACACAAAAGCTGGAATTGCACTTTAAAAATTGTTGTGCATAACAGGTGGGAATAATAGCTTTTTATCATGATGGCTATGCTCGCCATATAATCCTGGAATGTGACTGGCCTTATTGGTACAGACAAAAAGTAACGTGTACTGAATTATATTAAGAAATGCTGAATGCAGATACTAATGCTGCAGGAGTCATATATGGAAAGAAATGAGCATGTGAATCTGACAGAGGATTTCAGAATGGATATTCAGCAGTACATCAGGGAGAGTAATTATACAAAGTGCTAGAGGGGCTCCAATAAGGACAGATGAGGGGAAAAAGAAAAACATTGTAGATTTGTGGTTGTAAGCACCTACTGGCAAGGGAGGAGGACTACAGTGGCATGTATTTATTATTCCACTGAAAACTGCTGATATGGAGGTTAAGAAAATGTTAGGAGAAATAGCTTTCAGCAGGGAATATTGTTTACAGGTGGGGACAGAATTTACATATTATTCCCCAAGGTACAATGACTGGGCTATACTAGTCAGAAATTATATTTCACAGGAACACGGTCATTTAATTGAAAGCTTTAACATATATACATTAACTATTTCTGATCATGCACCATTAAAAACTAAGATAAAAATGTAGGGTAATAAAGTAAAAATAAGACAGTGGCACTTTCTCTCCTACCTGTTAAAAGGAGACAAATTTAGGGAGTGGGTGGTGGAAATTCTTCAAGAGTTATTAGGGAAGACAGAAATACCCTCACAAGTTATGGCTAGTAACTGGGATACAATGAAAATGGAGTTAGGGTTGAAATAAAAGAGATGTGGGTAAAAAGTAATAGAAATTGCTTAAAGGGCCTGACAAAGGTTAAAGTACTGCAGAATAAGGGGAATCTCACAGAACAAGAGGAGGAGCAAATGAAAAGTACTACAGAGAAAATAAGGGAATATCTGGATAACATGCATGAGTTTAGAAAGACTGCAATTAAGCAACTATTTTTGAGGACTCCAGAGCACAAAAGCTTTTAGCACAACAACTTAGGCAACAGAATGTTGATCAGGTTGTTGTTAAACTTAAGGAACTTATAACAAGAAAAATAACCAGAGATCCTGTAGTGTTTTTTTTTTTTGGATAATCTAGAAATTTTATGAAAATTTATGAAAAGCAGAGAAATGTGGAAATCAATAAAGAGTACAGTTGGAGATATTTATGGAAGACTTGATTATGCCAAACTTAGAGGTAGACGAGGCTCAATAACTAACAGTTAAGATAGGAGGTGATGAGCTAAAAACAGTGATGTATAATCAATCTTCAGGAAAGTCTCCAGAACATCCGGCATTGCTGTGGATGTTTGGAAATTAGGACGGAAGAACTGATAAAGATCTGTAAGAATTTGTTTAACAATATTTTAAATGGAGGGAAAGTAACCAACGTCTTGGAAAAAAGCTATGGTGGCTGTGTTACCTAAAGATGGCTAAGGCCATTCAGATCCAGCTTCTTATAGACAGATTTCAATTTTAAACCATGATTATAAAGTGTTTCTATCTATACTAGCTAAAAGAATGGCAAAGGTGTACCAAAACTTATGGACATGAATATGGATCAGTGTGGTTTGGTGGAGGGGTGCAAACATTAGATGACATTAATAGAATAATGATGATCCAGAGGGATACAGAATATAAGAAAAACCTCTGTTGTTGGTGGTCTTGATGCACAGAAAGCATTTGATAGAGTAAGTTGGGAGGACCATATTCTCTATGTCACAGAGACATTTGAAAACAAAAGCAAGTTAAACAAGTGAGTGTTAGTTTTCTCCGATTTATCTTTCATGGGAATGCTTTGTCTCTGATAAATACAAAATGTGTATGTGACTTTAAATGTGTACTGCAATATGGAGTGAGTTAATATTCTCACAGCAACTGGTTAAGAAAACACTGTGAATTAACTAGACTGTAATTGTCAATTAGTTTTGTATATAAGGAGAATACGCTGCGGTGGTGCAGCGGTAGCATTGTTGCCTCACAGCAAGAGGTTCTCCCGTTCGATTCCCGGCAGGAGCGCCTTCTGTGTGGAGTCTGCATGTCCTCCCCACAGTCGAGTAGCATTCGAAAGACATGCGTGAATGGGAGTGCCTTCGTTGAAGGTTGGGCATCGAGCTGGCACCTCGGCACAGTAAAAATCTACTGCCAATCATTAGCGGACCGGAGTTCTGCTGTGGCGACCCCTAACCGGGAAAAGCAGAATGAAAAACAACAACCTGAAGGCAGCAACCAAGAAGCTAATTTCTCTTCTGGAGGATCATGTAAAGGAAGGTGATTGAAGTGTTTATTCTGAGAGCCCTTTTAGGGTAAACCTGTGGAGTGTCCCTTGTAAAAGTACCTGGTTATACAGCAAGAAATTAGGCCTGACAGAATCTTGCAACCTTGGATGTTCTTATTTTTCAAAATCTAGCCTGTATTATGGAGGGGTTGTGCAGATGGAACACTGACAAAGTAAGCAAAGGTACAGTGTTTGTTTCACTGCAAATCAATTGATCAGGGTGTTTCCACTTCAAGACTGACAACTGAAACTTCAATAATGTTAAGAATGTTAAATTTTAAGGTAATGTTAAGAATGGTAAATTTGGCACAATAGGCATTATTTATTTAGCTAAATGTTCTGGATGCATTGGGTTCTACATAGGTAAAATGGAAAGGGTGCTGAGAAAAAGGATATACAAGCATATTTATGACATTGGTAAAATAAATGCTAATAACATCCTGTTTAGACAAACTGAAAACTGTAGCAACAATAACACATTTTCCAGTGATGTTATTTTGGACAGTGTAGTATGTTCCACTTAAAATACTTACTGATGTTCCTGAAACTATTAGCATATGTATCTTCTTATTCATAATTATTACTGTCACCACTGATTTAACTGCATTGTCTTCATTATAGACTCTATGTATATCACACTTGTTTTGTGTTTCACTACCTAAATACTCATCCTGATATTGTCATCCTTTGCTGTTTTAAATTCAACATGGATTATTGGTTTACAGGTATGATACTCATTTAGGATGCAACAGGCCCAGGCTTTAAATCCTAGACAATCTATTCAGTACAGAGAATGAAGGCTATAAACTGCTAATTTGCTGCTTCCTATAGTCCAGGGTTTGATTCCCTCAGCCTCCAGTTACCCACTTTATGACATAGAGCAAATCACATAACCAGAAAGTGCATTAGGGCAACTGGGAAACTGGGCTACATTCCTCAATGGTCTGAACCCTACAAAACCTCAGCTTACAAGAGTAGAGTCTTCCCTTAATCTCACGCAAGCTGTAGGGAAAAGCACTAGCCCAAGCATAAAATGAAAATATTTCACTTCTTCGTCCTTTCTTTACAAGACAAACGTTAGCTCCTACAATTACTTTACCACCACTTTTCAAGCTACTACAACAAACCAATTTTCTCTCCACTAACTTCTAGACATATGAGACTTTCCAGCCTACAACCTTATAAACACTGACCATCTTACATTCTTTACTACAGGTCCCTAAAACTAAAGTCAAACCTAACCACTGCTTCTTTTACTATAGCTGAAAAGTATGAGAATCCATACCAGTCTTACTTAAAGATACATCCTTTTACCTAACATTATGTTTTCAACTGAAAATGCACCTGAAAATGGCAGAATGCCAATGTCACATCTCAAATCACATAACCTAATCAGCCCACAATTATAACTCTTGTTATACAAACACCCTGCTAAAGTACTTCAAATTCTAGGACTGCAGTATAAGCAAACTCAGCTGTCTATGTGACACTCTTTTCAAAGACATATTAACTTATCTATAACTGCATGTAACAATGCAATGCATGTTTTCTAAACCTGCTCACCTGTCTCTATAACTCTGCATAAACTGCATATATGTATGTTTATTTCTAGTACTGTACATAATTCCTGTACATTCTCAACAGCTGCATATTACATATACTTTGCCTCTTTCAATATATCCCTGTAATTGTCAAGCTTTAATGTTTTCCTGGGGCTGAGACTGAAACTGGTCATTTATGCGCAATGCTCTACTCTGCTTTACAAATTTAAATACATAAACAAACAATTGCCTAAATGTGTTACCACTGTCCTATATTTTTACATTGGTCGCTAAAAGCAAATAAATCTGCAACCCCTTCATTCTTTTTTACTAGCTACATCCCAGATGCCTCCTCAGATGTGCTTCACAATTAACTTCAAAATCTGGATTAGGGATCATTTTATGACTGCATTGACTCAGCATTAACTCTGTCTACCTTCTATAATCTTCTCTCACCAGTAGGATAAACTCTACCAATTCAAAAAACTTCAAAGACAAGGCAAAAAAACCCACCAAGTCTCAATGAGGACCTTAGACAACTCATTAAGCAAAGAGCTCAGTCCTGGAAAGACTGGATATAAGACAACAAATGCTGTCAAATTTGACACTTTTCAACAGCTAAAGTAAACCACCAAAATTAGCACTAATCAAAGCAAGGCTGATTACTGCCAAAATGTCAAACTGACTACTTTAGCCAACATAAGTGATTCTGGAAATCAATAAAAGCTCTTGAAGCCTACAAATATTCCCAAAACATACTTCCATGCAAACTCCATCTATATCCTTAACTGAGGAAATTCTACATAACTTAAGTATCGCCTCACTCAAATCCAGCCTATTTTTCATCAACACTCCAAATATTACACAATGACTACCACTACACAAGGCTCTTGAATTCCCCCTACTGTTTAAAAAAATCATAAATCAGATACACACAAGTACCCTGAAAATATTTACTGAGGTTACAACCACTTTTTCCACTACATTCACCCTCAGATCTTTATGCTCAGCAAGCCTTTCACTCATCTCTTCAATCTGCCACTTACCAACAATTCTCCACTTTGCAGTTTAAAACATGCCTTACACATTATATCTGCCAAGGTGTCACCCCCCACCATAGCCAATGGCTACCATCCCATAGCTGATTTTTGTCCTCTAATCAAAATTCTTGAGAAAACTGTGTATGAGCAGCTGCTGGAATATATTACTAAATATGATATTCTCACTGAGAGACAGCATTGCTTACACCCAAATACAGCGCCCTCACAGATATCTACAAATTGACTGAACATATCAACTCCAATATGGGACAAGGCAAACTAAATGATGTCACATTTTTCAATCTCAAAAGGACATTTGGTACTGTAGAAAATTCTTTATTGCTTAAAAACTTGCTATTAGGGTCTCTCAAATGATGGTTTGCCCTGGTTTCAGAACTATTTTTCTAATTATAAAGCCAGTGTACCAGACGTCAACAATGCTTCACTTTCAGTTACCACAAGCAAAGGTGTCCCACAAGGCTCTTCTCCCTTTTCATGAATGCTACTACTTGTGATCTCTCCAGAATAATTTCAGTCTCTATCCAGATGACAGTCTTTTTAAAAAAGCCCATAAAAGCCTAAACACTCTCAGTAATGATCTGCAAAATTATTTTAAAGCTGTTTGGAACTGGATTTGTAGTAACAAACTCTGTTTTCAGTGTTTCCCAGCAACTAATAGTTGTCTACTGACCTATACAGTTTAAGTGTTATTTTCTTCAATTTTACAGTTATGTTTATAGTGTTTGGTTGAAAATATGATTACAACTGCCTGGCTGTCACTGCATTACTAACTTGTTTTTGGTATCTGATTCAGTGCATCCTCTGCTTTTCTTTAGTTTTGCTGATGTTTTAATGTTTTCCAGCTAGTTTTTCGTGTTAGCTTTTTTAAGAACCAGTGTTAGTTGTTTTGTGACAGACAACAAATCGCTACTGTAATTCTGGCAGAAGCTGTAACTGGCTGAGGTCCCAACTAATTTTCTACTGGTTGTTTCATTTTCTTTGCTTGGATAAGCAATGCTAAGGGCAACTTGCTTGCTGACTTCAGAAGGCTGCTCACACAGCACATATTCTAAAACTGCTAAAGTTGGCATTTTGAACTGGATCTTCATCTAAATAGGAAATACTTGTTTCCAGTTGCACTTACATTAACCTAGTGATTTATACAGTTTAAGTGCTTTTTTTATTTTACTGCACCATTTTACTGGTTGATTAAAAATTGTTCTTTTGCTTGTATGAAATCACCTGGATGTTACTACATTACTGAAGTTTTTCTGGTATCTGATTCAGTGTATCCTCTGCTGGTCCTTAATTTTTCTGCTGTTTTATAAGTTTTCCAGCTGTTTTTTTTGTCAAGTATTAGCCTTCTAAGAGCCAGTGGTAGTTGCTGTGTGGCAGAGAATAAATTGCTACTGTATTTTGGAAGTAGGCATTATTGGCCAAAGTCACAGCTAATTTTCTAGTTCCACACAGGCTGTTTTAGTTTTAAACTCTACAAACAAACCTACTCATTCTCACACTCTCAGCAATAGAGACTAAAGCTGTATTCACATTTGCACCCACTACTATCTTATGTAACTGGGAACTCTTTTTTTCATCTCATCTATTACATTTATCTCCATTTACACTACAAATGCAAGCAGGACCAGCCTTAGGTCAACTGATGCCCTAGGTAAAAGGGCTTCACAGCGCCCCCACCACCACCTGGTGCCCCATCCTGGTCTATCTACACCATCCAGATTACTTTTTTCTTTCTTTTTCTCTCACAGTTTGTCTTGCTCTTCATTTTGTCCCCAAATTCATTCAACATGTTTTACAGAAACCACTTCTTTACTACAAAAAAAAATAAACAAATAAATACTGGAAAAGCATCCATGCTAGAGTGGTGCCACAGGCGGAATGCCGGCTATGAATGCAAGTCATCTATTAATAAAACTTTAAAGGACAACAACGGGATATAAAAGCAGACTGCTCAACCTGCTGCTTCTTTTGGTCCCTGTTCGCTGATACAGCCATAAAAAATCACCCATGCAGCTTTAAAAACTCATCCACTCAACTGTTTTCCCTGTTAGGCTTCCTACCTTTCCGTACTGTTTTACTTTCACTTTGAAAACCACGCTGAAAAACCTCTAGCTGGCTCTGAAATAGTGATGTCACATCTGCCAGAGCTCTTGCTCTAGCTACCAGGACGTTTCCTCCCCCAAAGTGATGTAATCCCTGCCTGATTTGCATGCTGTACAGAAGAACCCGTGGACCTCCCACATTGTGATGTCAGGGCTGCCTTGTGCAGCCCACTCTTAACCTAGCAAAAATGTCAAACTATAATCTCACTTTTCTGAAGATCCCTACCGATATGTGACAAAGTACAGGCAGAAGCACAGTAACAGCTGCAAAAACTAAGAGCATAAATTTGCAATGACCATGCTTAGACATTAATTGCATGTTTTTACATAAGAAGCAGATGTCTGTCACAATTAATCGACAACACTACATCAGATTACAAGAAGTATGCAATACCGTAATTTTCTTAAATTACCACTTAAAAAAGCATGTGGGTGCTGTCATGCAAGTCTGTGAAATATTTTGTGTTTATAGTGCATCATTTGTTGGCTATTTAACCAAACAGGAAGGAAAGATAAGTGTGAGTTTGTTGCTTTGCAAAACAGTGATTATTCCTAGTGCTATGGAGCTTGGTTCTAAATTTGACATGAGGAGTGCAACAAAAAAAGTCTCCCACTGTAAGGAAGGAAAGGCTGACAAGAAAACAGTACATTAGTCTGGTCACCTGCTGTGAGTTGTCAATCACATGCAGATAATGGGTCAAATTACCCTTAGCTCTTTGACAGCTAGGGAAGGTAGGTGTGAAGGGGAGGGGAGATACCTTGAAGAACTAGATTTCAGGCTTCACAAATGAAATCAAGTTAGCATTTCTAAGAAGAAAGAGCAATAAAATGCACTTTTCAATTCTGTTCTGTAGCATATGCGCTGCTTGTGTTTGAAGTAGTCATTGAAAAAGGATAACATTTTAACCAAAAGTAGGTGACAATAATACAGCAGTGAATGCCTGTAAAATCAGTGCACTGACTGGTGCTTTAGGGAAAACGTGGCAGATCTGATGCAATTTTTTGGAGGCAAACAATACATTCTGGGATACTTAGAGGCCGACTAAACAGTCAGAATTATTTCAAGATGCCAGACCCCATGTGGTCAGAGTCAGAAATTGCGTATAAAAATATCTAAAAAGCTCTAAATAGTTCCAGAATGGTGTTAAAATGTAGGAAACACCAAACCATGATGAAATAGACATGTTTTTTGAGTCTGTGGGTGTGGTTATCCTTTATGCTTCACTACCATAGGTTCACAGATTAGTACAGGGCTAACTGCCCTTGCTGGATATTTTAAGCTTAGACATGTACCCCATGTGAGAATCATACACTGCACCTTGTGTCTGTAAGGTAAACACCTTAACCATTATGCCACCCACCAGAAATATATTATTCCACTTAACTACTAACTAAACACTTTTCTTAGAATCAAATGAAATGGAAGGTCAATCAACTTGTCCACCCTCAGGTGCCAGCCCCATAGCACTTGGTATGCTCAGGCAGTGTAACTGACTGATGCTCATAGATGATGAATTACTGCTTAGCTCATCACTATCTATATGTGAGAGATGCAAGTACTTAGCCAAATTTGAGGCCTCCCTCTCACAAACAAACACAGCCTGTGAGCAACATACATGACCCTAGCACTTCACACATTATGATCTGCAGCTATAGTTTCACTCTTAATCAGAAGCTGTGACTCACAAAGAGGTGTGAAGCAATAATTAGGAACAGTTCACCACCACACAAGGAAAGAGGCCAGTGATTACCTTTATATTTTATTAAAATTCCAGTCCAGTAATTGATCCAGAATGCAGTCCTACAGCATAGATAAAATAAACACACACTTGGATCCAATAAAATCTGGTTAGCAGCAAGTACAAAGCATAGAATACAAACTTCCCTAGTGCCTCGGCTCCTCAGCCTTTACAGAGTACATCCCAACTTCACACATCTCATTTTAAATAGTATAATGACAAAAAAATAACCAATCACAAACTTTTAAAGTTAATTAAAGAAAACATTTCCAGTGACATTCTTGATTCATTCCATTTGGAATTAAAGTATTAAATTTCAAAATTAAAATAGATTCCAACTTCCAAAGTTGTTTTTTTAATATCAAAATCATATTTTTTTTGTACTTGCCCTAAAATTGTAGCTTGTAAACCTTGTATATTTCCATTGTGACATTTTTTAAAAAGTAATGCAACAGGACTTTCTTCTTTACCCTTCTTAACATCCCTAACATGTTCCTTCATCTTTGTTTGAAACTTCTCTTACTTTCCCCTATGTATACCTTACCACAGGGACATTTCAAACCATAAATTATACCTATACTGTCACAGGAAAACCTTCCTTTAAATATACATTTTTTTTCATTAATTTTATCAAAACTTTTTACAATGTACTGGCAACAACTGCACTTTCCACAAAGAAAAGTGCCTGTTGCATCTACCACCATACTCCTATTACTTGCAGGCAGCTGAAACTTGCCATGCATCAAGTCTTTATACGTCTACATTTCGAATAGGAGAACATAGGATACTTACTTGCTTTCAAATTAAGAACTTTATTTTTTTCTACAATACTCCAATGATATTTTACCAGATTTACTAAAACTTCTGTGAACACTGTATATTTAGTCACAAAGCATAATTGTCCTGTTTATACACCCTTGAAAGCTATACATTCTTCTGGTATTATTTTGTTGCACTACCCTTTTTCTACTTTCTTCCACCACTCTTCCCTTATAACTTCTAGTTACAAACATGTGTACTGTTTTTTCTATTTCCTTGTCACAATCTTTTTTATCACTACATACTCTTTTTATTCTAAGAAGTTCCCCATAAGGGATGCATTTGATAGTGTGGGGGATGACAACATTCCCCAAGCAATATATAGCCACTCCCTTCAAACTTTCTATGTTTACTTGTTTGTATTCTACCCATCACTGATACCTTGCAAAGTTAAATCAAGAAAATTTACTTTGTCACTTTTCTGTATTCTATCAAACTTGATATTATAGGGGTTTGTTTGAATCTTTTGCACAAATTTATTTACTTCTTCCCACCCCCCTTCACAAATAAATATTAAATCATCTATAAATCTATAGTAATTTATAATATTTCCTAAAAATTCATTACTATATACATATTTGTTTTCAAACATGCCTATGAAAAGATTTGCATACATGGGGGCAAAACCTGCCCCCATGGCTGTTCCACAAAGCTGTCTGTAAAGTTCCCCATTGAACTCGAAAATATTACTGTTTAAACCAAAATGTATCAGTTCAATAATAAAGTGTGTTTTAGGTATATCCTTAAAAAAGAACAGTATAGCTTCTAAACCATGTACATGTTCAATATCTGTATATAAACTAGTAACATCCATAACAATAAAAAACATGTCCTTCTTCCACTTTACATTTCTGATTTTACCTAAAAAAAGGAATCTTTAATATATGAAGTTAACTTCTCAACTTCTTCTTTCAAATAAGAATGTAAAAAGAGGGCCAAATTGTGTGTAAAATAACTGCATGCAGAGATGATAGGACGTCCCGGTGGCTCCACTATACTTTTATGTATTTTGGGTACACAAAAGAAATATGCCATGGCATTGTCTTTAACTGCAAATTTTTTATAGACATCTTCTTGTGAAAAATATTTCAGTCTTAACCCCTTCATTAACAGTTCTTTATATCTAGTTACTGCTTCTTGATAACATCCCAATTCCACCAAAACATAGACTTTGGTATCCCTTAAATGAGCATAACACATGTTCAGATACTGATTGTAGTGAAGCACCACTAACTTGCCCAATTTATCAGATGGTTTAAATACCAATTCTCTATTTTCACTTAACCTTAATAAACTTTTCCATTCATCTCTATCTAAATTATATTTAACTTCATTTCTGTTTTTATTCATTTTTTCAAGCTCCTTGTCTATTGAAAATTGTAAGGCAGAAGAAAATTGCTGAATATTTTCATCCGTACACATAGGAACAAAATCACTTTTATACATCACATTTTCAGTGTCTAACTTGCAATAAGGATCAGTTTCTAAATCAGAGACACATGAATGAAACTCATTTCACTTGAATCATCTTCACTATCTACATTATTTCCATGAATTACATTTATATCCTGTGCAAATAAATATTTTAAATACAATTTTCTAACACATTTAAACACTTCAATTTTCAGTTCATAGCACTTGGTATACTCAGGCAGTGTAACAACTGACTGATGCTCACAGATGATAAATTACTGCTTAGCTCATCACTATCTATATGTGAGAGATGCAAGTACTTAGCCAAATTTGAGGCCTCCCTCTCACAAACATACACAGCCTGTGAGCAACATACATGATCCTAGCACTTCAGACATTATCATCTGCAGCTATAGTTTCACTCTTAATCAGAACCTGTGACTCACAAAAATGTGTGAAGCAATAATTAGGAACCTTTGTGTGTTGCCCTAAGCTTCCAGGTGGCTTACCAAACCGTTGAACCACACAAAGCAAGCGACTACCTCCAGTAATATTAAAGGAAAACTCCACCCTCTCCTACTGTCTAACTCAATCTTTAGGTTTCTTTTCTCCCTACAATATGGTTCCAGCATTGTGTAGGTACCAGAAACCTGCCTGTACTTTTTAAAACTTTTATTTCCTTGTATTGGAGTCAAGGAAGGGAAAGCCCACCTACTTTTTTTAAGCTCAACTTTTCACATACTTTACAGAGAAATTCGTCTCCACCTGCATGACATGTCATAGACACAGTTAAATCTGTAGTTTACCCTGTCAGGTACTGCTGACTATCTTAGATGGGCAATTAATCCTGCTAATGTTGGCAACATAGCAGTTGATATAAAAAAGACAAAAAGCTGCGGAACTGTTTTCCACTGTTTTTATTGCAGAGGGGAGAACTTAACACTCCCCTTTCATAGCAAAACAAAGCAATTAGATCAGTCAGGGGTTTAAAGGTAATTGTCAACTCTTCTGCCAAATTTACATAAGCTACAGCACAGCACTGAAATGCTAAGCTTCAAATGTTGGTTATTTATAATAGTTTATATGTCAAGATAACTTAAATGTAGTATCAGTTATTTCTGTGACATCCCCCCCCCCCCACACACACACACACGACAATACTGTAGAAAGAGAGACAACTGGCAACCCTATCAACGAGATGCACTGATACTGTTCATAAAAAGGTCTTTTATGATTTTTTTTTGACATCCTTCCAGAGTGGGATGTATATCTGGTAAATGCAGATGCATGGTAAGAGACTCCCACTGACTTTGAGTCAGTCCTTACATTGCTAAATTGCATGAGCATTTTGTAGTCCACAGTGGAAATGTGAACACTGATGGCAACCATAATATACAGCTGAATTTACTTTAACATAAATTGACTACGTACTATTAAATTAAAAGCATTAAGAAAAGGAAATCACAAGTACTTAACTGTGTTTAAATGCGCACACACACACACACACACACACACACACACACACACACACACACACACACACACACACACACACACACACACAGACATGTATTTAAACACAGTACGGCATCCCAAATATAGTATTCTACATGCTACATACATTTTATGCACATACATATACACACACATATACATGTACATATATATATATATATATAGAGAGAGAGAGAGAGAGAGATACATCTGTGAGTGTATGTACAGATATACATATACAGTTACACAAAATTTTAATTTTGATTTGTTTTTATTGAAAGGACATGGAGTACACACACAGGTATATAGTCTACTTCTCCGTTTTACACACACACACACACACACACACACACACACACACACACACACACACACACACACACACGTTTTTGCACACGTACTTTATACACCTACACACATACACAAAAGCATACACACACATAATATATGTGTGTATGCAATATGGGTGCATACAATTCGTTATTTATAATAAGCAACATAGTAGCATTAAGCAGTATTAATGTATACATTCCAGTAATTGTTGCTTAATATTTTTATCTGATCACTTTCACACATTGGCTATTTGTTGTACATACAATCTTGGTCATTGTCTTTATGTCAGTATTTTTTTCTTTGTATTGCTAAGTGCATTTAAAGCTTGTTATTATCTTTGCCAAAGTAGCCCAAGCCATGGCTGAAAAGAGTCCTGGGACCAGTTCACTTTCCTGGTTACCAAAGTATAAATATGAAATAGAAAAAAGGAGGGTGAACATGACAGAAATAATTATGGAACTAGTAAAACAAATTTTATTCTGCATCATTCATGAGAGAGAAAGAACTTCCCACTGAGAGCATTGGGAAGTAACAGACAAAATTAGTTTGGAGTCCTACTACTTGTCACTTGTAAATGTACAGCAGGGATCATTTACTGCAGTAAGAGTTTTCACATCTCAGCATGAGCGCGTGGAGGAAGGTCTGTCAATTCTTTTAGAATAACAAGCAATCACATTACAAAAGTCTGCTATTTACTGATTTTCTTTTGCTAGAAGTGAATAACTGCTATTTATAGCATAGAACAAGCTCTACTAGACACATAAATGAGGTTCAATCAGGGAAACATAGAAGTAGCACTGTTTCAGAAGATGTGTTTAGATGATAGTCCTTCACAGTCCTGCCATTCTGTCTCAATGACATGAGAAAACAACACCACTTCCTTATGTCTAGCATGAGTAATATGAAGAGGATTTGAAATGTATTCTGGGAAGAAGGAATGAAAGCAAGAAAACAAGATCACATTACTAAGGCAGGCCCCATCATCTGCCATTTTGTAGGAAACACACTACAATTGTAAAAGAAGTACTTGGAGTGATTTTGAGGCATTAAAGGCGGGCGGCGCAGTGGTGCAGCAGTTAACATTGTCACCTCACAGCAAGAGGTTCACCGGTTCGATTCTCGGCTGGGGTGCCTTCTGTGTGGAGTTTGCATGTTCTCCCTGTGTTCGCGTGGGTTTCCTCCGGGTACTCCGGTTTCCTCCCACATTTCAAAGACATGCATCTGGAGCATTTCTCCCCGGGCCTCCGCTGAAAACAGGCTCTGTGGAACCTAGTCGGACTTTCCCGGTCAACAAATGATAAATAAAAAAAAAAAAAAAAAAAAATTCGCTCCAAAAACAAAGATACAACAAAAAAATATGTTCTTCTGAGTTCTAAGTTGGGGTTTTCATTTAAGTTCACTAAAGTTGTCAGGATGTGGCACTGTATACAGCCAAATAAGGGCATTTGCTTACTATGTTAACAGTAATGTGAAATAATCCCCCAGAGTTTCTGCAGCAGGTGCACAGGGCAGCTAGAGCAAAAGGATGCATCCACTCTCCATGCATGAGTACTGTGATGTACACAAATTCAACATGAGCACTGAGCCACAGGGCTGCATGACCTGTGGCTTAGCGCCATCTTCAACTATCTCTGAATCATTCATTCTGGCCATATAGAGAACTAAACACAAACATCTCACACTAGGTCATAAATGGTTTGTGTTTAGTTTCCATGGCTCATACTTGAGTCACAAACAGTTTGCATTTACTTTCCACAAATTTTCTGAATCCAACATCATTATTTTTATTTGTGCTGAATCATTTTATAGATAAATGAAAGTTGTTCTCAGGCTCACCCATTTTCTACTGTAAGGGTGCTCCTCTGGATTTTCACAGATATGCCCATGTTCCAAACTGGTGCTTCCACAACAATGTGTAACAAACCCATATGAAAACAGCTTGAAAATTCAGCCAAAGGGAAGGTTCTTTTAAATATTTTTGTGGTTTGTTAAAATGGATTATGTACGTATACAGTGCTTTGGACATACCTCAGTGAAGTTCATTCAACTCATCTGATACCGGGCCTAAATTTTATTTGACAAATTCAAAAAGGCAGCATTACATAATTCTAATGGGTGTGTTTAGAAAGAAGTAATCTTATGGCTTAGACCACTGTCTCTGTTTACTAATCCATTTTGATTAAATACAGCCAGAAAGAATCAAAATGTGACTGTACAAAATTATTACTGGAAACAGCTCTCCACAAACTCAGTAAACAGATAACGAAAGCTATTGATCTGCAGTGAGGACAAATATAGCAGGCCAAGTGCTATGACCCCCCCTCCAGCATAAAAACAGATTATGCTTCAAGTTCTTCAAGGCAAGGAAGCAGAAATAAATACCAGTAATACATTCCTGTGTTCAAAAGGTGAACGTTAACCACTTTAAATGCTCTCAACAGAAGTTAGACTCCATACTAAATATTAAATCAAATCTTATTCTTCAACAGACATCACTGCATTCAACATTAACTCTGCCTGCCATGTCTGCAGATGTGCCAAGTTAACTTTTATCCATACAATAGTACATACACTCAGCAGTTATGTTTCAAGCAAGGAAACAAGCCATTGTTTTTGTATTCCTTCACTGCCAGTAGAAAACAAGTTCTTTTTCTTTCTTTTCTTTTTGTTCTTTTGTGTAATCTTAAGACTGCAAAATATCTAGTTCTATTTCAGTTTAAAATAATAAAAGTGTCAAAAAAATGCAACCTTAGAATTCAGAAAAAGGCTCACCCACTGCTTAGAATAACTGCCTACTGCAAGTAGGTCAATTACTTCCACAGTAGGAAAATGTGATTCAGAGAACGTTATGGTTGCAAGGAAAAATTCTTCATTACTGGCTCATTAGCATGTCTCTGAACAGCACGTGCTGTCATACCTAACTGCAGCCTATGCACCAGGCATCTGTGCACCCTTACAGTTATACGCACTCAGAAATTCAGACACATACCTGTTCCAAAACACACACACACACACACACACACACACACACACACACACACACACACACACACACACACACACACACACACACACACACACACATCCATACTATTGATTCCCTACCTAAGCTACTCAATGCAAACCCATGTAGACACAGATTCGCGCACACACACGCATGCACACACACACACGCACACACATACATATACACACACACACACACACACACACACACACACACACACACATGTCCACATACACTAACACATATTGCATCCCCACATTTATACTGAACTTACCTGCACCATGTTTGCTCCCATAGGAGTGAACAGGTTACTACTATGTTTTGACAATGTTCATGTTTTCCTCCAACAGTGAAATTTTGCTTTTCAAACAATTTTCTGAATTGCTCAGCATAGTAAATTGCAAGCCACTTGCATTTATGGAGTTGATGACATCCACCAGATTGCCAAACTATCATACAACTATGTCAACGAGCATGCCCTCCACACTGGCTCGACTAGCAAGAAAACTCCAAAGTAGGGTGGTTTAAGAAATGCAAAAGCTTACCAAGAGGACATGATAAGGTTTCTCCAAGAAATATGCCTTTCTGAATCATGTTTCAAGTGATTAAGTGGCATTGCAAATTATGAAAAAAATGCAAGCACTCTTAAAAAATCACCTAAACACTTGCATTTCTAGATCCAGTATTGTGTCTTTTTAATGACCCAGGCTCAGCAAATACGTAATCTGTTTTGATGTGCAAAATGTTTTTATTTAACTATTACAGTAAGTGGATAGGTGGGCTTGTCAGAGGAACCTTGTTGGTTTCATCCTGGGCCAAAAGCACAAGAACATTGTATATCATTTCCTAAAATGGATAAAGGAACCAACTGCAAGGCATATAACATTCATAAGACAGAGAGACATAATTCAGAATAAGCCTTAAGAGGTACAAGTCATTAATATCATAGAGGCAGTGGGATAATTAAAAAAATGCATGCAAACAGATAATGCCAGATGTTGGAAAAATCATTAAGCAGAAGGAAAAATTCATACAGCCAAAATTACAGAAAGAGTGACAATATTGCTTCATGTCTAACTTGTATTATTAACAAAAGTGAACATGCATGTGAGCAAGATAATCAACCATTATCCATGAAACGATTACATCTGTAAACAGATACGTAAAGAAAAAGATTTCTGAATAATGAATGAGGCCTAATTGCACATAAAACCTTAGAAACATCTGAAAATAGGAGCATAGACTTGCTTAAAAACATAAGAAGCCAAAAGGGTACTGAGTTGAAAATGGATATAAATGAAACCACAATAAAAAAATGCTAAAATATCAAAATGTTGAAATAAGAAAATGATGACATTCCTGTAAGCATAACTTGAAAGAAATGCTAATATGGGTCCTGCAGGGGTCCTGTTCTTCACATTTATGCTACTGTATGCAGCATTTATGCAACAACTGGAGTGGTTGCAAAAGTACATCACAAAGAGGATCCTAGGCCTTAAACACTTGTCCTACATGGACAGACTCAAAAAACTCCAACTATTCTCTGTCTCAAAACCCCTATTTACAGGCGATCTCTGTTTGACTTACAAAGCCATGTCTGACCCAGCTCTGTTAGAAATGCTACATCTAAAGAAATCCCAATCCCTCTGCACCACATGCTCCAGAGACCTCTAACTCATTACCAAAATCAGCAAAACATGCTGGAGGGACAGGTTCATAACCCAGAGACTGCCTATACTGTGGAGCAGACTTCCCATACATGTCAAACAGAGCACCTTGCTGACCCTCTTCAAGAGAAATCTTGATGAGTGGGTGGGAAACAGAAAATTCACCCCGGGGATAACTCCAGTGGCTCTACTCGACAGAGGCAATGGGAACTAAGGTCGGGTGGCACGATGCCAGGGTAATCCTATGGCTAGGCTTGTAAAGGCCCCAAGGCCATTAGCCTAGCACACACCTATGAACCAATGTAGGTATTTTGACTTCCACATGCCCCCAGTTATTGCATGAGTCAAAAGACTTCTTTTCACTGCATCTCTGCTCCATTACCTTGGCAATCATCCATTTCCATGTATCACAGATAATGGTAGCCTTTTGGAGCACAAATTGTACATCTGTATTTTATTTTTTTTGTTTGTTTTGCTGTTATGAGAAGATGTTAAACTAGCATCAGCATTCTGAGTTCTGGGACTACAGAGATATCGGAAAGCTTGAGGCATTCAGCACATTATTTTTTACATTTTATTTTATTTTACTTAAATTTGTTAATCAGGGTAGAACTCTGGTGTCTAGATTGCTTACAGGTTCAGCCTAGGAGCTTAAAATAGAAAATAAAATAAAGTACAGAATAGAAAATTGGTATTACAGTACACAGTGTGCCAGGAAAGTAAGAGAGAATCAGTAGTCATAAAAAACAAATTAAATCTGAATAAATACATAGAAGGATGACAATAATTATAGTAAAGAGATATTGGGACACCATCACCAACAGGAACACTGTGTGAGAAATTAGTTGCACCTAAGTAAGTCATATATGCAACTTAAATTCTGTGTGTTTAAACTCCTTAAAGTATGTGTGTGTGTGTGTGTGTGTGTGTGTGTGTGTGTGTGTGTGTGAGTGTGTGTGTGTGTATATCCAAATAATGGTGTATATGTGTGACTAAGATGAACTCAGAGGTGATACAGTTGGGTAATTGCACCAGGTCTGTATCACTACATCGAATCATCACTTCAATGATTGGCATTTCATCAAAATGCCGTTCATCGAATTCTTCTCATGTGGGGGGCTGCTCCCCACCCCCACTCCCCAGCTAATTATATATACCAACTCGCAGACTGCACTACAGTGGGGAAAGGGCAGATTTCTTAATCCCGATCCTCACTGTACCACTATCTCAGTATGAACAGTTTGACCAGCATGTTCAATGTAATTGCACTGAAAATGCTGTTCAATTAAATGATTTTTCAATGAACTGATAAAGACTCAATTGCACCCACTGTGTAACAGGTAAAACAGACATATTTGAAGAAGTGGTGTTTCATTTCACTTCTGAATACCTTAAAGGAGGAGGAATACTCTTTAAAACTGGTTGAAACAGATTCCCAGATTCAAGTTGTAAAATAAGTACCTTTTTACCACTGACTATGAGTTCTAAGCAAAAAAATATATATATTTCAAGGCAAAAATTCAAACATGAAGATGGTATTAATAAATCACTTAAAAGAATGGGTTGTTATAGCAATAACCCACGCCTGGGTGTGAGTAATGGTGGATTTACCCACGGTTGGTGTGGTTTGGTCACGAGGGCGAAGTGAGTTATTGCTATTATACAACAACATTATTTAAGAAAAAAAATAATTACTTTTCTTAAATAATGACATTGTATAATGCCTTCTTGCTGCCCTTCCGCAGCTGTCTGGTATTCTGCGGCAGTTCTGATGTACTGCGCATGTGTATGCCTACACAGTACATCAGAGCTGTGGGCAAAAGCAACGGAGAAAGCAAGATCTCCGTTGCTTTCTGCAAACTGTTTCGCTATGTTAAATGGGTTTAACATAGCGAGACAGCTTTAAAAAAGCAACGGAGAATCTCTGTTGCTTTTTTTAAAGCTGTCTCGCTATGTTAAACCCATTTAACATAGCAAGACAGTTTTGAAAAAAGCAACGGAGAAAGCAAGCTCTCCATTGCTTTTTACAAACTGTCTCGCAATGTTAAAGGAGTTTAACATAGCGAGACAGCTTTAAAAAAAGCAACAGAGAATCTCCGTTGCTTTTTTTAAAGCTGTCTCGCTATCTTAAACTCGTTTAACATAGCGAGACAGTGTGAAGCAACGGAGATCTTGCGTTCTCCGTTGCTGTTAAAAAAAAGAGTTATAGTAATGGAAAAAGTCCAGGCGACCGGACCTTTTTCCATTACTATAACTCTGATTTACAACGTGCACGCTGACCAATCAGTTTGCACGTTTTTGAATATTAATTGGGAGACGTTGTATAATGTTATTTTTTTCAGTTGTGAACATTATACATTACAAACCATGTCGACACAACTGTAGCTGCAAATATTATACATCAGTTATAATATATCCAGTCATTGTCAGTCAACTGTTACACAGCTCGTTCAATTCCTGCCTTTGATATTACTACAATGCTGTGATGATGTGATAGTTAGCAAATAAACCTCAATACTAGCATCACAGTGGTCCCAGGACCTTCTACTTTGTGCAGAGGAAGTTTGAATAAAATAACTACAGCAAAAGCCAATATGTGTGAGGAAAACATATGCTATAAATGGGTCATTTTGCAGACTGAAAGACACTGAACATACTGGCAAGTACAGAAACCTTTGCAAAAGATGGAATTGTGAAGGTCTGTCCTGCATTTGGATATGTCAATGGATTGTACTGCAGTACAAGTAATACTAGACCACCAACTTATGCTATGAAGATAAGTTCATTCAATATAACACAATCTTTGCTTTCATAAGCTATTTTGCAACATTTATTCTGTATATTTTACTGGCTCTATTTGAACGTGAAATCAACATGCTTCAAGACTGGTTTGAATCACAACTCAAACTTTTTCAATGAGTTGAAGGCATGCTGCAGCAATGCATGTTTGGTTACAAAACAGTCTAACAGCATCTTCTCTGTGTCCTTATAGACATGGCCATAATGGTCAACTGCATTTGCTTACAAAAGAAACCTAGCAACACTGAGCACGTTGCATCCTATAGAGAACTAAAAAGCAAGTAAACGAAAGATGCAAAATGCATCACTCATTCAGAAAGCTCAACAGTCTTTCTATGTTATCCATCTCTCTGCCAGCTTCAAGGTAATGCCCACTGTAGTCATGCTACAAAATAGTCCGCAGTTTTATAAAGGAATATATCCATATAAGAACTTAAAGCATTATACACATCAAATCTTAAATTACAGGCATGTGAGTACTCTTCATACCCTGAGAATCAAGGTAGCCATCTGCAGAGTTAATCTCTCAGACCTCTTTCCTGTCAGCCCTCTCCCTGTACTCTTTTAAAAATCTAAAGCCCCTTGTTCACGACACGTGTCTTGACTAGAATATGCCATGGCACCACCGTTCCAGGCCTGAAGGGCCAACAGAACATGGCAATCTACACCTTAAACATGAAAGAAATAACACAAAGTGTACACTTCTAATATATACAGAGGATGGAACACCCAAAGTAGGTGGTGGGACCATCCAACAAAAGGGGAAGGTAATACGTATATAATGCAGTGGGTCCTCTCAGACATTAGGTGATACGGTAAGCATTTTACACTTTGCCTTACTTTGAGTGGTCACCTGCAGTGAGTAACCACTGGGAAGAATCTCAAGAAATAAAGTTTCCAAGGGAGGCAAAAGCCAGAGAAATTGAAGAAGCAAGGCTCAGGAGGATGAATTCTGCAGTCCTTGACTATTAGCATGGAGATCTACGTAGCTGTTTCTAGTAAAGATAACTTATACAGTGAAGAGCTAGGATGGCAACTAGTGCCATCAGCAGACACATTCTTAGAACAAGACATGGAAGCTGTGACCTCCTAAGATGTACTGCTGACTGCTCTAAGAAGCAATTGCTCTCAGGTGTGAGAGTACAATAGACCTGGTAATCCATTTGTATTGCAGCTGCATGGCAACTGCTGAAACCAGTTACCTAGGCCAAATACATTAGATCATGGAAGTGATGTGATATTGGACAAACACAGGTTTAACATTATTTGGGCTTTTCAACTAAGAGAATCCCTTCATCAGCTGAAGGAGTCCTGTCTGAAAACTTGAGGTAGCCAAAAAATGTTATCAACATTAACAACCCTATCTTTTAATTTTTTTCTACATGGGGAGTGTCCTATCATCTGCTGCCACCTCTCTTTATTAAATATGACCCTCCCACCTTCTTCATCAGTTATACCCGTTATGCCTGACTGTGAAAGGTCTTCTCTCATACAATATATCCATCTCTTTGCTGGACATCCTCATTTCCTCTTGTTTTTCTTCATCTCTCTCCCAAATCTCCTGCACCAAATTATCTTGTTTTTCCTGCATGTGTCCAGAGTATCATACTTTGTTTTCTTTACCCTTCCTTCTCTGCAATAGAAGCTACTTTGGCTTCTCCTCTAATGTCATCATTCCTTCATCTGTCTCACACTGTGCATCCGACCACGTCTTGAGTACTTCATCTCTATCACCTCTAGCTTCATCAACTGCTCTACCTTCACTGTCCAGTTTTCTGTAACATACAGAAGTACTAGTCGGACCACCATGTTGTGCAACATACCTTTCAGCTTCTTTGGCATTCTTCTGTCACTCATTACTTTCACATATCATGGCAGTTGGTTGCACCCTTTCTGATTCTAGCTCTGACCTCCTCATTTAGACTTCTATTTTCCTTAACCACCCTTCCCAGAACCTTTTCCACTACTTTCTCTTCTATATCAAATTTCACCTTCTTCTCATTTTCCTCACTTGCTGTTTTAACAATTGTCTTGCTTGTACTCAACTTCAATCCACACGCCTTCAGTTTTGAATTCCATTCCCTATCATAAAGCAGCTGTGTTGATCTGTCCCCACCAACCTGTTTATTAATGTAGTCCATCACTAGTCTGAACACAGTGGGCTCAGAAATGAACCCTGATGAGCTCCCACTCCCACTGGGAACCACTCTGTGTGAGTCCAAACACTGTTTGTACTTGTGTCAATGGGTCCTTGTACATAGCCTGCACTAACTCCATCAATGTTTCTGGGACTTTAAGCCACCAGAGGACTGCCTTAATCAACTTTCTTGGGATGCTGTCATATGTTTTCTCCAAGTCTAAGAATGACCAGCTGGACTCTTTCCTAATCTCTAGCTTTTTCTCATCGGTCTCACTGCAAATAGTTGTGGTGCACCCTGACCTGAATCCAAACTGTTCATTTCCCATCTTACGTTCTACTACATTGCATGCTTGTTTATCAATCACTCTAACTTTCATGCATGTTGGTACAATAAAAGGTATCAGATCATCATCACTGTGTTTCAGTGTTTTTGGTTTTTGGACCATCACAGCATTTCTACCTTTTTTCTGCTACCTAAATGAGGCAAATAAGCAGCTAGCTCTCTACCCTCCTTACCTCATGAAGTCTTAGCAAGTTGGAGACAGCAGTGCACATCTAAACAATGAACAGATCTATTTCCCATGGATTCTAACAAGGAATGAAAATAGAAACAGATGAAGGCTATAAATGAAGGACAATTCAGAACCAACACAGGAAGAAAGTTAGGGTTCATCCTGAGGGATACATTGTGCTTATGAATGTCCATGTATGGTTTTCTGTAAACAAGGGGCTGCAGTTCCAAAATTCATACGGTTGATGCAGTACACATCAAAAATGAAGTACTACAACAGCAAATGGACAACCCTGCCAGTCAAGTTAAACAGGAAAAGAGTTCTCCAAGGAAGGCTGGAAATGAAGTATACCTTTCAAGAACTGTTTAACAAGTCTGTTTTGAGCTAAATTTCTGCTGTTCAGAAAATTATAATGTTCCATACTAGTAGATGCATGCACTACGGCAATGTACTTAAGCAAAAACTGAACAGGTATCTGATGTAGGCCAGGCAAGCTCCTTAAGTTTATGAGCTGAGAAGGAAAGGGAAACATTGCTGCACAAACTAGGGATTGTTTTAATCCTGCAGAATAAATATGTCAAGTGGAAGGCTTCTAGGTGGTCTCTAGATCCTCAATGATCTCAGGCAGAACATCTGTAGGATCAAAGTTCTTGGGTCTACAGGTGGAACACGGCCTTGAAATGCATAGTGTTATCTCCAAATCTGTTCAGAGCATTTCTCATCTGGGCTGTAATTTCTGTGTTCAAAGGAACAACCAAAATGAAGCCTGGTCTTTCTTCTCTGAACTTGACCATCAAATAAAAATAAATGGGAATGGTAGAAAGACGTATACAAGCTTTCTCTTCCATGCTAGTGAAAAAAGATCACTCTCATACAACCCATCTTGCTGAACCAAGCAACCACTGAGGATGACCATTTTTCCTTGCTCAAATAGGTTAATATGCTGGTTAATCCAGGATTCCATGAGTTTCACTTCTGAAACAGTACCTGAGCTGTGGCTTTGGAAGTATGTAGCTATGTTCAATTCTCCTAAAATGTGAACCACCACAAGGAAGATGTTATTGTTGATGGCCCACTACCAGGCCTACAACGATTCTGCGCAAATAGGCACAAGCATGTTCTTTTTAATTCCTAAATAAATGCATAATCACAAGGAAGCAAATGTGCTTTAAGGTCATCTAACAAAAGCATACTGGTTAGGGGCAAAAGGGGAACAGGTATGTCCCCCTCTTAATTGTTTAGCTATCACACAATGGCCTGACTGTTTGATCATACTCAAATGATCTCTAGTTTCCAATTGCTCTCCCTTTGCTTCAGAATAGGAAGATGTACTTGTAGTCCTAGCAGGTTTAGGTGTGGTATCTGATCATGGCGACATAACTTACCCATTTTTAAATATAGCTTTATAGCAGAGGACCAAACATGTCCCCAAACCATCATCAAAGCCTCTTTCCTAAGAATATGCAATGGGCGTAATGGCAGAAATGGAAATCCCACATACAGGTTGGCTTTACAGCCACTGACACTGATACCTCAAAGGCGACTTGCAGCGACTTGCAGCACTCATGCAAAGTTGAGTTGCATGGAAAGTGAAGACACTGCCTGACATTAGCCCTAAAAGGCAAAGGAAAATGATAGCCTCCACTCACATCTTCAATCTCCCCCAAGATGCCAAGTCCATGACTTTTTGAGCTCTCTCCTTCAGAACTGATTAAGGTAATCCTTTACACTAGCACAAGAGTTGACTTCTCTCAATTTATGGCTTCCCTGAAGAACTACAAATATGTCAGAGCCTCTGTCACGGGTTATCCAAAAGGCACCAGTAGCAGCTGGGTGTATGATTATGGGAAGACCAAGTGAGTATTATACTGTATGGTCTCTGCCAACATGATCAACACTCTGGTGAAAATCAAAGGGAAAAGACAGAACCAAGGATAGCACCTTGTATGGCTTTGGTGACTGGTCAAGCAAATGGCTTGACATGTATCCCAAGATCCATAAGTTCACATACAGGATGGGAAAAAACAATCAAACAAGAAAAAACTAAGTGTGCGAGTCCTACCCTCAACAGTCAGTCTTAGGCCCCCTATTATCTTCCTGTTCATTAATGATCTGCTACTCATCATGTCAGAAGTAATGCAATTTGTACACCACTAATGTGCTGTTGAAAAATCACTTGGGAACAGGCCCTAGTCATCCCTTTCTGATATCAAGAAGACCAGATTCTTAAAACTGAACACATGGATACGCAAGCAGTCCAGCTTTCAGAGAAAATCATCAGCGAGTAACAAACAAATCCAAATCAGCATGCAAGACCCCTCAAAAGCAACATCATCTACCTTCATCTTGGATGAACAAGCAGTAAAAAAGGCATCCTATCAAAAATGTGAGACAGAACCCTGCGAGTCCTAATACTTCAAAAAATCAACTGAGATTCAAACAAAAACTATTAATTTTAAAACTTGCTGTTACACGTTTGATCCCCAGCACCTGCCTCCATATACCACCTACTACTTGTAATCTCTGAGAATGCTGTACCTCAGAGAAGGGGGAATAATCAAAGTTACCACAATTGCAAACTCAGTGCAGAATCTACCCAATTTGAATGTTCATTTTCAATAATGTGATGGCTAAAATTATATCCTACAGACCTTCAACAAGCACAAAAACAGAGAGGTCTCCAGGATGACGTTAATCCAGTTCTTATGACTAATCTCTAATGAACTTGCTCTTAATCCATTCAAATCAACCACTATGCTCTCTGGCACATCCCACAGAGTAATACAAGTTAATCAGCTGACCACTAAGGCATCAGCAAGCGCACACACAATCCAAGGTTACAGCTGACCAGTCTTAAATTACACAAAAGGCAAGGACAATGAAAAAGCCATGAGACAACTTAATGCATTCTACAGACTTGGAAATTAATTAATACTACAAGCTTCAACTACAATTGTTACCAATGTTCTCAGTGTAAGTCTGGAATACTCAGTACCTCTTCAGGCCTTTCATTCCACTGGCAGCAAACACTTAACTACAGACCACTCTTAATACGGACTGCCAGTTTATTTCTTTATTCAAACCTAAACACTGCTGCTTAATAAAATGAGAAAAACAAGTCTGCCTACTACAGCCAGGTCCGCTTTACTTTTGAACACTCTCACATTTAAAATACTGCACACTGAACACTGTAAACCACTAGTACATAGACTTGTGACTTTTTTGTCGTTTTCACTGTTTTTAAATATGTCACATCTTGTTTTGTATGTCATTGTGTGCTACACTGCCTTGTTCTCCCAAACTGACATTTAAATAGATCCATATGGATTAGTGCTCTACCCAGGTCAGCAAATGTAAAAATAAAATAAAATGAAGTAAAACAATGGCAAAACTCAACTGTAGTGAAATTCTACATGCTCAAACATTTAGTATAACTGCAGATCCAACCACACATATTATACATGTACTTAGAAGCATACCTCTCAGCGGTCCAGAGTTTCACTTCATACATTTGGTCTGGTCTTCATAAAATTTGTGGTTTTTCTGACAAATAGCTGAGAAATACAGTCACTAAATATTGACATACATTTAAGGTTCAAACTTTCTATACGTCAGGAAATGCATGCTAAAACAAATTCTAGCAACTTTATAAGTTTATGAGCACAATGTTTAAAATCTGTCCCTATTTTTGACCATTTTCCCCATTATTTTAGGGTTTCTCTAGACTTCTTCCTCTAAGAAGTTGAGCGGTATCCTTGTAAGTTTCATTCCATAACCTCTCAACTATTCAGATTTTTGGCAAAATGTCCATATTTTTGCCTGATCTGCTCCTCATAAAATTAGTTTTCTTACAAATCACTAAGGATTGAAGTCACTACATAATGGCATACTTTTGAGCTTCAGACTTCATATTCTTCAGAAAATCATGCCAAAGCAAACCATGGTATTTTAACAACTTTCTAAATTTATAAGAGCATTATTTAAAATTTGCCCCTATTTTTGGAGTTTGACCATCCATTATTTTACACTTTGTGCAGATTTCTTTCATTAAGAGGTTGTGAGGTATCCATACTGATGTTTGCAAGAACTGCCAGTCTATCGTGAAACAGCTAACTGAACACTATTGTTTAATGTTACCTCTATTTGCAATGTTTACTGGGCCTAAAAAAAAGAGTTGGATAATGTATCATTTTTTTTACAATTTTAGGCACAAGTCATGACTGAAAAAAGTTGGAGCAAATGAATACTAAAAATAAAATGTACCAAGCTAAGAGCATGAATCTCCTGTAAAGCTATTTTGACAGAAATCCAACTTTTCCAGGGATGGCTTCAAAATGGTCTGCAAGAGCAGACACATCACAGACTGCAAAGTAATCAAGTGCAATTATCCCTTACTGAGAGTGCTCAATGAAACTGGGGAGATAAAGAACAGAAAGTTGGCTCCCTGTTTTCATTAGAATGAGAAAAATCATAAACAGAAGCTGTACCCTTCCATGCTAGACAGGTTTCTAGATCACCTTTTTCAGAGCAGGAGTAGACAATGAGAGTGCTCTAGAAACACAATTGAGACCAAAAGATACTTCACAGCAGCATCTGACTTGGTGGAACCATCAATTCTAAGTCATAGCCTCCAGTGACACTATCTGTCCATGGAAACTCAACTGACAGATCATGCTATTTAGTCAAGACTGCTTCAGACCCTACCCCACCAATAAAGTCTACCCCCCTCAGACACTTAATGATGTTGCTCTGGAAGATGGAAGACTTTGTGCCACTTGGGCTGCCTTATCTACCTGTAAGAAGGCTTCTTCCTCATGGTGGACTAGAACAGCCTAGTCAAAGTACAGGAAGCCGAGAGATGTTGCATATATCATCTGTGGTAAACATAGCCTTCTTACGCTTTTAGATCTCACTACAGTCTCCTGGAAAAAGTGTCCCAAAGAGGAGCTATCCTTGGAATGAGGCATCCAAAATGGCTTGATTCCTTTTAAAAAGAAGCAAACTTCTCCCATGCCATATGGTGCTGGCATATGTGAAGGGCTGCTACCCTTGTCACTATGGATGCATAGTCAACGATCTGAACTTAGAGAAATAAAGTCGTAAAATATGGTATGTGCACACAGAGACTAGAGTAACGTGTAATAAAGATACTCCGATAATTCCAGCTAGGATGAGCAACAGGATTAATAATAAATAATTTCAAAACAAAATTGACTTCATACGAACTACAGAAGGAAGCAACTCTTTGTACACAGTTGGTGCTGAGAAGAGAACTCTTAAAACACCAAAGACTGTGGCAATATTAGTTTCATGAATTTAACTGAACAATGACTTAGAAATGGGGTCCAGTCCTTTCAAGGTATTAGAAACATGAGGCATTTGTAGAAATTAAAAAAGGGGAAACCTTTCTAGAAATGTGCTGTCCTCATAATCAGAGAGATCTGCCACCTTTCTCAGAGCCTGACTCCCCAAGGAGAAATAGAACTAAGACAAAAGAGACAGATAATTTAGAACCCTGTGACCTATCCTTTAAGAGGATAAACTCTCTTGCCAAAGTGGTCATTTATGTATTTATTTATTTTACATTTGTTTATTGGGAGAGTCCGCCTGGGCATAAAACCCTTTTTAAGCGGTGGCCCGGGGAGAAAAGCTCCATTGTTAGTAAACTATTTTGTTAGTAGAAAGAAAATTGTATACTGCAATAAAAAAAAATAGTAACAGACATTCATAACGGTAAAAAGACTAGAACAGAATAAATTGGTCAAGTGACAAGTGGAGTACCTCAGGGTTCAGTCCTGGGACCGCTCTTGTTTGGCATCTACTTCTCTGAAGTACAGGCCAACACTAAGGGACTCTGGCTAACAAAGTTTGCAGATGACTGCAAACTGGGAGCCATTATTGAATCCCCAAATGATGTGGATATTCTATAAAAGGGCCTTACAGAAACAGATGCTTGGTGCCAGAGCCATGGACTCAAGCTTAATGCCAAAAAATGTAAAGTTATCCCCTTTGGGAAAAACCATGTACCCATGAATTACCACAAAGGTGGCAGTACAATAAACACCGAAAGTGTGATGAGAGACTTAGGGACACAGGTGGACAGTGGTCTCAACTTCGATAATCACATCGCCACAACAGTCAGGAAATCCTTCTATGTGGCACACCTCATCACTAAGGGCTTTTCATCCAGAAAAAAGGAGGTCATTGCCCCACTGTACTCATCCCTTATTAGACCCATTATAGAGTATAACCCCCCATTTTGGTATGCACCTCAAAAGACATCTGCAACAGCTGGAAAGGCCACAGAAATACCTCACTAAAAGAATCACAGGCCTAAAGCAGATGCCCTATGCTGACCGTCTAAAAAAAACTCCAGCTATACTCTGTGGCATATCATCTACTCATAGGTTAGTGCTAGGCTAACTGCCAATTTGGGCCATTTGAAGCCTGGCCAGTTACCCCATGTGAGAATCAAACCCTGCACCTTGTATCTTTAAGGTAAACACCTTAACTATTATGTCATCCTCCCACCCCTCAGAGGTGATCTCTGCTTAACATACAAGGCCATGTCAAACCCTGAGCTGATGGATATGCTCCACTTAAAGAAATCCCAATCCCTCAGAGCCAAGCCACATGCTCCAGGGATCTAAACCTTGTCATTACAATGAACAAAACATGCTGTAGGGATAGGTTCCTGACCCAGAGACTCCCCATACTCTGGAATTGACTGCTCATACATGTCAAGAAGAGCGCCTCCTTGGCCCTCTTCAAAAGGAACCTTGACGACTGGACGGGAGATAGGTAATTCACCCCAGGGATCATGTCAGTCACCCTGCTAGACAGGGGTCCAGGGAAGTAAATATTGTGGGAAGAAATATCCAGGGAATTGTTATGGCTAGGCTTGTATAGGCCCTAGGGCCGATAGCCTAGTTACTAGTACCAACCTATGAACCTAAGTGGGAGGCAAAACCAATAATCTTGTATAACAATGCTTCTAGAAGACAGTTCTTACAGTAGTAGCAGGTAATGACATTGTATACAATAAGAGTGCAATTACGATACTTAGTCTTATATACAGGTAGCATAGCAAACTGAAGAGTTAAAATCTGATAGATATTAACAGTGAGAAAGAAAGAAAATAACAACATAAGGTAGTCATATGACTGAAATTCAATGCTCATTACATATGCAATTAAAATTTTAAAATCACCTAGTTCCATGGTTTGGGCTTCCATACCCAGTACATGTACAAGTCCAGGAACTGGTGAGGTGGGCTTTAATGTGATGCTTGAAGTTTTTTACGCTAGTTACAGTTCTAATTTCAACTGGCAAGGCATTTCACAGTTTAGCAATGTAGTAGGAGTATAGAAAGTCACCTGAGCAATTTTTACTCATGGTTACTTCAATTAGAGCTTTATTAGTGGATCTTAGTGGGCGGGTACTTATACAGGGATTGAGGAGCCTTGTAGAGCTGGTGTTTTATCAGGTTTATAGTACATTTGGTGGGCAGTAGAGAGTTGCGTGAGAATGAGTTGGTAGGGTAGTTCTAACCAAGATAGTTGTCTTAGGGCCTTACAATGATGGATTCCAGGAGGACAGCTAGTGGCAAATTTAGCTATCTTATTATAGCAGAAATCTAGCTTGCTTAGGTCTGATTTAGAGAGGTTGGTAAGGATGGGTGAGGTATATAGTAAAGTTGACAGAAGATGAGTTCTGGCTGTGGTTATTCTGGAGTTTGTGGTTAGGTAGTTTTTGCATCTGTATAAGGTACCTATTTTTTGTACTTTTTTTACAGTCTGGGCAATGTGTACGTCAAACTTCAGATTTTGATCAAGAACAACACCTAAAAGTTAGGTGGATGGTACTGGTTCAATCAAAGTCTTATTACTGGATGTGATGTTGAAGTAAGTGGATTGGGTTTTGAATTTAGTGGAGTGGAAGAGCATAAGTTTAGTTTTATTTGGGTTCAAGATTAATTGGGCATCTGCCAACCATGATTCAATAGCAGTGAAGGATGTTTGGGTTAAGTTTTGTAGTTCAGGTAGAGTTGGGGCAGAACATATGACAGTGGAGTCGTAGGCATACTGTACAAGGGTGGCAAGAATTATAGCATTATGGAGATTATTTGTAAACAGGTTAAAAAGGAGTGGGCTGAGAATAGACCCTTGAGGCATGCCCATAGTCACTGGTAGTAAGGGAGAAAGAGCTTTGTTTCACTGTACTGCTTGTTGCCGATCTATGAGGTAGTTCTGAAATCAGGCTAGAGTAGAGTAACTTAGGTTCAGTTTGTACAAGGCAGTCAGCAGTTTGTTATGAGACACTGTATCAAAGGCTTTTGATAAGTCTAAAAAGATTGCTGATACTAGCTCACCATTATTTCTAAGTTGACTGATGGTGTTAGTAAAGCTAATAAGGGCTGTGGTAGTACTATGGTAGGGGAGACAGCTATGCTGAGTATTTGTAAGTAATTTATTGTTTAGGAGATGGTTAAGTATTTGGGTGTGAAAACACCTTTCAAGGATTTTTGATAGAGGGGATAGGATTGCTATGCGCCGATAGTTAAGAGAAGATGGTGGAGGGACTTCGTTTGTGTAGGGGTATGATGTGAACAGTTTTCCCGAGAGTGGAGATGTGTTGCTCAGATATAGAACGGTTAATTAGTAGGGAAACTGGATAGGAGATGTCTTCAGCTGCTATTTTTAAGTATGTTGAGGGTAGGTTGTCAGCTGCCAGGGTTGTGGGTTTTAGCCTGAGCAAGTATTTGTGTATGTTGCAGGTTGGGACTGGTTTTAAGGAGAATGTGTTGTTATTATCTAGTAGAGTGGTTAAGTTGATGTGCAGTGATGGGGAGTTTTGGTTAGTAAGGATTTTGATGGAGTCAATTAAGTATTTATTAAACTGGGTAGCAATACATTCTAGGGGATTACTTGCTGTTGGTTGAGGGGTCTTAGTTTGACCTGGTCATAGTATTTTATTTAAAGTGGTCCAGAATTTTTGAGGATTATTTTGGTATTTAGCTTGTAAGCTAGTATAGTAATTCTTCTTATCAAGTCTTATTTGGGTTTTGGCTTTGTTTCTTAGCTGGATACTTGTGGTGAGTAACTATTGACTTTTTGTGGGTCCATAAGTGCCACGCTTTATCCCTTTCTTTTAGGAGTGATTTTGTCTGTTTAGTGAGCCAAGGAGAGTAATTAGATTTTTCTCTTATTGTCCTGATAGGGGCCATGTTATTTAAGATATTTAAAAATGTGGTGTTAAAGTAGTCGACTGCACTGTCCAGGGATAAAGTTTTGAGGGGTTTCCAGTTGCAGAGCTTAAGGGATGTTAACAAATCTTGAGGCCTGAAATTTTTGGCATTGCGAATTTGGTAAGTAGAAGGGTTTTTTGCAGGATTTGCCTGATGACGTATAATGTATTTTGGGAGGTGGTCACTGAGTGAATCGGGGAGGGTACCAGAACTATAGGAAACAGTAAAGTAGTTGGTGAGAATCTAGTCAAGGATAGTTTCCTTTTTAGTAGTTTTATCAAACCTTGTTGTGGTTTGAATTAATTGGGTAAAGCCGTAGGGGTTGATATGGTGGTCAGAGTTGCAGGAGTACCAGTTAATATTAAAGTCCCCTAGTACAAAGGTCTCTTGTGGGAGGTTATTGGAGGAAAATTGTAGGATGGTTTCAAGTTTGTCTATGTTGTTGCCAGGAGGAATATAGGTAGCTATGATGTTGATATTTTTATTTTGGTTGAGTTTTATTTTAGCCAAGAGTATTTCTAGGTTGGAGATATTAGGAGCTTAAGGTTAACCCTCTCTAATGTAAGATGGTTTTTGAAGAGCAGGGCTATACCGCCCCTTTTTGTTTTCCTATCTTGCCTGAGAATGCTACAGCCAGTTGGAAGAATTTCATTATCAAGGCTATCTGGTATGAGCCAGGTTTCTGTCAGAAGGACTATGTCAGGGGAATATAGAGATAGGCTTGCATGAATTTACTGTATTTTGTTTAAAATGCTTCTTATGTTTAAGTTTATTATGAGTAGATCATTACTTTTTCTGGGGATATTAAGACAGTGGTTTTGAGCACTTGATTGTGTTGTCCTGAAAGGGTGAGGGTCCAAGGTTGGGGTGAATGTCTCCACTAAGACTGGGTAGGATGGCTGTTAAGTAGTTGTTCTTTAGGTATTTGAGTGTTAGTTTATTGTATTGCATGGCTGCCTGTAAGGGTAGTACATTGGGGGGACCATTTGAGGGGGGCGAGATCTAAAGCTGTGTAGTTGTAGATAGCTGGGTTAATGGCAAATGTAATTGGTTTAACTTTGAATGGATTATATGGGTGATGGAAGTAAGTGTGCTCGGTGTAACTTAAGTTTGTGTGATAAGATGTAAGGTAGGACAAGGTGCTAAGAGTGAATAGTGCTACACGATGAAGGATGAGCATGGTGTAGTAGAAAGTCAGTGAGTATGGTAAGAATGAGGTGGGTGTATATTGGTTGGCAAGTGTATTTTTGTTGAATAATGTGTGATGGAGTAAGGAGAGGTGATTATGGAAGTGAAAGCAAGGTGGGATATGGTCTTAATTAACTAGAGGAGGTGTCTAAGGTGTGTCCTATGAGTGGATGATTTTTGATTTCTTCTCTCAGGCAAGGTATTCACTTTCCAGCTTCTATGATGGACCAAAGAGAACATGTAAGCCTTAAATTTAGAATGCTAGCACAGGAAAGTGTGCCACTCAGTTAAGGGACTGTAGAAGATATCCAGGTTTAGAGTACTGAATTAGCAGTGCATGGGTGCCTACAAGCTCCAAATATGTCACTGTTTTGGAAGCCCCTAAGGGATTGGTAACTCCAGGATCTTTAACATTCTTCCTAGATATTAGTTAAGCGTTTACCGCAGAGAAAGTGGAAGGACATTTACCACTTCAGAAATTATCTCATAACCTCTGAGTTGCCCCACATGTATGCTCATCCACAGAAGTGCTAAAGGCAGAAGAAGAAGAATTATTATCCCTGTATTTTCTAAGAGTCCATGCCCAGGAGGATTATAAAGGGAGGAGAGAATCACTTGCTATTAGATCCCCAAAGGATAGACCTACTCAGCAAATTAAAGGTCATGCTGTTAAATACTAGGAGTCTAAACATGAAACTGCACTCGTTGCAAGCATTTTTATTCCTGGAAGATGCTGATATTTGCGCAGTCACAGAAACCTGGTTCAAAGCTGTGAATAGCACCCCAACCTTACCTGGTTACTCATCCTATCATACATTCAGACCCCAAACTGTGGGTAGCAAAGCGAAAGGATGTCGAGATTCAATATATATGAAAGACAAACACACCTCCAGGGTGGTCAATCAGTATGACGCACAGGAGACACTCCAGGTGCAGTTAACTATTGACAAGACCCCTATTCAAATCACAGCTAGCTACAGCCCCCCAAATTCGACTCAAGATGCTATGGAACGGATTATCATGGATCTCATCAACATGGACATTGGCAACCTCCAAAAACTTGATCTCACACAGTTTGGCTATGTCAAGGGGTGGCCATGTCTGTTAAATTTGGTCAACTTCTTTGAGAGTCACCAAAGCCATGGATGAGGGGAAGATGGTGCACACCGCCTACCCTGACCAGGCCAAAGCCTTTAACACTACTCCCCACTTGGGCATAACAGATAAACTCTCTCAACTAGGCATCAATCTGTACGTTATCAGATGGGTAGCAAAATGGCTCACTGACAGAACCCACCTAGTCAAATTAGGGGAAGCCACCTCACGTAGTAGACCCATAACAAGCAGCGTACCCCAGGGATCGGTCTTGGGGCCTCTGTTATTTGGCATATACTTTTCTGAGGTGCAGGCCAAAACTAATGACCTATGCCTGACCAAGTCTGCAGATGACTGTAAGCTGGGCGCTCCCATCAACTCCCCTAACGATCTGGACATCTCTAAGTGGGTCTCACCCAAACAAATTACTGGTGCCAGAAACATGGTCTCAAACTGAATACCAAAAGTACATCATCATCCCCTTTGGGGAGAGTGATGTCCTCACAAATTATCACATTAATAACATGTTGAGCACAATCAGTCGTGAGGGATTTGGGCATCCAGGTTGATAGCAACCTGACTTTTGACCACCACGTTGCTTCTGTTGTACGGAAAGCTTTCTACATGGCCCACTTTATAAGTAAGGCTATCTCATCCAGGGACAAGGATAGCATAATATCCTTGTATTCTTCCCTTATAAGGTCTATTATTGAGTACAACGCCCTGTTCGGCATGTACCTCGCAAAGCATATGCAGCAGCTGGACAGACCACACAGGCTCCTCACCAGGAGAATCCTGGGCCTCAAACATCTATCTTATACAGATAGGCTAAAATTCCTGCCCCTCTACTCAGTTTCATACAGACTCTGTCTGGCATACAAAGCAATCTCAGACCCCGCTTTGATGGGACTGCTGCACATCCGGACGTCAAGCTCCACTCGAGTAACTCGCACGTGCAACCTCAACCTGGTCTGTGGCATCAATAGGACTTGTCAGCAGGACAGATTTGTGTCCCAGAGACTCCCCCATCTGTGGAATAGACTCCCTCTCCAGGTCAAGCAGAGTACATCATTATCCCTTTTAAAGTGTAACCTGGATAACTGGATGGGAAACAGAAAATACACCCCTGGGATTCCAGCTGTGTCCCTGCTGGACAGGGACATCGGGTGCCGACTTGTCTAAACGTGGGCTAAACTCTTGGCTAGGCTTAAAAAGGCCTCAGGGCCAATAGCCTAGTTAACATCCTATGATCCTATAAGCAAATAGCTCAGCAGAACACAGATGTCTGGAAGTGCAGTGAGATCCCAAGTATGAGGTGAAGCACAGCCAGTGTTGGTGCTATTCTGAAACAGGTCTGAGTAGGCCCTGCCCAGACACTGATTGAGATGCTCTGATAGCATACATATTCACGTACCCAGGGGAACTGCAGCACGTGCTAGACTGCAGCCTGGATTGCTTTATTCTCAGCTGTACATATACAGTAACACAGACCACAAAATAACTATTACAAGTAATTCTGAATGCTAACTAATGAACAATAACTACAGAAAATAAGCAATATTGACTAGCAGTGATTAAGCAGCACACATATATTCAGTAAAACATGCCAACAGTCAAAGCTCACACCCTCTTACGTCCAGAGTCAAAGAAAAATAAATAAATAAATAATCAGGGACTAAGGCCCTGACTCAGGGACACTATTTAAATATTGGTACTACTGAATGAGAAATCTTACAGATTAAGAAAGCTTGAACTAACACGCATCTCCTAGTGTAAAAGAAACCTGTAGCTGTAATGATTCTCATTATTTACTGAACATTCTAAAAGTCAGCAATTTTAGGAGGGGCACAGCAAAATTTTGAGCCAAAATCATGGATGCCCCTGGAAATCAAAGATACAAGATGTATGTCTTAAATATAAACAATTTTCAGAGCCAAGCGGTGCCCAGAAGTATACAGAATGATCTAATCTGAATGGCAACAAAAGTACTATTCCTGGGATTCACAGAATTTCTCTCCACAAGTCATAACTACCTAATGCAAGATGGTCAATTAGTGTGACATACAGAAATTCTGATTCAGAGACATAGCAAAGCCACACTGAGATACATCTCAATGGCACTCAGTACTATGTTTCTGAATTAAACACTGTTCTGTGAAACCTGACAATGCTAGTGTTCTTCTCAGCAGCTCATGCACTGCAATAGCAAAGGCACCCCTAAACAAACAAACAAACACACACACACACACACACACACACACACACACACACACACACACACACACACACAAAATTTTAGAGCCCTATACCTACCTTGCACAAATATACAAACACATTCATTCAGCCTCATTAATGCCCTTACACATGCACACACACACACACACACACACACACACACACACACACACACACACACACACACACACACACACACACACACACACACACAGAATCCACAAAAATGTATACACTGACATATCCCAGCCCCACAGCTTTGCCGGAATTACCTGTAACACAGGCACTGCTATAGAAGTGAATAGGTGGCCACCATCAAAATGGTCTGACAGAGCTCAGGGATGTGTACACATGCCAGCATTTCATATAGCATGACTGGCAGGGCAAGTCCAGTTTTCCTGGATTCTGTATGCGAAACAAATAGGTATGTTATCTGCTTGAAACTGCCTACAGCAGGCTTAGGAGGTGTATATAAAAATAAAAATTGCTTACTTAATTTCACCTTCTTCTAAGTATAAATCACAACCATTTCCAGACATGCAACGGAAGACTGATGAAACTCATTATTTTATGTCATAGAAGTAACTAGTGCCTATGTTCCGTGCCCTGTAGTACAGGTTATGAGGATTTAACCAGGCAGCCGGGAAAGGTGAATCAGAAACCTTAAGCACTAAGCCATTATGAAGAGTGTGCAGATTCCACATTTTCTGAAGAAAGACAGTATAATGTTGAGAGTTCATTAACCGGGTTTTACATCAGTCTGGCTGGATAATAATACGAAGATGACTTCATGCAAACTTCAGTGTTCCAACCACAAGCAAAAAGCATGTTACTAATATAAAGTGACATACTGTCAGTATCTCCCTAGTGAGTACAGCACTTTAGTCTGCTATCGTTTACAGCAGTCACAGAACAGATCATCTCCCTAACTACTTTTTAAGGTTATATTATTTACAGTTCAGCTCATTCTGTCCTAAAGGCCCTAAGGGACTATACTGTTCAAGAAAAGTACAACTAAATAAATACAGAATAGTTAGATGTTAATTCTACACCACCAGTGATATAGTGACCTTAAACTTGACTCCAGAATTTACTATTTTCAGTGACATCCAAAGTAATGCAACCATCTGTATCTGACAAGTCTCTGAATTCCATCACATTATAAGAACTCTTTTTGAACTAAAGAAAACACTGTTATTCAAATAATTGAATATATACATTTTATCCCCACTTTCTTGGCTTTAACCTGAATTTGGATCACTGGCTAGATTTGGATCACTGACTGGAAATGAATAGTTCAGAAAGCGTTTGTGTGTGTGTAGCTGAACCAAGTTACCAAGTTCATTTTTACAGACCACAGTTTAGATCTTCTGTGCCAAACCTTTTCAGTTCAAGAACCATAAACCAGCATACTTCCTTCAATGCAATCAAAAATGTTATACTACAAACTCATTATACAGACACACGCACATACATTTATTTACTCATCAGATGGTTAGGTGCATTTAGTCCCACATGGCACATCAGAGGGGTTTGCTTTATCAGGGTGAACTGGGGTCAGTGGAAAAGCTAAGCAAAATAGAAACAATAAATTCTAAATGTGCCAAACCCACATGTAGTAAGGAGTATAAAGGAAATGTAAAGCCTGCTTAATATGCCATAACTTCATCTAACAAACCTAAACAAAACACACATTAAACAGCCCCTGACATTACCTGCTCTCTCTTTACTCCTTACTTTCTTGCAGGTGTTATTTCTCAAGAATCCTAATCCTTTAGTTAATGGCCACCAAGACTTTTTTCTCAACATTTTCTTCTCGATTTTTAGAAAAATCACAGCTAAAGTTGGAAACAAAGCTTCTTAAACTTAGGAATAAATGGTACAGTCCTTATGTATCCTTTTATCCTGCCTTCCTAAAAAATGGGGATACTTTTATAGCTAAAACATTCAGCCATATTCTAACTTGTCTTAGCTGCATAACACCCCTTCAACAGAGAGACAGTATTAAAAGCCACTTTAAAAGCTGCATACCCTAAGGACACCAAGATTAAAACTAGTATCTGTCTTCCTTATTTTTATTCTTTTGTTTAAAAGCTTGTATACAAATAAACACTGCACACTGTTAAGCAAGAGTTTTCACTGCACCTATACCACAAAAGGAGGGGGAGTATCAATATTCGTCAAAGATACCCACACCTCCAGGTTGGTGGCACAGCGCGAAGCATCAGAGACTATCCATGTGCAACTAACAGTGGGTAAAACTGCCTTCCAGTTTATAGCCTGCTACAGACCACCCTCCCAAACCCAGGAACCCCACTTGGCCTTCCTGAGAACACTGGAAAATATGAAGGTCTCTCCAAACACCATTATATTGGGCGACTTCAACTACCCTAACATAGACTGGGAGCATTACTCTAGCTCCAACACCCTAGCCCAAAGGTCCCTAGAATTTATAAACTCAAATGCCATGGAACAACTTGTTGCCACTCCCACAAGAAGGGAAAACATACTGGACCTGATCATCACCAACATGGGGACTCTATGCTCCAGACCAGAAGTGTATCCCTCACTGGTAAGATCAGACCATAAACTAATCTCACTAGATATTCACATCCCGACCCCAGCCCCTTCCCAGAAAACCACAGTGAAAAACTTCTCTAAAGCAAATTTCACACTCCTCAAAACCGAGGTGAAATCCTTCAAAGCCCCCGGGCCTGTGGAAAATACAGCCCAGACCGCATAATCCTTTATAAATGCATTCTATGAACACCTTCAGGAATGCATGGATCATGCAATCCCAAATAAAACCAAGACCCAATCCTCCAAAGGCAGACGTCCTGTCTGGTGGACCCCAGCCATAAACAAACTATACAATAGAAGGAGGAAGCTACTACATGATAGAGCAAAATCCCAAAGAGGGAAGGCATCTTTGATCAGTATTAGCAAAAAACTACGGGCACTCATAAAATCGTCTAAGGCCAGCTTTGAGAGAAAAATTGCACAGGACACCAAGGATAATCACAAGGCTTTCTTTAGTTATGTTAGGAACCTGGGTGGGAATTCCCAGATATGCTCAGAATTAGTCCAAAATGACAAAAAATACACCGAACCCACAGACATTGCCAACATCCTAGCTGACAGGTTCAGTGCAAACTTCTCCACCCCTTCCCCACCAAAAGGGCAAATATCAATCCCACCAGAGTGCTGCCCCCCTGACATCTCAGATGCTCAGGTAAGAGCCGCCCTCTCCAAAGCAAAACACACAGCATCAATGGGACCAGACGGTGTCCCGGGCTGTGTCCTACATGAACTCCAAGAAGAACTAAACCCAAACATAAAACTACTGTTCAATCTCAGCCTTACTACAGGATATGTACCCAAAGAGTGGCGTACAGCAACAGTGGTCCCTCTCCACAAACATGGTGCCTCAACGGATCCTGGAAACTATCGCCCCATAAGCCTGACTAGCTTGGTCTGAAAAGCTATGGAAAGGATCATCATGGACCTCATAAATAAAGATATTGGGGACCTACAGACACTGGATCCTACCCAGTTCGGCTTTGTTAAGGGCAGATCCTGCCTCTTAAACCTGGTCGATTTCTTTGAAACAGTCACCAAGGCCATTGACGAGGGGAAGGTGGTCCGCACAGCCTACCTGGACCTTGCAAAAGCCTTCGATACAATACCCCACTCGGGCATTATAGATAAGCTCACCAGCTTAAATATAAACCCCTATGTCACTAGATGGGTTGCAAACTGGCTCAAGGACAGAACCCACATGGTTAGAATTGCTGGAGCCATGTCGGACTCCAAACCAGTTACAAGTGGCGTCCCACAAGGCTCAGTCCTGGGACCTCTCTTGTTCGGTATATATTTCTCGGAGGTACAGGCTAACACGGAAGGACTGTGGCTGACCAAGTTCGCAGATGACTGCAAACTGGGCGCCATAATCGACTCTCCAGCCGACACAAGCATCCTACAAAAGGGCCTCATAGAAACAGACAACTGGTGCCAGAGCCATGGCCTCAAGCTAAATGCCAAAAAGTGTACAGTCATCCCCTTTAGCAAAAACAAAGTGCCCACAAATTACCACATAGGTGGTAATCCATTAAGTACGGAAGAAGTAATTAGGGACCTGGGTACCCAAGTTGATAGCAATCTCTCATTTGACAACCACGTGGCCAAAGTGGCTAGAAAAACATTTTATATAGCCCACCTAATCATAAAGGGATTCACATCTAGATCAGGGGAGGTCATCGTGCCACTTTACTCATCCCTCATCAGGCCCATAATTGAGTACAATGCCCCTTTTGGGATGTACCTTACCAGACACCTGCAGCAACTGGAAAGACCCCAAAAGTACCTCACCAAGAGGATCAAAGGGCTCAAACAGATGCCATATGCTGCCCGGTTAAAGAAACTCCAGTTCTACTCAGTGGCATACCGCCTGCTCAGAGGCGATCTGTGCCTGATGTATAAAGCCATGTCCAACCCAGAATTAATGGACATGGTGCACCTCAGAAAATCCAAATCCCATCAAGCTACGCGCTTGAGAGACTTAAACCTCAGCACTGAAATAAATAGGACATGCTGGAGGGATAGATTCATAACCCAGAGGCTCCCTTCACTCTGGAATAAAATCCCAGTCCAGGTTAGGCAGAGTCCCTCATTGACTCTCTTCAAGAGGAATCTTGATGACTGGATGGGAGATTGTAGGTTTACCCCGGGTATCACTTCTGTGTCACTGTTAGACAGAGGCAGAGTATACTAACCTTGAAAAAGGGCATAGCAAAATTCATTTAAAATGGGTGGCGAAAGCCAAACACACTCTGGCTAGGCTTATAAATGCCCTAGGGCAGATAGCTTAGTATGAACCTATGAACCTATACAACATGTGCTCTAATACAGACATAGAACTCTCTAACCTTTCTTTTTGTCACTCACAACATGTATAACAACAGGCAGCTTCACTTAAATCTTCAATATAGTTCATCGCAGTTTGCTTCATAAAATATGAAAGCAGCTTGATTCTGCCCAGGGTCTAGTCAATTAGTTCTATAACCACCATTTCACCAGAACAGTGAACGTCTCATACAATACTGAATATTGATTTCTGGCTGCACTAAGAGTTGGTGTACCTCAGGCAACAATTCTAAGTCTTCTCCTCCATGTACATCAATAACTCACCTATGGATATCACTGATAAAAAAACTACTATATTCTGTGCTGATAACCTGGTACTTCTTGGCAAAAGGAAAAAGAGAACAAATATGAAAAGTACTGTCGCTTGTCTTGTGTATTCAAATAAGACGAAGAGGCTTGGGTGTTCGTTTAAGTAGTTTATTATACACAAACATATCAGGATAGATAATTGGAACATTAAACTTAACGAACTAACTAACTGACTGACTGCTACACACATACATGCTTTCACTCCGGCCGCTCACTCAAAATGACACTCTTGCTTGCACATGCTCATGCTCAGCTTGCACATGCTCATGCTCAGTACTTGTATGCATGTGCCCATGGACTGGAACGGCTCTTAAAGGTACATCACACACTCTGATCTACATGTACGTTTCAAGATAACTTTATCAGACTCTGGGATGGGTTCCTTTTAAGGGACCTACTCATACATGTAGCTAAGGAACAAATTACACTGCTTTGTACTACCAAACAACTACACAATACTCCACAAGGGATCATAACTGATTACAATAAAAATGTTTCAATACAAATACCTTGCTTTATGTACTTTGATGTCTGGTTAGACTTAGCCCTCAGTTTTTCTTATCCAACTGACATCGTCATGATATAACTAAAATACTGAAAACAAACTGGAAAAACAAAAAACAAAGGACACTCGCCACTACAAAAACTTTATTAAACAGTTACGATCATCATGATATAAGAAATCCAAACACAAATAAGGCTTGCTTCTGGTAAAACCCACACAGTGAATGAACTACTAACATATGCCTAAGCTAAAATAAACTCTCTGCATCTCTACCTTGGTTTGACAGTCAGATTTAGAAAAAGTGCAGATCTGCTTAAAAAATCTGTAGATTCCTTTCACTGTCAGATCATTGGGAACATCAACTAACTGGCTACCCATTCCTTCAATTGCAGCAGTCCTTAAGGACACTGTTTTATATAACTTACTTGGACTAGCTACATGGAACCACATTCCTTCTGAGATATGGAAACAAAACGCATTGACTTAGTTTAAGTTTTGCTTAAAATAAAGTTAGAAAAACAGGCAGTTGAACTAAATCAATTTGCAAAATGTTTAACATAATGTTGCTACTCCTAAACTCTTGAATCTCAGCTGTAAATATACTGTAAAATTTTTAATGTAAATCATGTCATGAAATGCACAGATAAATATTGTACCTACTTTCAACCTAGATTTACTGCTGATTCTGACATATTTATGTAAATACCATACTATAAAAGATTACGGTCTTTGTTGTGGGTGTTCATGGTGGTGAGTGTTTTGCATGGTTGTAAGAGGTCAAGCAGGGTGGAATGGGCGATAGACCCTACTGATGAACAGCACTCTGCTTGCTGAAGAATGGCATATAGAACAAGAACTGCACATATCAGAAATGCCATTTAAAGCCTTGATATAAATATCACCATGAATAGAAGGCAACAGTAAGGATTATGGAAGGGTGTACAGTTCAGCAAACTGTGTGGCCTCAGTGTAAATATCATAATTCAGGCTTTAACACAAATTTTACGTTATACATTTGGTACCACAATAAATCGCAGGTAATGTTAGCATGTTCCAGAAGGTGATATACAAAAAAAAAAAACTGGTGGGAGGATGGCATAATGGTTAAGGTGTTTACTTTACAGACACAAGGTGCAGGGTTTGACTCTCACATGGGGTAATTGGCTAGGCTTGCAATGGCTCACAAGAGCAGTTAGCCTAGTTCTAATCTATGAACTTGTATATACTGCTAATTTTGTGAATCACGTTACAACTGTTCATTGTATTTTATATTTTTCTGACTGGTCTTGTGGCCAGTGTGATACCTGAAAAGGGTCTTCAAAAAATCTACGTACCCAGACAACAAGTGAAAGAAAGAAAGAAATAATATTCTTAAATATCTGTTTGCTACTCTGTAATTCCATTATCTCATCAGGAGTGTTCAAATCCAGCAGCAGTGACACCATCATGTATGCAGGAGGTCTTGGTTTCAAGTCAGAAATGAGAGCTAATATTATTCTTTCATTTTTCTGACTCAATGATGCCTAAGCAGATGGCTTTTTATGTGTGTGTGTGTGTGTGTGTGTGTGTGTGTGTGTGTGTGTGTGTGTGTGTGTGTGTGTGTAATTTGCTGCTCTCTACCTGACTTTTTACTTTTAACTGACAAATTTATGTTTTTGTGTAATCCCATATTCAGATATTTTGCCTACTGAAATATAATTATGCTATATATTACCTATCTTTAATTATATACAGTGTGCCAACAATATGTTATCTTATACTATGTGTGCTACCTTGCCTGTGGCCTGGGCTGTGTCTGAAAAAGTCACTTACAATGCTCTTAAATTATCATGTTCTAAATAAGTATAACATATAGAAAAAAAAATGGAAAAGTACATTTTGCCAGCACATAAAAATCTTAAAGCATGAGGGTAATGCATCCATCCCCAATGACAGGATCTCAGAATGCAGAAGCCATACTCAGAAACAGGCTAACTGCTGATAGAAAAGACATGTTAGTATATTTCATATATAATAACAGTACCAGTAAATGTGAAAATGAAATTACACCAGCTCACCTACAGTCAGACGTAAAGCATATGTAACTGCTGCTAGGTGTAGTCAGTCAGTAAAGTTCCTTTGAATGTTCATGCCCTACTTGTTAGACAATCTAGCAGAACTTTCAGAAGATGTGAAGCAATGACAATACATGCCGTGAAGGCACAGTTCCAGGAAATCAGTGGAAGTTCTAAGGAATGGTGCAAGGACAGCTGCACAACCACTGTATGACAGTGATAGCTCACAGTGACCCAGTAATGAAGGCTCAGGTATCATGTCCCGGCACACTGTGCATTTAATGGTAGATGTTGATCTGAGTACACCATGACAAAGCATCTCCAGTTTGACAAAAGCCATTCTGTAATGATGAAAATACTAGTGTGGCATACATTAGTAGTGGAAGTACTTCATTTACCTATGCAGACCTTGTATTATAGAACTAGCATGGTAGATGGCCAGTAAGTAAAGAAACCTGCATCGATTAAAGGTCTTTTAATTAGCAAAGTTCATGTATATGGATGTCTACTTCCTCTTCCTAATCTACCTGCATTCCAACATAAGCATCTTCTCTGGTGCAAAATGCTTGATCTTCTCTTGACCTACAATGAGAAAACTGACAAAGATTTGCTTTCTGGCACAGCTGAGAAAAAAAATCTATTCTACAATAAAGTACTCCTTCTATGGGGGGGGTTGTGCGCACACATACATGGTTTTCCTTCAAGTGCTTCAAACACTTAAAATACTGGTTAAACAGTAAGAAAATTCACTTTCCTAACACTGCCGATAGTTGGATGTACCAGATCAAGGTACAGTGGGGTTTGGGAATTTGCCCTTTCCCCAAAGTAGTGTGATGTCAAAGTTGGTACATATAAGTAGCAGGGGGGTGTAAGGACTTTACTTTTAGCGGCATGTTTTTTTCCTGAATCTATGTGACTTGAACGTTTGTGTTCCATATCTAAGTGCTTAAACTTTTTATAGTTTGAGCATTTGGCACACACACACACATATGTATACAAACATACACACTCATACATGATTCTTAAATAACAGACAAAAAGGTGTGCATTAAAAGAGGTGATCACAGATTTAGGAAGGCTATTAAAAGGAGCACAACAGACATTATCCAAATCTGAAATTACAAATATGCATCTACAAATAGAGAAAAAACCCACTGCTTAGATACTGATTAGCCCACTGCTTAGGCATTGAAAGAATCAAAGAAATGAAAGGATTATATTAGCTCCCATTTGTGCTTTTGTCACTACCACTGGACCAAAACAACTGCTGGACAGATAGGTGCTGAGTTTTCCATTAAGAGCTTTCCCTTTCAGCTAGGAAACCTCCAACATGCTAATTAAGGTTAAATTACAAACACACCCCCACAAGATCAGAGAAAGACCCCAGCTTAGGCACTGTCAAAATCACAGAACATTTGGGAATCAAACCCAAGTCCTCCAGTATACCACTGCTGCTGGAGACAACAAGAGCTTCTGGACAAACAGGTGGAAAGTATTCCCTTAAGAGGTTTATCTTTTTAGCTAGGAAACCTCCAATGTGGTTTTGAGGGTCAAATTACAAACACATACAAACGTACAGACAAAGCCCTTTTGTTTTGGCACTATTACAATAGAAATGAAAGGATGACATTTTCTGGTACTTACATATTATCACAACCACATTCCGAAGAGGAGAAGCGGCTCTTTTCCAAGCCGTAGTGGTGCCGATAAATGTACTCAAACTGTCTTGCACATATCTCTCAACTGTCCAGATTTTTGTGTCATAGTTTTGGTTTCTTCTTCATACACTTGTGGATTTATGACACATCAGTGAGAATTGAATTTACTAAATAATGGCATATATTTGTGTTTCAGACTTCATAACCTTCAGAAAATGCTTGCGAACACAAATCCTGTTATGGCAGTAACTTTTTAAGTTTATAAGAGCCATATTTAAGCTCTGCCCCTATTTTAGGTCCTTTGCCCCCCCCCCCCCCATTATATTTGGCTTTGTCCAGATTTCTTGTACTATCAGGTTGAGAGGCATGCTCTTGCAGAACAACTTCAGCTTGAGCAAGTGGCACAAATCTGTTTTCAGCATTGAAAGAAATGCCGAGCCTTGTTTTGGACGTCTAATTACATATATTTGCTTATAATGAATCCCCAGTACCTTAACAACACTCCATTTTGTCCCATACTTCTACCCATTTGTTTAATAACTTTCTTCCTCCAAAATAATATCAATGCCTTAGCTCACCTTCTTCATTGCATTTCCAAACTTCCAACCCATTTTCTGGCTTTCTGTGGACTTCTTTAAGCAAGCAGGTGAGAAATATGTCTTAACAGTCTTACCCCGTGACAGAAGTATTCCACGGAGTGATAATCCAGAAATGTAATCACTTTGGATAAAAAAGGATTTACAGAGGCCATAGTGACATGGATTATACTTAACACACATACATAAAGTGATACCGTGTGCTACAATTGGTGAGTTTGGAATGTGGTTGCGATAATACATAGGTACTCAATTATTTATTTATTTATTTATTTTACATTTGGTAACCGGGAAAGTCCAAATGGACACAGGTCCTTTTTCAGCAGAGGCTTGGGGAGAAATGCTCCACATACAAGATACAAGTACCAGATACAAATACAATTCAGTTTGAAGAAAAAAATACAGAATGTAAAATTTAAACATCAAACAACATACAATGTACAGTACAGCGATGCAGAAAGTATGACAGTAAATACTGCTGATGAAAGGTACAAGTTGCAATATAAACAAAAAATGCAATCGATGAGTTATACAATCCATGGTCCGATGTGACCCATAGGATACATACACTGTTCTGTAGGGGAAATCATATATGACTTGCTGTGGTGTTACATACTAGCTCTAGGTTTGAGAGTTACTATACACTGGGAGTTCTTGTCTTGTTGTTATATAGTATTACAGAAAGCACAAGTAGTTGAGAATCAGACTCTCAGAATACTGAGGTTAGTAGTTTGGTAGCATAATTGATATAAGTGGATTAGATGGCTTCAGAAATCGAGGGTGAATTAGCCAGGGCTGGAGCAGGAGAGTAGCCATGTATCTGCCAGATAAGTTTTTAGCATATGTCTAAACTTTGTTAAGGAACAGTGAGATACTATACCATGGGGCAGAGTGCTCCATTATTTTTATATGAAGTTGGAGAAGAGGGAATCACCAGCTGTGTTGTTGGCTTTAGTTACCTGTAACAGTAATCTACTACAAGAGCAGAATGCTCTATTATATGAGTTCGGACATATCAAATTTTGGAGGGCAGGGGTTTTGTCATGTTAGTGAAGGATTTTATGGGCAAAAATCAGTGTTATAGAGGAGGTGTTGGGGCAGTTCAAGCCATTTAAGCTGTTTTAGAGCTGAGCAATGATGCACCCTGAAAGGAGAGTTTGTGGCAAACCTGGCTACTTTATTGTAGCAGAAGTCGAGTTTGGCCATTTCAGTTTTTCTCAAGTTTGTGAGTATTGGGAAAGCATATAGGAGTGTAGATATGTGATGGGTATGTGCTGTGGTGGATTTGGCCTGTTTAATGAGGAATTGTTTATTTATACAGAGAACACCCAATTTCCCAAATTTCTTATGCACTTTCTTTATGGTCTGGGATATATGAATGTCAAATTTCATATTACAGTTGATTTCCACCCATAGAAATTTAGTGTGAGTAACAAGAGAAATGATGGCTTTGTTTTTGGACAAGTACATACAGCAGAGGCTGGGTGAAGATCTAACAAAAATCTACCAACTTTTTACTCTGTTAATGCAACTAGGTAACTCAAAACATGCAGAATGATTTATTTCATTTTATTTTTATTTTACATTTGTTTACTAGGAAAAGTCCGACATACATAACTTTAAGGATAAAAACCTGCAATGTAGTAAACACATACAAAATTTTTAAGGAAAAAAAAACAGGCAATGTAATAAAGATCTATCAGTCTATGGTAATTGTTTCTGGCAATAGGTAATGGTTGCTAAGTATACAATATGCTGTACAAAATGTGGTTCTTGTGGCGCATGCGGTGCATGTGAGCACATAAATCTGTAAGGGACAGCTCTACTACCCAACTTGTTAAATATTTACCAAAGAAGATAAACAGGGCAGGCTTTCTGCAGTAATATCTTTGGAAGAAGTGATAATTAAAAATCCTGTTAATATTAGTACACCCTTAATCCTGAATTGAATGTATTGAAACAATGGCCTAGGCAGGGTGGATTTAAATATTGACAAATGTGATAACATGACGAGCATATCTCAACAAAAACCCTGTCACTTCTCCATCTAAGAGAAGTGTACCTAACACTTGAAAAGTCATCTCTCCTTCATTAAGCAATATTGCTATCTCACCCAATGGATGAGAAGAAAATACTACTATTCACCTAATATTTTAGATTATTAAACTGAATGGAAGCTAGGAATAGTAAACACAATCACAGTGTAAAAACAAATAATGACTGTGTTCATGCACACACCCCAGAACAGTCGCACAGAAGCTGACAGCAACACCTTATACTGCCATAGTAGCATCTATCCTTTACCACTGTCCTGGTTTGTTTATAAATTTAAGACATATGACCTGAGAATGACATACACAAATAAATCCTAACAGTATACCAGTGATGCATACTTACAAGAAAGAACTAGTATTATTCAGAAGTAAAACTGAGGAGAAACTGAGCAAATAGAAAGATTATGCATATAGAGGCACTTGTTACCAAATGAATAAGTAATGAATGCAGTAATTTTTGTAAAGTAAGACAGGATTAGTGTTTGTTTTGACTGGCAAGATATGAATACTGTACCTGCAAGACAGTATTACCTACTGCTGAACTACTTGAGTGCTTTAACAAAACTTCAAAATCTCTATGACCAATGGGAGCAGAACTGTTTGGGGGACCAATGGCTTATATGTATTCTCTTTGCAGTATGAGAACTGCCCCAAGCTTAAACTGGAATCATACCATTTGAACAACTAAACAACAGACATCTCTGAGGCTTGCTAGATGTATCAGAAGAAAAACAAGAAAACAAAGACACCCATTTAAAAGTGTGGCATAGTATTCTGCAGGCTAGCAAGACAGGTTAAGAACTATAATGCCGAGAGTAAAAACCCATATGGATATAGCACACAGACACACAAAGCATGTAACAAAAATGCTCATCTCAGAAAATTCAAGACAGAAAATTAAGCAGTGCTGTCAGAACTCACTGATGAAAACAAGTTTATTACAAAGTGGCAAAGAACCTTTGAAACTGCATAAATAAATAAATAAACAAATAAATAAATACAGAAATGAAGCAAAATAAGGGTGAGACAACAAGGAAGAGGGAAATCAGAACAAATTGCACCTTCCAAAACCTGACTCTCTCCTCTACACTGCCACATGTTCATTTATTACTACACTGATATATCTACTTCTATCTCAAACACCTAATTACAGTGCTGGTACTGCCTGATATCACCTATGCTCAAGCTTATAACTTCATAAGTGTTAATTACTCAGACTAAGCTACTCACATAAAAACTTATTTATCCTAACTTGCTATATCCTAACTTGTTATATTTTAATTGTGTAATCCACTTTATCCTTGATATTGTGCTCTAATACTACACTGCTTTTAAATTGTCAACTGCACTCCTCCTATTTTACTGTATGATCGTGCTGATCTATTGTACTGTACTGTATGTTATGTATTATCTAGTGCTCTTTATATATTGTGTATTGTTCTTTTGTGTGTGGAGCTTTTCCCTCTAGGCCTCCACTGAAAATGGGCTCACTATTGCCAGTGGACCATCCCGGTAAACAAATGCAAAATAAATAAATAAAAAACAGCTATACCACATTATATATATATATATATATATATATATATATATATATATATATAGATTGGATATGGATTATAAGCTCAAAATTCTGAAATCTCGAACTTCAGAATCTCAAGCCCATAAAGTGGAAAATCCAAAAACTCAAAACCACAAAACCGCGAAAGCCTAAATCCCGAAACCACAAAATTCAAACTCCCAACACTTTCAAACAGCAATACAACACACCCGCACACAAATAAACAAGCACACACACCTACCCTTATGATATGCAGGGGAGCAAGCCTCCCTGCACCCTCCCTACTTAAATATTCTAACTCCAAGATCGCACTACATACAGATACAGACACACACACACACACACACACACACACACACACACACACACACACACACACACACACACACACAAACTACATTCCTCTCTCACACACACACATCACAGCAACAACACATACTAACACACACTACAGCCCCTAACCAACATCCTTAAACATAAACACTTACCTGAATCCATGAACACAGCGCAACACCAGAACTGCTAGTTCAAAATCTCCAGGATATGAGTCTATGTTGTATTATCGAAAATATGGTTCATTGAACCATATTTCCAATGATACACTTCCGCAAAAGTGCATTATATCAAAAATGCACTTTCGCGGAACAAAACCAATAAAATGTAAAAAAAAAAATGCATAGCAAACTAAACAGTATTATGCAGGGGGGCAAGCCCCCTGCACCCCCCATGTGGGGGGATGTGCCCCCACATCCCCCTAATTTATTATTCTTACTCTGAGATCACACTACAGTGGGGAAAAGGGAATATTCCCTTATCTCCACTGTACCACGATCTCAACAGGAGTTTCCTTAGTTGTACATCAACAGTATACATTGATGTACAACTAACAGTACATGCAAACTGAATGTTTTTTTTTCTTTAGCGAAAGTGCATTTTCGACAAAATGCACTTTCGCTATTCAATAAAGTAAGGTTCGATGAACCATACTTTCGACAATACAAATAGAACCCATACATATATATAGATATAGATATATATATATAGATATAGATAGATACACACACACACACACACACACATACACACACACACACACACACACACACACACACACACACACACACACACACACACACACACACACACAAAGATACCGTATTTCTCCGTAAATAAGACCTAACCAGAGAATAAGGCCTAGCATGGTTTTCTAGGGTGGTCATGATAAAAGCCCTACCCCAAAAATAAGCCCCAGTTAAGATCGTCAGCAACACACGACGGACGTGTTGAATTATAAAATAATAATATTATTGACACCTGTTGACTGAGGTTATCGTACTCTGCTCGCCATTTTCAGACCATTCGGACACACAACTTCTTCTCTTTGCAGAAAGTCATAAGATTCTTCCCCCAGGAGTCCTCCTCAATTTTTACTGTAACCCTAATCCTCACTCCCACTTGAAGTTTGAGATCTTTGGCCCAAAAACACTGGCAAGTGTACTTTGATTGGTCACGCATGTAAAACATGGGCACTTGATAACAAACAGGTGTGGTTGTGTCTTCTTAGCTGTCACCATTTTTGTTGCCACTCCTGTCTCATAAGTCTTCAATTAACCCCCTCACCAGACAAGATGAGTTCAAAAA